>NW_014556411.1:1199808-1234656 GCF_001313825.1 Dinoponera quadriceps
TATATATATATATATATATATATACGTAAACATATAGAATGTCTGGTACCAGACACCCTATGTGTAAATAAGTTCAATTTCAATTTCAATAATATAATTTATTCTTACTTTGAACTTGATGATGTCTTACATTTGCGTTATCGCTGTTTTAAGGTCAAAATAGGGTGTTTAAATTAGCATTAAAATAAAATCTATAGAATTAAAAGCTCAAAAAAGAGCTTAACAAGTGGCAATATCGTCAATGGAAAAAAAAGTTTGGTTGTATTAACCAGAAATGGAATAACTAGATGCATTTTGGTCGAAGGAAACAAAATTTCTAGTTACGAGAACCATTTGAGTCATAAGAATCAGAAATTCTGTTTTCTGTTTCCTTCCGTGTAGATAATCATATGAATTATGAAAATAAAGAAAATTATGGAAATGTTTCATCAGAATAAAGGAAATAATTGATTGAAAAGTTAGATAATTTTAGAATTCTATCTTTTTACGCAAGAAATTGGATATTAATCTAAGAAATAAAAACGGCCAGAAATGACCGTTCAGTACTTTTAGTGTTAGAAGCGTCAAAGTAGCGAAAAATTTTGACCCGAGAGCATCTAGAATTTTCCGTCGATGTTTGCGTAAGAGTACTTATTACCAAAGAAACGTAGAAGGTGAGACGCGTGATAGTGCCGCCGCACATGTCGGTGGATGATCACTACGCCAAGGAAAGATTAAAAAAGAAGAGAAAAGAAGAGAGGAAAAGAAGCAACGACGAAGTGGAGGCGCGCGGATGGAAGTTAACAACCCCGCGCGCCTATACCTTGTTTCGATAATATCCGCGAGAACAATTTCTTATCCTACATCTTTAATCTTAACGTCTCTGTCCGCGCGGGCCGTGTATCAAATTGCGCCGCGCTATTACCGCCGCCGCCGCCGCCGTCGTCGCCTTCGCAGCCGCGACGATCGCGCCGCGGGTCCGTGTATAATTTTGCAACGCCGGCGATTGGCTTAGGATTTGAATAATCGCGCCGTGTTTCCGTCGTGCTTTTACTGATCGCCGCGATTATTATCATTATGATAACCGCACGGGCCTCGATCGATTTAAGCCGCCCGTCCTGAAGACGCGTACGACTCGGTGAGTCTTTAATCTGCACACCATTTCGTAACTGGCGTAGCTCCCTATTTTTTTCACCATTCTTGGCGATACTTAATAAATTAATTCACTTGATTTTTTGAATTTCAACGTACTCGCGAATGCAGCTGAATGTAGCCATATCGACGTCTGTGATATTCGATACGTGGGTGAATAAACGCGTGGACGCATCGATTTTTCGCGTTTCCACGTGCACGAGGCCGCGGGAAAAGAATTGATTTCCCGTCCGCGCCGAAATCGCCGGAGCGACTCGCGCCTTTAGCGCATTTTAATTTAATCGTTCAACGGTGAGTCGCGCAGGGTCACGGCGCAGGGTCAATCGTATGCTAATTGCCAGCCAAAAGACGAGCGACCGCGCGCGCGCTCGAAGGGGGCAAGAGGAACGAAGAGCGCGTACCTGCGCCGAGGACGATCGAGGTACCCGCGGCTCGAGCAAGGTCTTTGAACCTGCGCCGTCGGCCCCGTAATGCACCGTTGTCGTTGAATTGTTCTGCATAAATTTATGACGGGCGAATGTGAGACGCGCGCGAATGCACGCATCGCAGGACGAAGACGAATCGTCCTGGTGAACCGGGTGCCCCCCGCGAGCCACGCCTCCGGTCGACGTTAATTACCGCCAATTCCAGCGCACCGAGCGCCTTCCGACTCAGAGAAGATCGAATGCCGATCTCTTTCGCCGGGCGACTCCGCGCGAAATCCTGCCGCACCTCGTGCCGCGGCTCGCGAAACGAGTCTACGGCGCGGAGCGATGGCCGAACCAACGTCGATTATCATACGGAAAAGAAATGCTGTTGTGTCATCGGCATCAGTTCGGTCGGAAGGAATCTTCTTGATTCAATGGTATACTGAAATCGATGTCCTCCAAATTTCTCGGAATTTCGCTCGAAACAAGGGGAAAGTGCCGGTATTTCCCCTCGAAGTGATAATGAAAATTACTGTCACTCGAAATCGCAAGTACGAGCGTTTCGTTCAAGCTCAGAGCGGATTCTTACTTCGTACGAGTGAATGTTTCAATCTGTTTGAGTGAATTTGATCCCGCGATCCAGTGGAATATATCGGACTCACTATTTTGAGTGAAGATATTCACTCTACGATGTAAAGTAGTAGTAATGTAGAGTGTACATAAATAATTCGTGTCAATTCGAGATTCATATGCTCATATGTAAACATATAATTAACATAAATAATGACAAAACAAATGTATTTTTAAAGGAACTATATAGGATATATATTTCTTCGTGTAAGTTTAATTATATCTTCGTATAAGATTACATATTCTTGCTTCTATAAATCAAAATATGAGACTTGAAGTAATATTAATTTTGTTTTATGTATAAACGAGCGAAAAATCACTCGAATTCGAGTGACGGCGGCCACTGTATTTTTTCGAGTGAAATTTCACCCCGAGAAATTTAGAGAGTACTTCGTATTATTGTTTCAATAACTCGAATATCAATTTCAATAATACTGCTGTTGAACGAAGAAGATTTTTCCAACGAGAGAATTTTTCAACGGTGTCAATGATGCAACAATATTTTTCCGTTCGTGCAGTTGCAGGATATGATGTCAACGCAATACGTTATAGAATTGCAGATCGTATGCAGGTGATAATACGTTCGTTCTTAATAATACATTAAAGCCATTAACATAATGCACATCGCATTGTACTTTGAGACATGAAAATAAACGGCGTTGTGCATTGATGCGCACGCCTCTGTATGTTCTCCAAATGCTACCCAGCATGTGCAACTTTCCCGTCGCCGGGCAGAAAATTGGCTATTTTTTTTCTGCGAAGCCCAAAGGCAGAATAGTAGATGGGAGTCATACGAACGAGGCGCTCCTTTATAATCGGCATGTCGGCTTGGGAAAGTCAGGATTGTAGGACGGCATATGGCGACAAGCTGCGTCGGCAGTACCGGCAGCAGGTGAGTTTTGCGCAACGCACGATGGGAATGTTGCGGGCTACTTGCCTAACAATCGTCAACGGACCCCCGATGGCCTGTGCATTGTGGGCTGCGTTGAGAGCGAGCTATGCAAACTGTGATATCCGCGGGGAGGAAGTACACACGCCGATAACGAATCGGTATTATCGCGATTCCCCCAGCGCCCTGTCAATTATGAATATCGATAGTTCCGCTGCTTGCACCTGCCGTGAAGTTCCCGTGTGACTTTCGGGCAAGCGTCCAAGTGGACAGCGTCATTGTAAGGACGATTTATTATATCACGCGAACGAAACGACGACGTATACACAGAGAGGTCGTACACGGAAAAAAAATTCGGTTCTTGCAACTGAATACGGGTCAAATGGAAACTCAGTGACGGAAAATGATATCTCTGTCACTGCGATTGAGAGTATTTGTGTGAATATCCAGCCGCATTAAAACTAGGTTCAAGCAATTGGGAATAATTGATTGGATATATAGAGAAAAATATCATTGTAACGGAAGACTTTTTTGATAATAGTTTTGAAATATATTTATCATAAATTTTAGAAAAATTTCTCATTACCGCGCGTATCTAAAAGAAGAATTCGGTTAATTTATTTTGATTTAATATTCTTGATTGAAATATTAAATATGATTCAAAAATACATTTTGAATAAATTTGATGTTTACGATAAACTTGTATAAACTTGTGAAATACTTGAAACAAGTGACGTTTATTTGAATATAACATGTATTTTTCCGTGAGTAGAAATCTGCAAGAATCTTTCTCCGTTGTTACAACGGAGTTTTTATCTGATTCCAGTCAACAGGATATTCAATTGCACCAACAGAGTGATTTTCTCCGTAGACTAAACACGTCGGCTTTATTTCGCAATCAGGCTACATAACGTAACACAAGCTAATGCAAATTAATAATAGAGACCTGCGTGAATTGAGATTTCACGCAGGTACACAATTTTTAGGGACGTTAACGGAGCCTGCGGACAAAGTGATATACGTATGATTAATGAACGCGCGTCGCTAATATCACTTCGCTGTTACTCTCTCTCCCTCCGGGGTCGCAAATATTCTTTTTGCAGCCGCGTAGCGGTACTGTGCCGTAACACGAGTATCGTCCATCCTCCACGTCGATCTCCGTGGATTATCGTGGCTCCCTCTCTTTTTTACTCTCGCGTCATGCACACGCGCGTCGAACAAATGTACGGCGCCTACGCTTGGCGCCAGTCCGAGAAGAAAGTGCGGCCGAGGTCGCCGAGAGGAGTCAAGTCTTTAAATGATCGCCGTGCTCGTTTACATGGGCGCATCGCTCGAAATGCGGGTGAGATTCAGGGCGTCGCGGTGCCCTCCTCCTCCCGGAAGCGAGCGGTGCCGATGAAACCCACGGTGGCTACGTAATCACGACACGAAAAATACCAACGTGTCGTCATTCAGCATTACGTCCGTCCCGCGCCTCGTGAGGCGCCGAGCAAGACGCGTGAAAGTTGACGACAATGCTTTAATCCTTCGCAGGGTGGACGCGGGTCGTCGCATCTCTCCGCGTCGTTGTCGATATACCCGTGCGAGAAAGGAGGTGTCGTAATGAGATGTTTTCGTTTTCGCGAGTATTGCCTTTTGCAGCCGCTCGAGGTATGGAGCTGGCTGCAATTTAGCGGCGCGCGTCCCTCATGGGCGCGAGCTCAGGCGGATTTCTTCGGCATGAGGAAACGCGTTAGGGTAATGAAAAAAACGTAAGTAATAACAGTCGAGTAGTAAGAAAATTGATTAATCACAGGCGATCATTCTTCGGCCGTATGAAGAATAGTCGACTGCGATTCGTCAGTTTTTTTACCGCTTAAGTTTCATAGCTCGCGTCTTTCCGTGTGCCATGGCCCTTACGCGCGTCACGCGGAGAAATATGGCCGGCATCAACTTGTCCATCTTTTCGGACGAATTAGGATCGGGGCAGGTGGAAAAATTGCAAGCAAGAAGTAAATTGCCGCAACACAATCTCTCGTTATTATTCTCTTCACAGTGCAGGAATAATCGATCGCGTTTGCTCGATTCTTTTTACTACTTAAGTCTCATGTGTTACGTTCGTCGGTGTACGACGTACCTTTAACGCTCGACGGAGGCGCTCTGTCTCGGGAACCGTAAATACGCATCGATTTCGCAAGATCGTCGTCGAATTGGCGCAGCCCTATCGAAAAATACGGCGGTCGTTAATAAAGCGAAGCGTTTTCGTTTCGCGCCGTCGTAAAGCACGCTCTTAACGTCCTCGGACAGCGATATTTGTGGCGTCTTTTGTACGGCGACGTACGCGCGGAAATAAGCGCGTAAGTTACGATCGACGGAACGTAGCCCGGTTTGTCCTGCATAAACGCTTACGTCCTCGCGAACAGTCCTCTTTTTTTCTCTGCCCTCTCGATCTCATTCCATATTCGAGGACTGTTTTAATTGAGCGGTTAAACGCGCCGTCGTAAAGAGTCTCGCGGTTGCAGCTGCGTCGGCCTCCGCGCGTGACTTTGAAATAGTCGGCCGGGAGGATCGCGCGCGCTCCGCTAAAAACCAGAACCATGAAACCCGAGCGCGGCTTCCGTGATGCCCGCGTTCTGTGTGTGTACACACGCGTGCGGCAGGTGCATGGCCCACATATTCGGCGCAAAAACTGGTAACCTAACCCAACCGCGCACGCCACCCTGCGGCGTCCACCTCTCGTCGGCGAAATACGTACCGCGACGCACCTGACGAGGTGAGTCGCGCATGGCGACGGCCGTCCGCGAATTATTGCCGCTTGTTGCTCGGTATTGCCGTGTGTGCGGCAACTTCACTTTCCAAGTACGGTGATTATCGAAACATTTTTAACAAATCTCGAGAATAAGCATAATATGGACGAATAATTGTTGAGACGCGTTATTCGCTTCATTCAATGGTATTCGAATGTTTCAGAGGAATTGTTTAACACAGTGTTGACATATTGTCAACCGCGCGAGTTACGCCTTACCAGGCTTTGAAATCGCACATTTCGTAATTAGTGCACGGAAACAAATTAGTATCAATGTATGACTTGTATTCTAACGTATGTATAAACAATAAGAATATATAATCTTGTATGAAAGTAATCTTGCCTACATGAGGAAATTCTATATAGTTCCACTGAAAGTATCATATTCTTATTGTTCAAGAATAATTTTCATAAACTGAAAGGAGAAAATATTGGATAAAACGAACCGTAGTTTCAAATTAAGAATTATATAAGAATATGAGCGCGGTAATATATATACTAATCTGAATATATACAATTCTTGCAATACAGGAATCAGTATAATAAAATCTAAAAGTAAAAATAACGGACTTTTCTTTCAGAATTATCAAGCTTGAATTTGTCGGTTAAATCAATGATTATTAAGAAAAGAATATTATTCGGATGGGTAATATGTTGATATATATTTTACATCGCGATACGTCAGCTGCGATAATCTCGAGCGACAAAAAATTTGGCAGTGTCTTGTTCTGAATATTGGTGGTATCAATGGCTTCCCTGCCGGTGACGTCGCACCTGCTGCACCTCATGACCAAGGTGAGCCAAGGTCCGGTGACCTCACTTCCTTCCTACCTAGCTAGACCCCCAAGTCTTCACCGGTGCATCGATTAAGTCCTGGTGGGCCGTCACCTGCGAATCGCCCCGACTACCTTCTTGCACCCCTTTTCCGGGGCGCGTTTAGACCCCCTTTAGTTTCGAGCGAGACGCGCGCGTGTGTTTCTTATCGTAGGTGCCCCCACGATACCGTCACACCTCGACGAATCGCTTCCAGAACAGGTGACGTCGCGGCTTTCGTGTTACGGAAGCGGATGTACAGGTGATCGATCTACGTCACGGAGTAGACGAAACTAGTTTTCGGCTGAAGACGACGAAGTTTATATTACAATTCCCGCGTCGTAACGCGAGGAACTGAGTCATCCGAATATCTCATTTCAATCGATCCATCAACATACTCTTGATCTTTTTAACCTTATTTTGATGTGTGGCACTCATAAAATAGGTCAAATGAAAGATTAATACTGCAACCGTTGAATCTTGAATTATTGTACATATAAATATAGAATTCTTTTCTTAAAGCATGCGATACTTTTTACTTCTTTCTCTGTAGAATCAATGCATTACTTCCTCTTATATCCTAAAAGTGATCTATTTTAAAAATAACGATTGCGACAATTTCTTTAAATTTACTTTCCGTACATTCCAAACTATAATATATATACAATGTGGATAAGAACATTTATAAATATTTAAATAAATATATATCAGAAAAATTACTTGGTCTCATAGTGTGCTGATCTAAGAAGCTACAAATAAATATTCCAGTGAAGAGTTAAGAGCCGCACAGGAATATTAAAGTAACATTTAGCGATTATGATATAGTAAAAGTTATGGTATCAACATGTTATGACAGTTTACGCGATTACTCGCGTTGTACGAGCTGGTCGCGAACGAGGAACGTAGAATACGAAGAAACATCGGTGAGAAGTCAGGGCGATCGGAAAGAGCATGATGTGCGACGGAAGATTGTTTCTCACAAGTCGTGGCTGAACTCCCTTGGGCCCTCTGAGGGAAAAGGGATAAATGGAGTACACGGCAGTTGGAGGAGCCGGTAGCTCATCCGAACACCCGGGCACGCGCTGCACCGAGACACGTACACATCCGCGTATTTCCGCACACGTGACGTATTTTGCGCGCGTGCGTACACGCACATAAATACGAGAGAACGATGCTCCGGTACACGGAAGATTACATCATCAATGTCAGCACCGCATTACGCCTCTTTGCTCACGAAGGGTAAGCCGCGGAAGGGAACTTGCTAATATCCCGGTTGGCGACAACATGGAACACTGAAGGCGCAACATGCGCCCGCGTAAGTGCGTGTACACGCAGCCGGGTGTGCATACGTGACTCCTGCGGCTATATTCTGGATTTCTTGCCTTCGAATGAGCCGTCAGGCGACGATCCCAATAGAGCCACTCAGTGCGATCGTAATGGCGCGCGCTATTATGTGGAACGTAATGGTGCGTACTCGCATTATCGATTGAATTGTGCTGCTTTATTGAATCGATTCTCGATAATGACGTTACACAGTTTATTAGCCGCGGTGCGCGGCGCTACGCGAATGAAACGATCCATTTGTACCGTTACGCGAGAGGAATGACAGCGGTCCTATTTTCTTTTCTGTTGAGAATCGAGAAACGTTAATTTGAATTGAATTTTTCACCAACGCTAAGAATTAATTTTTTCTTTTCAAAACGTGAAAGGGGAGATATTATTTTGTTGTTGTTATACTCTTCCGTTAATTATATTGGATGTCTGATGCAAGCTGTGCTACACCCGTCATATACTTATAGATTAGATGTTTAATCAAGTTCTTTACCATTTTGCATATAATCATTTGCAAATTTTCGAGTTATTAGCTAAAGAAATCCCCATACATGGCCAATTGTAATAATTTTGAATTTTGCGAAAAACTACACAAAAATTTGCGTTAAATTTTTTGCATAATTTTTGCAAAATGAGTAGAGGACTTTCTCGTTCACATTGACCTAAGCTATAAATATATGACGGATGATACGATTTACGTGAGACATCTTATATATTTACAAAAATTGCTCGTGTAAACCCGCATTCTTCGGGAACCGAACGCGGTGTACGAGGAACAAGAGAAAGCTCGAGACGCCGGGATCGCCCACTCTGCTCGCGGATCGTCGCAAATCAGAAGATAATCGGCTCGTTAGAGATTTTCCTTTTGTCTATGTGCCGTCTTCAGCCGCTTAAAGGAATCTTTGTTTCTCCCGGTTGGCTTTTATACGACGGCAATAATTATTTCGTAACGCCGATTGATGATGCGGCCGGCGCGCCGCCGCGAGAATTATTTATTGTTCATACGAGCGCGCGCGGCGCAACTGCCGGAATCCTCGAGATCGTAATCCGCGTCGAATCGCCGAGTCAGGATGTTGCTATGCAGGCCGATGAATGCTTTTCTCATTACTTTTCGCGGGCTTCATATAAATTGCGGCGCTATAGCTTCATCTGCCGAGATAAACTGCACGTATTCTCGCGTAATTTCAAATCGGAGTGGTAACGGTTAGCGGGTCGTACGTGCGATCGCACGCTCGAATGTATTAATCAGCTTCGATAAAGTTTACTTCTGGGTTGAACACCTTGCACTTTCGCGAGAGAGATCGTTGGGCGTGCGAGTGGCGGCTGCCGCGCGGAGAGAAAGAGAGAGCGAGAAGAGGGATTGTTTATGGCACGATCATGAAGAATAGTGATCGTGAGTTCCTCTTAAATTATCAACGATTCTCCGTCGTTAGATGCGAGTAAGTAAAACTTACGGGGAGTACTCACGATATCGCGCAATTCTCACAATAAAATTCATACGTCAGCGCGGAATCGAGTGTTTATCATTAACCGGTACAATCGCTTGGAGATGTGCAATGAAAAATAAAATCTAAAAAATTTGCTCGCGAACGCTCGTTGATAAAACGCCGATATATTGCAAATTGCTATTTCGTTACGGTCGATGTGTTAAGGACGAGACTGCCGATCGACGGATACCTTCTCTACGCCAGTGAAATAGCTCTATCGGATGGCGAACGGAGGTCACGCGGGTCGTAACCCCTCACGGAGGACCGGATTGAACCCGGTGGCTACCAGCTGATCGACCACGCCTCATCACTTTGCTCACTACCGAGGCGAGCGGGAGAGCCGATAAAGTCAAGCAAAGGAGGGAAGCGAGATGGTGCTCGTTACTCTCATCATCATCACCATCATCATCGTCGTTATTATTATCATCTTCATCGTTATGATTGATTCGATATATTCCTCGTCATTCAAGATTACCGCGCTGCTCTGATTTTCTAAATTACGGAAAAGCGCGGAAATCGCCGCATTTCCAAATCAAATCACATCTCGTTCCTGTAACCAGAAATTCTGTTTCCTTGAGTCAAAACGCGTTTGGTTCGTCCATTTCGGGCACATTCGACCGAACTTTGTTTCCGTGCAAAAACGAGGAATACGCCTGTAAAAATCGGATAGTAATAAAATAAGAAAATCGACACTGTCTCTCGTGCAACGCAGCGCACGTTTAATAAAATCCGTCTGTGCGATCTCGCGCGGCGACGCTACGCGGCGCGACGGGGGCGCGCGGGACGTGACGCAGCGTGAAACTTCGACAGGCACGGCGAATCGCGCGAGGCATATTAGTCGTATCCGTTCTTCCACAGGTGTAAAGGGTGCGCGCAGGTAAGATCATCGCCTCGCGCCGTAAGAAACAGGATCCTGGAGTGGCTCGAGGAGCAGGAAGGCGAGAGATCGTCGAATCATCGTCCGCGCCACCCACGTGAAAAGGGACGTCGAGGATGACGATCGCGACGAGAGTGCTCGAAACGATCCTACCAATCGAGCGTGCCCGCCAGCGACGGGCACAGTCGGGCCCGTTTCGAGAAAATGAAGCGCCTTCGAGGGACCGAACGGCGGCGAGCGACAGCCGGCACTCGTGCGCCTTCGTTCCGCCGTGCGCGCATTGTCGCGAAGCAACCTTGCGGCCGGACCGTCGAGTCACGGCGCACAATGCCAGCACGCGCCTTAATTAAACTTATTTAATTATCCCCGCTCCGTGACCATCGGTTCTCGCCATCTCCTTAGCGGCGCGTTAGCGTTTTCTCCTGTGCGCGCGCGTCGAGAAGTTTCACGCCGACTGATCACGAGTTTACGCCAGGGTGAGATAACGATCGATCGTTCGCGCGTCTTTTGACATCGAGAGGCATTCTTCCGAGACGAAATTTCCGCCCTATGTTAACACCCGAAATTAAGATAAATAACTAAGATCGTGTCGGTAACGTTTTGAAGATCGCCACCAACGCTTATCAATTCGTCATCGACTTCGACGTTCCCTTGAAGATTCCAGAGAGAAGTTAACGAGTGTAGTTAAATTGTAATAATAGTTGTTTTATGAGTCATCAAAGTATGAGGTGTAAGCTATCCTTAAGAGCGTCAAAGCAGCGACAGAATTTCGACTCGGGTCGTTGCGAAGTTGATGCGGAACTTGAAATCGTCCGCGAAGAATCGTAGATGAAAATCACGGCGAGTCCGGACGGCATTATGCTTCGGACGTCGTTCCGCTTCGCATTTAGAAAAGTAGTCGGCGATGTGCGCAAGACTTGCCCCAATCGTAAGAGATTTCTTCAGCGATCCCATCTCTGACAATTGTCTCTGCTTGATCCGACCCGGAATAATTAAGCAGGAGAATGTCCGGTATTCCGCGAGGCCTGGACTTATCGCGATCGATGGGACGAATCAATTTCGAAAACGGCTCGGCTTGCGAAAACCGGGTTTCGTGACCGACCCCACCCGCAATATTGCCGAACCAAACGACCGCAACGTTTGGAAATTATCCGCCGACTGAAGTAGCATTTTACGCCCATTTTAAATTGCAGGTACGGCCCGGGCGATTACGTAGTCGGTTGGAAACGGCGAAATGCAGATTCCTATTTTTTCTCCGGCCGACCGTCGCTCGGCTTGCGCCGGCTATCGCGCGCTCGACTTGCGACATATCGTTTGAGAAACAAACAGGATCGAGAGAGGATATATCGCACGGTGCATCTGGCGGATTCCTGCGCTGTTCTCCTCCGTTCGAGCTGAATTAAGGCTCTCTTCCGGGCTCGCGCGTTGACGTTCCGCGATGAGATGCTTTCCCCGTAGATGTAAAACGAGTTAGTGGGACGACGAAAGGCGATAACGCGGCAAATTACCGGAGGAAAAAAGGAGAGACCGATTCGGCCGAGCGAATCAGCGCCGGCAGTTTTCTCGCGGCTGCGTCGAGGTGCAAGTTCAAAGCGATTACCGCGCGCGCACGGTTGCGCCGATTTTTTCGCCGACACCTTCCGCGCGACGCGGGCGCATCGACCCACGGCGGGCTCTTCTTCCGCCGCTCCTTCACCCTCTCGCTCTATCTCACTCCTCTCTCGACTGTCCTCCTTTCTCCTCTTTTCTTTCATCCACCCCCACGCGCGATAGGCAGCGGTAATAGCTCACTTCGTTCACTGTTACTGTTATGCAAGATATAATAGGGTAATAATGGCACGGTCCTGGCCTCTCTCGGTCGGTAACGCCGGGTGGAGCCAGTCACGATCAGAAAACTGACGTAAGCATCTCGTTCGTTCGTTCCTCCTCTGTGCTTGTTCTTCTTCCTCCGGCACCGGTCTCTCCGTCTCTCGTTCTCGCCGAGAGAGCGGCCGAGATCGCGCTCGAGCGAGGAACGAGCCCGCAGCGAAACGCTGCTCGACTTCCGCGCTGATTACTTGAAAATTGTGGAGGGCAGTCTGCGCTATATAATATTGGAGGAGGAAGCGGTAGAGGTTGTTGTGAACCTGCGAGGGATGCCTGCATGTTTTGCGAGGTATTTTCTGACGCGATCGATAGAGAGAGAGAGAGAGAGAAAGTAACGTAGTTTTCTACGATACCCTCGCTATTGCGATCCCCCTTCTTCTCGAATTCAATTCCCGATACCTCAGATCGTTCCAGGACAGGTTGTGTAATAAAAGCATGAATGATTGATCGCGATAACTGCGGGTTAAAGTGGCCCCGAGTCGGATACGTAATAACACGCGTATCGTTTTTACGCGGGATTTCTCTCGAATCCGACTTCTTTTGGCGAATTTAACGGCACTTCTCGACGTAAGTATTTTACGTCTTTCTCGCGCCGAAGAACGAGCGGCTTCGCGAAGTTGGAAATATTAACCTTTCGGTGATTCTCCTCGCGGCGGACTGGTCCGTCGACAGATCGGTGTCACCGATCGCGCGACCCGGCAAACTCGTCTCACGTGCACGTGACGAAGCGGTACTGAGTACGACATGACGGTGAACCCGGACGGAGCCTCGAAGAAATTAGGCAGGGCCGCGCGAAGGGGAACCGAATCAATGGGTCATTAGAGAGAAAATGACATGGAATTAATTATCGCTCGTGTAAATGACGTACGAGGAATTCGCCGGTCGGTTATTAATCGCGCCGGCTGGCGAAGGCTTAACGGTCTCCGTGCGCCTTTTCCATCCCGAGAGAGTCCACCTTGTGTATATATCTTCTCTCGCGTGTCAATGAGACGCGCGGCGGGCGGTGTGCACGCGCGAACGAGCGAGTGAACGAGTGACGCTTCCAAATCGAATCGGAGATCTGTTCCCGATCTGTCGTGGGTGAGTTTCGGCTCGTGCTTATCGCCTATTGCGCGGGCGGGCGAACGAACGAACGGGCGAGCGAGCGAACCTGTATGGAAAGGTACGAGATACCGCGAGGAATTCGAAGTCATTCCCCTCCGCTCGGTCCTCCCACCTGCCACGGAACGGGCTCCGTCACGATATCTCACGGGTATCTACGGATAATCGATTTATATCGACTCTCCGAATTCTCCGTGGAATCGGGCCTGCCGCTCCTCCGGAGGCCTTCCCCACGAAGACGCTTCGTTTTTTTCCCCCGAAGCGGGCCATTACGCGTTTTTGTCACTTAGCCCGTCTTCCCTTTACAGCATCACGTGGATTCCCGTGGCGGATCAAAGTGAACGCGTCGCACGGCACAATAGGACCTGTCATCGCGCTCGGTGTCCGTGCGGACGCATACTCTTCGCGCTCGTTAGTTTCTGAAACGAGCCTCGGCCGAGCGATCCGTGACCTCGGTGAAAAAAAGGAAATCGATCGGACGATCGACCGGATCGCCTAGCGTTGCGGCTATCATCGCGATCTGATGGAGATCTACGCGGGAGATAGCGATTGGGAGTTATTTGTTCTTGCTCGTGGCAATTTCCATTGTCTGAATAAGAAGGATTGAAGTACGAAATGATAGACCGAGCAATAAGTTTCAACCAAGTAATAAGTCTCGTAATATTTGGAGACTTCCACCGAATTTCACGATATAAAACTGAAGCGCGAGCAATGAAAAATATGTCGAGCATATAGTTGGAAATAAATCGTTCTTTTTTTTTTTAATTTTTTCGCGGAAAATGGAAAAAAAACACTGTGTTCTTCTGAGCCCTTGAAATGATAGTCGAGCGATCGTTACGTTATTGCTCCTGGTATTCAACGCGTCCACATATGATCCTCGTAATGGATATTAATCGTGATCTTTGTGATCCCGGATCGCACTTCCTGTGCCACCCAGAGCTTCGCAGGGATTAAGATCAGCGTCACCTGACCTGTCGTCGAACGCCGGAAGAGGAAGCCGCCCCCGTCGCAATGAAAAAGAGCTCTCCTTGTCATTCATCCACGAACACGTGTGCATCACGCCATTAAAAGTACGTAACATGTGTGACGTGTGTGAATTCAACGAGGAAGCGTATACGAGAAAGTATCGTCGTCCAATTCGAGCGATTTCAGAATTTGAGACACGGGCCCTACGAAGAGTTTCGACGAATATCCAGAACGTCGTATTTCTCCGGCTCTATGGTGACGAAAAAATAGTGAAACGTATGCCGTCGCAATCGTGTTATCACCTTCTTTTTCGTCACTTCATTCTTCTTCCTCCTACATTTCCCTCGAAAACTTCCTCCAACTTCATCCTTCGTCCCCGTCATACACATCGCCCATACTCCCTCGGGATTCAACAGGTGGTACGTCGCCTCGTACTTTTCTACGGTGTCTCACACGTCGTGCCCACGTAATCGCGCGCGCGCGCGCACATGAATATACCTCATGGGCACCGTGTGTAGGAAGTGCTCTGACCCTTCATCCGCCCCACGTCCTTTCCATATGCATTCGTACGTGCTCTTCGATCCCTGGAGAAACTTCCACTTTTTATGTTACCGAGATCTTTTTCGGTTGTAGAGTTGGAGTATGAAACGTTCACGAATTTTACAAGGGAGAAAGCGATAATAAATACTCGATTTTCTTCTAATCATAAGAACGAGGACGAATTTTATATTAAATTAAAATCAAAGTTTGTAAAACTTGCTGAAACATCGTACAATACTTAATCGGGAAATCGTGTTCTGTTACAATTTTGACGGAATTTGCGATCGCATCGGGGAAACTACCGTGTATCAGGCGTATATAAACGTAGTATTGGAGCCGAGCGTCCTTCAAAACGCTCCTCCCGCCCCACCTCACCCCACAGTCTTGGCCGCCTAAATGATCGGTCCGCGTCGTGCGCTATTTCTGAATGTTGTAAATTGATTGTAACGTTCGTGAAACAAATCGCGTCATCTCGCGAGTGCGATTGTCGCAAGGCTTGCAAGGATTATCGTGAACAGAAAGATTGTTTAAAAATCTGTAGGTAATTACCGTATCTCGTCTTCATCAGATAGAAGAGGAAAACATAACCTACAAATGAGCATCGTATTATGCTCATACTTCGGTGCCGGATTCTAATCGTCGATTCATCAAAATCGAGCAACTTCTCTATTCCTACGATTAGAAGTACAAAAAGAAGAAAAGAGTGTTTTTTTTCTTCCTCTCGAGAATTTAGCGAAAACGCCGCACTCTCGGTACGCTGTTTTCTACACGCGATTCGCGAGTGTTTCCTCCAAGTGTCGCAGTTTATCATTTCGTTAAATCGTAAAACATCGTTAAAATTATCGCGATCGCTAGTGAGTGAACCGATCGACGTGGGACGACGATTGGACATTGGACGGACGGATACAGAAGGATACAGCTCGGAAAGCAGTTTCATCGATGGACCTGGCTGAGCGTCATGAGATCTCAACGAGAAATGGTGACTGTACAACGCTCTCGAAGCATTATATTACGTAGTGCATGCGTAGACGCATTGATCTCGGGTTTAGCCACATTTTAGGTTTTAATTCCAAGCGAAATTCCTCAGCGAAAATTGTCACTTTTATCGCCTTTAATCACATTGACGTATCGTCTAACCATGTAACTATCTAATTTCTACACTCTACACAACCACACTCTCTCTAACGATCTACCATCGACGCGTCCGCTATTTATAAGAAGTTAATGATATTTCGTGCGGCCGACAGCTCTCGGTTGAACAATAAATAAGACTTAAAGAAATATTTGCCTTCACGGCGTTTCACTTGAGGCTGGTACCTAACGAGGTGGCCGTCCACGAGTCACCCCTGCGCCTCGCGCTCGATAAATCGCGTTAGCGCGCGCATAAGTTTTAATAAAGCTCCTCTCTCGTGCGCGACGTTCCGCGCGATCGACGTCCGGTGAATTTATAATATTGACATGGCAGCTGCCCACGCAACGTCCCGGGGCAAAATTCGACGGAGGTACGAAATTCAAGAGAGAGAGAGAGAGACGAGGAGAAAGAGAAAGAAAGAGATGAGAGAACGGAGCTTACGCTGCGCGCAGTATGTAAATCCGAAGAGCGGAGGATTTTCGTGATCTCTCTCGCCTGGGAATTACGCGCGCGCTCCCTCTCTCGCTCGTGCGTGTTTCTCGACGTGCGTGCGTGCGTGCCTACGCCATGAATCGTGGCTATAGTTCCGACCAGGCTAAATCAATGCTGCGCGGACCGGAGAGCGGATGTTAGGCAACACGAGTGGCCGGCAGGTGCCGCGATGTGGGTGTCGTTTTACGCCAAACCCGAGAGAAAATGTGCGGCCTCTCGCTTCCTCCGTGCCGCCCGCTTCTGTATCGTTAGCCGCGCGCGGGAGATAGATGACTAAGTTGAGGAGAGGCTGTAGGCAATACATAGGAAGGTTTCACCAGTCGCGTGAACTGGAGATCGTCGAATTGAATACGCTCTTCCTTTCGCTCACTATAGAAAATCCGGTATTATTACTTAACATGACGATTTCTACACTTATTTTCGCGCATGCATTTAGATATTACACTTTAGCCGCAAATACACGGAGAAAAGACTGTTGTTTCAATAGAATTAGCCAGGCGAGTGTCGTTGTAATTAATATCGGGAGTTATTGAGATAAATAACGTATGACATATTAGTTTCCATAATAATGCTATCGACCCGGAAACATTTACTCTAATTACAATGTTGCTGACTACTTCTATCGATGACAAGAAAATTTGTTTCCATATGGGTTTCCTTTATCACCGTGCTCCGCGGTTTTCGCGATCTCTCCGAGAGGGGTCACACCGATTTATTATTATTACATCCGTCAAGAATCGACGTCCCACAGAGACCCCATTTACGCTCTTATTCCGCGGGGAAATTTACAATTTCCAATAGCACTTGGCGTCCGACCGGCGGTAATAAACATGGGATCGCGAATTCGCATAGGTTTACGACGCGGCGCGCCGTTCCATGAATCGCGCGAGCGCCTCGGCGACGTTGACGCAAAAATCGGTGCGGGTGGCACCGCCGGGGCGTGTGTTATCGAGGTTCGGTCGCCTCGCTTCTCGCCGTGAGATATCGGGCTGGCATTCGCATATCTTTCCGTAAACGCGTCTTTATGCGACCCGCGGCGGAACGATCGTTCGACCGGCATAAAACGATTCCGAGCTCGCCGATGCGGCGCGACGCGATGCGATGCGACGCGTTCGTGGAACGACACGATCTTCGCGGTTTGTCGACCTCAAACGACTCGACCCCTCGGTCGCCTTCTCGATGCAGCGGGGAGCGTGTGATGGACGGGACAAGGTGGAAGATTTCCACGACGTCCCGCGCGCTAGCGCGAGGAAGAGAGAGAGAGAGAGAGAGAGACGAGAGTAATAGTTTTCCCATTGAGAAGTCGCGCAAAGGTGGACCCTGGTGTTTGTCTTATTAGAGGAAATATATTAATGTCCAGGCGCATTACGTCGTACGTCTGCATCAACCTGTCGTGTCGAGGCACCGCGCGAAGTCACGCACACAGTCGTGAATGCATGCACGCACGCACGCACGCACGCGCGCATGCATGCACGATCGCGCGTCGCTCCTTAACGAGCGTTATTCAATAATATTCAAATTTAATGAGTCCCTCGTAAACAACATTAATGAACCCTACGAATCGGGCGGTGCCGGCGGGCCGTGCTAATTAAAATATAATGAGACGCGTAATTATTTGGGATCGTAAAGCGTTCGCGGATATAATCGATGCGCACGTAGGACGTTTGTATCTGCGTGATGGATCGTGGCACGCCTCGGCCGATGTACGAAAGGCATATCAGGCTCGTAGGGACCGATGAAGTCCGACGAAAACGGCCGCGGCCAAGGACTGTCGAAATGAAAGCCGTGGGCACACGTATTCCCTCGGACGATTCCTCGTCCTCCTGAGCTCGTAATTTATATTCAAATTGATGTTAAATTATTAATGCCGGCTAATTACATCGACGCTGCGCTATTACGAGTATTCGAATTAACACGTAAGCGAGAGTGGTCGGACGAGCGTGTAATTGGCAGCTGTGGATGAACGGGTTTCAACTGGACCGCGTATCGACCGGACGTCGTGGTTTGAGGAAAGTATACGATGCGCTAATGGATGCTGACGGTCGTAATGACAAGCCGAACGGATCCCGAGATGCGATGAGACGTGAATATCGTCGAACAACGTGGAATTAATACGATCGCTCTGTGTTCCGTTATTTCTCTCGTGCGTATAATGATATACACACTCACTAAAGTGGAGTCAGTGTATTATGACTGGTGAAAAAGAGAAATCAATTATACTTGCGGAATTATGTGCAAATACAGCACTGCAATCGGTAAAATTTTGCCGAAAGGATTCACACGATGAACAATATTTTTACTTTGTATTGAAATCGGCCGTTTGTTAAAAATGTTCTCTACGTTGTTCGTTTAACATACCCATATGTCAGTTTAATATATTTCGTTCATGTTAATTCAATATGTGTATATTTCTTTGCGCCCAGTCAATATTCAACATGTGTAACACGTTAAAATAATGACATATTTTGCACTTGATTGTCGAAGTAGGAGTGCATTCATTGAAAACCGGTGAATATTCGTTGATATCGGGGAAATATGTTTCAATGAGAGAAACATTATCGCTTTGAGAGAGCGCGGGAACACGCGATAAATGAATTCGGTGTTGCGTGCGCTTTCGAAGCGAGACGCGCGTTGACTCATCCCGTCGTGTCGGATTGCGAAAGAATACCGCGGAAAAATCGCGGGGAACATCATCGGCCGGTCTCGCGGCGTGATCGATAACGGAACGAACCGGCGAGCATACGTGCCGCGGGTATCCGTCAGCATCCCCGCGTGGCGGATGACAGCAGATCGCGCTGAAACAATGAGGCCCCGAGCTGTCGGGGGGAGGGACGCGGTCTTCTCGCGGAGGTACCTGCACAATACTACGCGCGCGGCGTGGGCGCAGACCGCCTGCCCGCGTCTCAACCTGCTGAAACTCGTTCCGCGGTGGGCCTGACGAGGCCTCTGCCTGCACCGAGCACGCACGTCGTCCGCGCGTCGGCTTCCGAGGACGACGGGCCTGTCGGGATCGCCGGCTCCGGGGAAGATGTAAGAGCGGTGAGGCGGCCAGGATACGCGGGGACCGAGCCCGACGGCGGCATATAAACCAGGATTACGGGAGACACGCGGAGCCGTAATTCTCGGGGCCCGATGCTCCTCGCCACCGTGGTGCCCGCTGGGGCCTTGTCTCGGCGTTAAAACGCGCTTTAAAAGTCCCTTGTCTCCCCCGTACACCCCCTCTTCGCGCCTTTTTTCTCTCTTTCGCGTCGTCCCGCGAAGCACGCTTTAACGCGCCGGAGTCGCGCCGAGATATCTGCGGGCGCGCGCGCCATCCGCGGGAGTATCAACCTTCCGGAAACATTGTTTCGTTTTGTGGCAATTTGAGAGCCGCCAGTTCGCCGGCAGCGCGCATGACGCGTCTTGTCCCGATACTGCGATGCGTTAAAAATCGCGCATCACGCGATGTCCGACGCGAGATTCCCTCTTTAATCTCTTCGCTTGACTTTTCGCGCCATCTTTGTCGTCCGATATCAAAACACTCGGGGACGGGGCCTAAAGTATTCGGGGGATCAATGTCAGACTCGTCTCTCAATGTGTTCAGTTCGCGGCCGTCCTTTTGGAGAAATTACAATCTCACGAAAATCGTGACACGACGACGGCTAAATGGGCCCGGCCACCCGGTCCGGTCTTCGTGTCGCGGGGAACACATCTCGCGCTGGCCATTCTGGGACGCGTCTTGTGCGACCTTTTTCCACGGCGCGCCGAAATTACGAGAGCTCAGCGGCGGCGGGCACGGGGCCCCGACGCGCGGGTGTTTTGACGGCCGCGGTTCACGATGAGGTCAGCCAGTCTCGCTTTCTCGAGAGAGGTGCCTGAGTCGCGCAGAACGGGCCCCGTCTCTTCTTCTTCTTCCCCTCCGTCTTGTCTCGCGCGGCGAGCGGTGATGGAGAAGCGGCAGGACGCAGCCTTAAGCTCGTAATGACCCATCTCCGACAAATTACCACTCGAGTGGCATTGTGCGCGAACCCTGCGCCGATGCACCTCCCCCTCTTCTCCCTACACCTTCGCCCTTGGGTCGCGGACCCATTGACGCGAGCGTTGCGTTTGATTTTAATGTCTACGCGCGCTCCGCCGCCGTTCCCACGTCGCTGCGTCGTCCTTACGTAACGATGCAATGCTGCTAATTTCTCCGAGGTGGAGTCGCTTATGCGACACCGTCGCTGCCCCGCGTTCTGTCTACGTGATGTAACACGCGCGAAAGGAGAACGGCCCGCTTGAGGAAGCGGAAATTTTACTTCCACCTTGAGTCTCCATCGGCTCGTCTCTCGTGCTCCGTTGATGCTACAAATGAGACCGTTTTCTGTACTTGATGTTGAATTCAATTCAAATTTTCCACCCGAAGCTCGAAATTCCCTTTGTAGCATCAGAGGGGCAAAGTTATTCCCGTTTTCTCCACTTAAAGACTTAGTCTAGAATTGAAAATTTCCCTCCGGAAGGCCTAAGTAGACTTAATGTGGGACTAAAATTTCAACTCGATCTCGACGCGCACATTCGTTTAATTAGACCGAAGATTTCGCTCGTTACTTCTCGCGTATCGCACACATTCTTGCCCGCACATATTTCCCGTACATTTGAATTTATAATAACGATTTTGTACGCAACGGGGTCGCGTATATGCGACTCGGGATGCAAATGTAATAATTCGTTGAGCGTAAAACATACACATTGATTTGCTGCGGCGGGAGCGATATATCCTCGCGGTAATTATAGCAAAGCGAGAGAGCGTGGGGCGTTTAAGAGAAAAATTTAAGCTCGCGTAAGATTTTACGAGGAGGAAGGACACGCGAGCGCGTGGCGCGCAACACTTTGGGCGCCATATTCCACGCGCTGTGCTTTGCATATCTAATGAGCGGTCACTTGTGTCGAAATTTATGGTAATCCATGCGTCTTCTCGGCGAAATTAACGGCAATTTGGCGGTGCGCGAGCGGAGAATGCGCGTTTCCGCCACCTGCATTCTTTCGATGCGCAACCGTCCCTATTAATGAGGCGGCGATCGCGCGCCCCGTCGGAATAAAGATCGGTGAAAAAGGCGTAAAAAGTGTACGGCCGCGACGATCTGCTCCGAATAAGGCGCGATTTATCGGCGCGAAATAATTTCCCTAACATATCTCAATTTTAATTGGGCCCCCGAGAGATACCGCGCGAAGGGCGTCACGCACGACACTGCCCGGAAAATCGTAAAGAAACGGGCATTCTCTTGCGTCCGCGACACGCTTCGCTTCGTGCCATGTGCGCGCGCGGGCCTTAATTGAGAAATACTGACGCGCCGTGTCAGGACGCAGCGAGGAGCAACAAGAAGCGCGCGAGTCCGCTCGCTCGTTCGCTCGCGATAAATACGATCGCGGCCGACAAATTAGCCATAAAATCGGCGTCGTCCTCGGCGCGCGGCGCGACACGCACGACGGCCGGGGCCTTAAGTCACTTAATTCCGCGCGTAACTCACCTGTTTTCGCGTGTATCGGCCGAAATTTTAACTTATGCCGGCCATTATCCCGTCCACCGTGCCGCGGACCGGCGTAATAATTGTCGCGGCCGCGGTAAGACGGGAGGCGCGAGAGCCGGCGAAAACATTCGCCGCGCACCTTACCGCCCGGTGGGAAAAGTTTCGTCCGAGCGGCTGTGGAGCGAACGAGAAGCTCGCGGTCAATAAACGATCGGCCGGTGGCGCGAACGAGACTTTGAGGAGTAGACGCGATTTTTACGGGAATGTAAATAAAACCGCGCGGTGAGAGAGAGAGAGAGAAAGAGAGAGAAGTCTCTCTATCCTTTTACCGCACCCCCCTCCCTCGCGCGCACTTTACGTTCATTACGAAGCTGACATCATTATTTCGCGTAATTCACGGACCGCCCAAGGTCCAGCCGGGTCTCGCTCGTGAGACGGCGGTTACTCTTCCACGCCACGGAGAGCGCACCTCTCGAATATCGACGGCGCACGACAGACTGGAAATGCATTTAGCGAGCGGGGAATGCGCCGGGTCGTGCACGTCGTGGTATGCGCGTTGAGCTCGCGCCGAGGAAATGCGGTTGAATCATCGACGGGTAGCGCGCGCGCGCGCTCGGCTCGCCGCGTCGCGCCGAGCTTGCGAAATCGCGATTTCAATGAGCATTTTTGTGATTTACCGCTCTCGTGCGTCACGCCGGTCCGGCTGTCGCTGAATGCGAAATTCGCGTTTCGTTTGACCCGCTTCGTGGCTCTTTATTCGAAACGGATACGTCGAATGCGCGGAACTCTCCGCCGAGACGACGCGCCAGGTTCGCCGAGTTCACCGAGAATATGCGGCTGTACGCCATGTAGGGAAGACGAATGGTCACCGAGACGCCGGTAACAGCAGATTTTTTCGCAATATTTTACCCTTGTATTGTTATTAGTATCACGTACATACTTCATCGGCATTTTGTAATACCGTATACACCGTGTAATAAGAAGAGTTACAGTGAGTAATCACTCGCGTATTCGACACGTTCGGTTTCTATCCTGAAACGTGTTCCCATGGAAGAAGGAGAGAAAAAAGAACGGAAGGAAAAAGAACCGTAAAAAATGCGGAATACCACAAGACATTCCCTGTAATTTATTTAAAATACAGGCGCGACCGAATTATGAAACACCTCAAACATCTTAATCTCGGCGGATATAATATATGGGTGGTGAAACAAAATTCCACTTGATACGATAGCCTGACGTCACCGCCTCTAAACGAACTCTCCGAATTCTCTTGAATATAAAAAAAAGAAAAAAGAGGAAGAAGGAAAAAGAAAAGGCAAGAAAATGATATTCAAATTGGTAGTTTCACGTCACCTTCTTGGCGTCTGGTCGCGGTCTCCGACGCCCACGCGATTGCCCGAGAGCGCGGGTTTACAGGTGCGGCTGGCAACCTGTATCTTCGGTGCGTGCGTGCGTACGTGCGCGAGCCGCGTGTATGAGCATTCTAAAGCACGCCCGGTGATACACCCGAGGGTCTCGTTACGTTTCGAGAAGCGGGCGACGCCGTTTCGACTTTCACACTGGAAATACGCTCGGTCGCCGCGCGAGTGTCACGCGTTTAAAATATGCATCCATTGTTTAACAAAATACCTTCGACGTAATGGGAGGGGGAGGTCCCCGCGACAGATGAACGGTAACGCGATGCAAAATATCAAGGAGCTCCCTGTTATCGTTAGAGAGCGCTACCAAATCGCATGGACGATTTAAATTCAATAGAAGAGCACATTGTCGATGCACAGACATTGCGAACGAAAGCGAGAGGCGTGGTAGGGCTAGAAATTATGCTCGAAGTTTCAAATTTATGAACCTTCGACGTTATATACGAAATATCACTGGTGTTCGTTTTGCAGACATAGTAAATAATATTTACTGTTTTGAAGAATGGCATTTTTTCGCATCGCATCATGCTGTTACATATCATGGCAAAATTTGCATTTATTTTCAAATCAAGTTAACGGGATTTCTTGTTTATTATTTGCACTTTCCTCATTCACTTCGCTTTAAACTGGACCAATGCAAATCGCAGAATTGAAGATACTTATAGAGAGTGTCAGTTTAATTAAATTGATACTCTCTAATTGCACAGCACTTTTAATGCACTTTCCAAAATTAGTCCTATTAACATGCTCGATATTTCGAATCTTCAAATAGAGCTCCGAGCTTCGAATCTTTGCCGTCAAATGTCGAATTATACCTAAGTTTCGAAGTTTCGAATATGTACTATCTCTAACGCGTACGATTTGAGCGTCTGTTACGAAAGGCGATTTTACACGGGATACCTGTTAACTACCACGAGGTAATCGAAGCACCAAAGAAAGTGCGATTAAAAGAGCGATTACACCGCGTTACGCGTGATTTCTCAGTGAAGTCGGCGAATCGTCTCGATGCAGTCTTTCCCTTTGCGCATCTGCTTTCTCTCTTTCTCTTGGCGAACGTCACGCTCCACGCGCGCGATTCGTGTGGCGGCGGTGCCTAACGTGATTAAGTAACTACCAGCCGTAAAGCCGCGGCGGGATAATCCGTGTAAACGCATAAATTGCTGGATATTTAAGATAGCGCGGCATTATTCGGATAGCTCTGGTGATGGCCGCGCGTAAGTTACTGCCGGGCCACCTAGGCCGAGCATGGGCCACGCCTCGGCCCACCAAAACGGTCCTTTATGGCCGCGGGCGCGGGCACAAAACGTGCGTTTTATTGGGACTGCACGGCGGGAACGAGCGGCCGACGCGTGCGAGCTATCACGCTCCGTTGGGCCCGTCTTAGATTAAAAGGGAAATCGACGTGCCGTTCTATTTCCTCCCACCTCCGGCGCGATAGGCGTCTTTATGGAGACACGGAGGTGGTCCACTATCTTCCGTTTGTGCAGCGAGAGACAGTCTGATATCTTCCTTATTTTTAGGCACGGCCAAGGTTAGATACTCGTCGTTAATGGCGTGTCTGTTACAACGACGAGGCATCCAATAAAGTAATAAGATGGACGATGTGATCTCCGGACGGATATACTTGTATACACCGCGTTTGCAAGCCGAATGCACAATTTAGGTGACCACGGTCCCGATCAAATACGCTTAGGATGTCTCCATCGCGCGAATCCTGCGTTTCGAACGCGAGACGCTCCCGCGTCGGCGTGATCTCTCGAGATCGTCGTCGGTTGTCGTGTTCTCTAATTTCCGCCGAGTCCGTGATTAAAAGATCAATCCGGCGTCGACCGGACCTTCGTTATCGTCGCGGAGTCAAAGCGAACGACGTCATTATTTGATATTCCATTGAGACCATCTCTCAATGGAGAGGCATGTCTGGTACTGAGAGCCGAGCTGCGGCCGCTTCGATTCTCCAATCGCGCCTCTCCGTATTGGCGCGCACGGTTAGTTAGAATCCGAGACGGCGTAGAGACAGTAATTTACATGACAACGAAATTCTCTCTCTCTCCCCCCTCTCTCTCTCTCTCTCTCTCTATCTTTTTCTCTTTCCTAACCCGCTTCTGACCCTTCTTATCATGATCGCCCGCGAGTCTTCCATATTTAAACGAGCCACGGCCAGTGACCCGCGTGCCTCACCGCCGTCGCTCCTGCGTGACTATCGAGGAAGGTGGCAGCGACTATACGTAGGGCACAGGTGCCGTGGTCTCGATCGTATCGAGACCACCGATCATTGTATCGAGAGGGTCGCCCGAACGAATTTCCATAAAACGCCCGCGAGAGATATACGGTATTGTCCACGATCGCTCGTCCCCGCCGTCGCCCCGCGACCCCACCCAGGATCAAGATCGAGGAGGCACGTACCGCTTCGATCCACGTAAATAATGGATTCGAGGACTTGGGAATCTCCGACCGCGCGCACGAGCGGCGCACGACTCGTTGGTCCGTCTCATCGCCGTTGCATCTTGTGTTAAAAAAAGAAAAGAGAGAGAGAACGAGAGAAATAAAGAAAAAACGAAAGCAACAACGGTTCTCCGGTTGGAGAACAGCTATCTTCGCGGCCGGTAATCTTTGGCGTTTCGAGTTCTCTCTTCCTCGCTCACTTCGACGTCTGCCTTTCGAGCGCGGACGCGACTCGTACGCGAGAATTACGAAGGCCCGATCTGATAATAACGTGTGGAAGAATAATTAGAGAGTAATTGGAAGTGAAATTCTGCAAGAGGAGATCCTTCGTGGGTCTAATAACAATTTAGGCCGTGTATTCTCGTTGATTATTTACACTGTAAAAAGAATTTGGTAAATAAGTACAAAAATTTGGTGAATATTTGCCGATCAAGTGTTTGATTATTGCAACCAAATAATTTAGTTCCGTACTGAATATGCAGTAATGTAGTTCCATATATTGTACGTATATTTAGTATACGGAACTAAATTATATTTGGTAATCAAATATTTTGGTATTCACCAAATTTTCGCATTTATCGTCAAATCCTTTTTCCAGCGTACGTGGAACGCTGGCTATACGTACTTCCTCGGTCTGGAACCTGAATAAAGTTACAAAGTGACGATTGCGACGAGCGATCATAGATAACTCGAGCTCGTGCAAACCAACAAAATTTCGAAAAAACCTGAGGTCGCGATAGAGGTTGCATTAGAGTCACTTGTCTCTCGGGGACTTGTCGGACTTCTGAAGATAAAGAGGCCAAGTACCGTTGTGGCAGTGACGAATGTTGGCCGCAACAATAATTAGCGGTATCATACAGCTTCCACTAGTGTACTGTGATGGCCGTAATAAAAGAAAAGTAAACGCTTGATAAGCGACTTTCTCCTTTGAAGAAATATTCCCCGTTGACAAGCATAGTTCATTCTTCATTACGATCATACGCGGCTGGGTAGGGTCGTTTCTCTCAGCCGGGTTTCTGGCAGGTGATATACTGCGACCGAGTGATTCTATAAAAGCCCCGAGAGTCTCGCTCGTTATGCCTAAATAATTCTTTTTTCTGTTCTCCGAAGCGGGCGGCGGGGACGGGGGGGTCCGAGGCAGAGGAGGACGAAGCAGAAGAGACTCACAGATGCAACCTGTCCCATGCATCTTGTGAGCAGGTACGCTTCCGTCAGCATCTACGGATTCATTAGAGAACAATAGGATGATGAGTGCAGTACGTTCGTCGTAGTCGAGCGCGCGTTGCATCGCGTCGAATATAAAAAGAGCCCCGGAACAGTAAAGACAACAAATCCTTCTCAGACGCGAACAATGGAGAAAATAAAGAAATATAGCTGCATTCAGGTTTATAGGCTGACTCCGAGAGCAGAATACTTATATAGTTGCATATATTGGGTTGATGCAAAAATTTGTTCCATTTCTCAAATCAGTTCCTCACTCAGAAATCCTAAAATTTCTACGAACGCGGGATCACGCAACTACTGGAGAGAAAGCAGGTCATTGAACAAAACATATATTTAAAATTGATTGATTGTATTTAAAAATAAATAAGTATTTTATATATTTTCGTTAAAAACGGAACGAATTTTTGCGTCAACCGAATAGATTAGCCAAGATTTTCGCCCGTAAAATTAACGTTGATATTCCCTTCGCGTTTTGAAAAGAATAGAGAGAATGATGTCTACATAGTAAAAAATTTTGTATTAAAAACGGTCTACTGAAATTTTGTATTACTTTAACATGGGAGAATGTGTTAAAAAGTACACAAATATGTGTTAAAAAATATACAAATATAATATTAAATTGACATATTTCCCATGTTAAAGTAACGTACAATTCCAGTGGATCGTTTTTAATATAAAATTTTTTACCGTTTAGAGGTCGACAATAACAATTAGAGTAGTAGCTAATTAACGAGACAATAAAATCGAACTATAATAAATAAGTGAAGAGCAGATATTACATTCAGGATTGTCAAACAAACGATACTGACGGCGTACAAATTTTCGCGGTACGATATCGCGCGTGCGATAACCGGGTAGATATTTTGCAAATAATGCACCGATTGCCGAGCACCTACGGCCGTGAGTGCACACGCGTGCACGTCTTAGCTTATCCCTTTCCCTCCGGTGTCTCCTACCTCTTTCTTTTTCTCAGCGTGCACAACGAAGTGCATACTGAGAGGAGGGCACGTAGAGGAGTATGTAGATGCAGGACAATGCGGTCCTATTAACGAGATCAAACGATACACGAGGACGACCGCCGTGGTCCGGTACTGTGCTCCCGCCAACCAGGGATGCATTCTCGAATGCGATCCTCGCGCGTTGCACAAGCGCGCGAATAATTTATTGACACTCTCGTGGATTTTACGAAGGGTTGACGTTTTCACATCTGAAGTCACAAAATACGGGAGGATGAGTCGATAAAATTACAAAAGACGCAAGAAAAAATAAGAATTTATTCGCGATCACATGTAAGTCTATCGGTGTTTATGAAGATAGATTTTTTTAAGATATAATTCTCTTTAGAATTTATTTCATTCCCGAGACGAACTACTTATGACATAGACATATTCACGTTGGAATGTTGAATATCTCTTGGAAAAAGCTAATTATCATTGTTAGTCGACGCACAGGATTCGCAGTTTTGCGGCCCTGACAATGATAAGACTGTAGCACGACAGTGGCGGCGTTACCGGGCACAGAGGATTTACAGAGGCGACAGACCGATATACCACATCCTACCTTCTTCTCTTCCTCTCGGTCTACTTTGCTTTACTCTTTTCGAAAGACGCTAACGCTTCCGTTATGTTTGCGATGCGTAACAACCGTCGTCTGTCGCGAGCATACGTCAAATTCGATATGCTCGATGAGTGTGGCATAGCCATCGTGAAATATTAGCATGAAGTAGCAAGAAAAACGTGACAATTGACGAATTTTATAGATTATATTTATCGATTTTAACGACAATAGAAAATTATCTAAATCGGATACAATAATAAAATTAACAGTTCTTTTGAGACGCTGTTATTATTTTCTCAGCGAAAGGTGCATCTCAAACTTGCAACAAGAAACGACGGGACTTACGGTAATTATAGAATGCCGGATTTTCAATGGCGATATTTTCAAAATAAAATAGTCAATAATTCTGAAATCTCTATATCAGTCTTCAGTGTCACAATAGATTATCATTAAAATTCGAAATGTGGTTTAGAAGAAATTAAAAGTAGAAATTAAAAACAAGGCATCATCTTCAAGGAATATCAATAAAAAGTGTCATCTTCAGTTACTAATATCTCAGCTTCCGATTGGTCAATCCGTTTTCTAATTGCGCCAATAATTGGATCATATTTAAATCTATATATAGTGTAAGTTTCAACGAATTCTTAAAAATGTATGCTGCCATTACGTTAAAGTAGCGACGCGAAACGAGGGACACGAGCGAACCAGATTGCTTTAATTTGTTGCGCGTCCGGCAAAAAAATATTAATGCCCATCGCCCGCTCGTAATTCAGCCCCAGCTCCGGGGCCTACTGTTCCCCTCTAGCCTTCACTTCTTCTCGCCAACGTGTCCCTTGTCACCCTCTCCTTCGTCGTTATTCTCTCTCTCTCTCTCTCGCGCGCACGCTCGCTACACAGTTGCCCTTATCTGCGGTTTTATGTTCGGCTTTGCGTTTTAGCCACGCCGATTCGCGACGGCGAGCCGGGGATGGGCGCGAGAGTGCGTGCGGGAGGACGCGCGCTGCGGGTTTTAAGTTTTACGAAAGGCCAACCGAGCGACAGGTTTATTTCACCTTCGTATGCGGCACCTCGTACCTTCGGATTTGCGAGCATCGGGCGGGAGAGGTAAATCGCGAAGGGGCGCGAAGAGGAATCTTCGAAGATAGATCGGGCTGAATAACGTATTCGCGAAATTTCGCCGAACTTGTTTTTGTTCGCTATGTGTCATTCACATCTGTATACCCAGAAAAGTGTTAGATTCGAGTAAATAGTTACTTCGATACTCCTTAGCAACGTTTTACTTGGATCGAGCGATATTTACCTGGTCCAAGCAATATCTTTCGAGTAAAATATTTACTTGATGGAGATAAAATTTACTTAATCCAAGTAAAAATTTGCTCAGGAATATTGGAATAATTATTTACTCGAATCTAGCTATTCTGCGTATGAAAAGATCCCTTCGCACGTGGATTTATTGGAAAAAAGGAAAAAGAAAAGAGTCGTCCGGCTCAAATTCTTCCGCTCCTTGGATACTGCGACTTCCAATTAATTCACACTTATTTCCTATGGCGATTAACATGAAGCGGCGTTGAATTATTTATAAACCGCCGCTTACCGTAAGGCCGCGCACTCATTCCGGTAACGCGTTCGCGCCGATATCGATAGCGCGATGTGCGTAATAATGCGGAACATGTTCCCCAGGTGTAAGTACCGAAACGTCCATAATTTCCGCCCGATATCGCGGAATCCCGGGAGATGCGATACCGGGGGAATTTACTGCGCTAACACTGCGCTAAGTATGATAGCCGGTCCCGGCAATGAGACGATCGCATTAAACCGGGATAGAGAACCGGGCCGCCGTCGTCGTCAGGTCGCCGCGATAAACTCCTCCCGCTGCACCTCGTCGAGCAGGGGCCTCGCGCGATCGCGTCTAATCGTCTCGTCCGCGTCTTAACGTCTGGCGAGACGAGAGTCGCTTTCGCGCGAGAGAGCGCGAGCGCTGGTGCACGCTGCACTTCCGATGCACTTGTCGCGTCCACTTTCCCGGGTGTTTTCACACGAGCGGCCTGTGGGAACCGCTCTCGCTCGCTGCACCCAGCAGGCTGCTGGCGGCGGGACCGACTCGCAGAGCGACACCACGAGGAAAAAAGTCGGGCTCCTTCCGCAAACACTCGCGGCTACGTTGACGTTGGTGCCCCTCGACGCGACATCTCCCCGTACGTTTGCGTGCGTGTGTGTGGGAAGGAAGACGACTCCGTTATAAATACACCGGTGGATATCGATAAGTCCACGGGAAATTCCCTCGGCATAATCCTAGACTCGTTAGCGCGCTCATCCGCGCGGGATACTCGTCGTCGCGCGCGATTCGTCTCGGATTTCTATCGGGTATATTAGCGGCGATCTCGCGGCTTATGCGCCGCGAATTTCGCGTCGGGGATTTCACCGCGGCGGAAATAGAACGCGATCAATGAGACAGGTCATCGTGGTCGCGGTGGCGCGGGCGGACGTGGATGCGGCGTCGTTAGGCGCCGCGCTCGCAGCGCGATCCAGGAATGCGACGCGACTCGGGAAGCGATCGAGCGGGAATATCGAGATTCGCGCGAGACGTCGTATCTTATTAGATTATTCTTTAATCGTGGGAACGAGAATGGCTGTAAGCTGCGTCCTCGATTAGCGTTCTGCGGGACGCACTTGCGCGCCAACTGTCGCGTATGTTTTCCCGAGATACAAATTTTTCTATGGATATTCAATCGAAAATATGAAAAGATGAAAGGGCCAATCAGAGCCCGTTTGATCCCAGTTTAAATCATCTTGTCAGTTTGTAAAATATAAATAAAATAATAGATGAAGAATACATCCGAAGATGGTGTAAAGTGGCGAGCAAATTAATTCGAAGATTTAACGAGTTAGAAAAGAGCGAACGTGACGGTCGAGTGGACGACGGCGAAGCACTCGACTCGTCGTCAAGTAGGTTTGCTTTAAATATTACTTTTTTACGATCTATCTCCGAGGAACGAGCCCCATTCATGAAGTCGGTCAAATATTGTCGAATCGTTTTACTGCCGCTATTTCTTGGCCGGAGCCACTCACTCCTTCGGCACTTTTTCTCCCTCTCTCGCAGCTTTCTTACCCCCTCGCACGGCGCTTCATCCCTCATTCTCCCCCCCCCCCCCCCCCNTGTATTCGGCTAACAGTAGTCGCTCGCTGTTGACAGGGAGTACCCTTTTAACGACGCTCAGGGGAGAGAAAACGCGTCGACGGGGCATCGATCACAGGTCGCGAGATCGCATCTGTCGCTACGGAAACGGCTGTGGCCCGCGACTTCCGCTTCTTTAGCGTCGTGTTACCATACCGAGCGGTTAATATGCTCCGGGGGTCATTGCTTCTCGCCGCCGTGGGGAACGACCGAGCGATCCGAAACAAGTGTGTCGACTGTGATCTCGATGGATCTATGAGTAGTCACGATCAACCGCGCTGACCGCTTCGTCCCGGTCGACCCCGGATCCACGGATTTCACTAGAACTCCACTAACCGTTCGGAGATCGTAATTATCGTTATCGATCGGTATTGCACCGTGGAATCCTTATCGTTCCCATCTTATCCGGCGGGGGTATTCCGGCGATTCCCTTAAAAGGGAGCAGAAAAATATGGTAATTGATTGAGCAACGCGCGGCTCAATGACCGCGTTCGAGTCACCGCGAGAGCGCGCGCATCATACATGGTGTGAAAGACGTCCCCGGTGTAGATCGAAATGCATCGGCGCCGATAACGACGGCCGAACATTGACAAAGGACGCTATCTGAAATCTGTTTGGGACGCACTGCATACCGCATACCGAGTAGGCCGCATAAATGCATTTATTTCATGGCCCGCGCGCGATGGTGCTTCTGCTTCGCGGAGGACTCGTCGGAGATGAAGGAGGTCTTTCATCTCGGCTTCCCATTAAAAATACACTAGAATACACAGAAATATACCTGAATTAACCATAAACCCCGCAAACTCGGGTCAACTATACTTTAAATACAGTCGTCTCAACTAAAGAAAGAGAGACGCGTCGCGACGTATGTATACACCTCACAGAATGCCACGTTTACCAGAAAGAGATACATTTTAACACACAGAATACGTCGTGTGAAATTAAATGGTACAATAGTAAATTTACTTATTTCGTCGATAGAAATGATGTGTTGTGCGGAAAAACGGTGTGTCACGTATGATTAAGTTGCTGTACGATGTCGGAAGTTTTTTTCATTCATTTTTCCGAAAAATTCATTATTCTTATCAATAAAATATGTGTAATATTCGATTCGAACCGAATTATAAATTTTCGAAGAATCCCACCTCGATTCAAAATTGCTTCATCAGCAGACAAAGCGTGTTGAAATTTCAATCATCAAAAGCCCGTCGTCAAAAGAATTTAATTGACGCTGCCCGGATAATAATTAAGACTCTTCTCGTTAAATCTCAAGACATATCGCACCGTATCGCGTGATTATATCGAATGCATTCCAAGTAAAGATGACAGGTTTGTGGACACAAGGCTCTCAGTTCGACTAGTTCATTCCACACACACTGGGTCATTGTTATCTCATTGGCGTCTCTCGCGTCTCCGCCACACGCGAATACATCATTGTCGTCGGGCGAACAGGTCCTTTAGCGGAGATAACAGCGCGGTGGGCGCCGATGTGGTTGGATTCATGGCGCATTCCCCGAAGATGCGCGACGCGCTCGGAATCGTAATGCGTGCTCCACTTGTCTCTTTCTCTCTCGGCAGGTTCATCGCCCACGAAGGCCAAATGCATCATTTCCGATGTGAAAAAGGATTCGGGTTTACCGTCCGGGAATTTTTCGGCAATAACAAATGCACCGTTTCGTGGAATGTATTTGTTTGAATTCTTTCCTCATACATGACCGTATTTATCTCGTCATAAGATTGTTAAAACATCTTTTTCTCAAAAGATACTGCAATCAGAAATTAGATTACAAGAAAAAGAAGGGTTTCCTTCGCTTAGTTTGAGGCGATTCGACGCGATGCGCGTTCGAGATAATTTTCTTTCTTCCCTTACGTAGTTTATTCTTTTCTTTTTTTTTTTTAATTATTTTTCAGCTCTCGGAAATTTTCCTTTAGAATTTCATGCGCGCGTATTTCTTCCACGAGAGTAATATAAATCGTGATTCGTCGATGACAGGAAAAAGGAAGCGCGCTGAGGAGGGGCCACCGCTGTAGAAACATAATTAATTCCCTCTTGACTTTTGTCGATGGGTGGGACGCAGTCAATTTCTCTTGATACCGTAAGCGAACTTCGACTCTTTATTCTTTACGCCAAGTGGTCATTAAATCCGTCGGGCCAGGAGAAGCACAAAGAACGACGGCCTCGTTTTCTTCCGCGTCCAAGACCAACAAATTAATCGCTTGAAAAATACCGATAACTGTTCCTCAGTTCGAATCTGTACTTAACGTAACAGCACCGGCACACCTCGGCGCGCGGCTCTGGAAAAGGGACATAAAGACGATACGCCGGCTTCGACGAAAATCAGGATGAGTGGCGAATCGTATGGGCGACCGTTGCCCCCTCGCATGGACAGGTTTTCAGTCCTATTCCGCTCCGTAAGGCTTGTCGTTGTCCGGACTTTTGTAAATATTTTCACTGCGGATGATGAACGCCGAATTAAATGAGCATTAATTATCGGGCAGACGCGCTTCGCGTGGGCGTGATTCATGGGCCGGAAAGAGGCCTTGGCTCCTTCTCTTGTTGCACTCGCCACTCTGTCCTCTCTTTCTCGCTCTCTCTCGCTCTCTCTCTCTCTCTCTCTCTCTCTCGCTACGTTAAGCGGCGATGAGGCAGATACGGAAATCGAAATATTAGCGTACTCGATTTGTCAATGGGATATTTTCGGATCCGTGTGGGATTCTTCTTCGGGAATTTAACGCTCATATTTGCTTAGATATTGGAAGATTATGTTTATTCGACGATCGTGTCTCGGATCGACGACCTTTGCGAGGCAACAGCTGCAATTTCCCCTCTCGGTGTCCCTCGATATGAAAAAAGACGCGACGAAAAATGAAGTCCGCCGATGATCTTCGTCCGTCGTTACTCGGCGCGTCGGTCTCCTGCGAGCTAATTACGCCGAGAGATGAAGGCGACGGGCGAATTCATCTCGAAGACTTGCTCGCAACGCAGCGGCGCGCGGCGAACGCAAATGCGTTGCGACGGCCAGCGTCTCGTCGCGCAGCAGCGAGCTACATTTTTTCCCTCTTTTCCTTTCTTTCTCTGCCCCTTCCCCCCCCCCCCC
>NW_014556411.1:1234688-1296628 GCF_001313825.1 Dinoponera quadriceps
CCTCGTGCTCTCTTCTCTTGTTTCACGTGTAACCGGTCGGTCTCTTCGATAGACTGTCCCCACGTCAGCACCGTTCTGCCCGTTCGAGGTCTACGCTGGCCTAACGCGAAGCTACGTCGCCACACGTGACTGCGGCCCATCCCACATCTCGATAGAGTCTTGGCTTACCTAACCAGCGGGGCACCTGAATGATTTGCGTCCTAATCGGCCAGCGAACTCTCCCCGTGCCGCGAATATCGATTCCGCCGCTCGCCACCCACCCTCCTTCGTCTTCCGCGCTTGTTCTCCCGCTGCTTTCTCTCTCTCTCTCTCTCTCTCTTTCATTTGTTCGTTCGTAACGCCGTTACGTAATCCGCGCGACGCCCTAGTACCCACGTGGGTGGAGAACACGGAGGAAACGTCCGGCCGTTGGAAAACGTACGACTTAGCCGCCGGTGAAAGAGTACCATGAACGAACAATCTGTGCTTGGTTTTGAGTTACCGCGAGCGCACGAGCCATCGGACCCGCGCGGAGACAGCCGGGAGATCCTTACTGGCGCTCGTTAGTCCAGATTTATTTATAACGAAACAGGAAATTCTGCCGAGATATGCATGCCTTTGAGCATCTCGATACCGTGGATAACTTATTATTATCTATTCTGTCCGCGGTGCAACGAACGATCGGCGAAACGGGTTGGATAAGAGGAAACAAGTGAAAGTAATAAATACTTTGGGGAACGTTAAGACGGCGTATATTCAGAAACTTCCGTGAACGATAACTTCGTAGCGCGCGAATTAAAAGAGAATTAGGAATGAAATGATTAATATGCGCAAAGAGACGAAGGAAGTGCGGAACGTCTCTGTGTATTATCTACAGAATAACCGCACTTCGATAAATCGACTAATGCCGGTCTGCGTTGTTGTTACCTGGAAATAATTGTCGGGGCGAGGAGATAGGAACGGTAGGAAAAATGCTTATTAAAATGCGTGTAACGGTGACGCCGCGTTTCTGCTCAGGTGGATACATCGCGGTGCAGTCTTTCTCTCTCTCTCTCTCTCTCTCTGTCTCTCTCTGGTGGATCGAGTCTGTGAACTCGATGGGGTATGGCACTACTCTCTTAACAGCTATCGTGGTACCGCAACGTGATCAGGGATGCGGCAGGTAAAAATCTTTCTGACATGTTTGCGTCCATACGTATGAGTCCTTAAGGTTGAGTAGGTAATCGTTACCGATACCGAAGTAAGATAACGCCGCGACGCTGACTGGCCGATACCAGCGCGGCCTCATAATTTGTACAATCTATTATGCAAATTCGTATTACGCAAGCGTATTACTTCACAAGACGAAATGTCACTTCTAGCTATGATATACATGGAAGGTCAGCGCGCAAATTGTCGCTTCATTTTTCTCGCCGTTAAAGCGCAGCCTTTTCAGTTACGGGATTAAAATAGACAATACGTCAATTATTCGTTAAATTGGGACTCATCGCCGAACGGAGATTTGCTAAGAACTCTTTTCTAGAATATTTTGCGACAGTAGTTGTTTTTTGTAATTTATGTCTTCCTTTCTTCATTTTTTTACCCTTTAGTGTGGTCACATTCTCCTCGACTTTTATGAGAAGACAAGGTTCCACCCTCGCGGTTCCATTACCCTCCCATTATATTTTTATACGCACCTACATTAGCATATGCTGATGTAACATATGATACTAGCGTGAGGTGCTCATTTGCATGCAATAATCATTGCGTTTCCCAAGAAACGGCCGGTAAGCGAGAGTATGATATCAAAGCCGTAATGCAATTCCTGCACGATGTTGATTGGTGCTGCGGGTAATGATCTTTCGCAAAAATACCGGTGAAGATGTTACTGGTGTATATTCGCGATATATTATTCAGCAAATGAGCTATACCCTTCGTGAATCGCATCAAGGAAGTTTACGCGTCGAATTTACTAAAAATACTGAAGCCGGTACGGTCAATACAGTTGTTTACCGCGCTTTAACGCGTCGTTGTGCGACCGTAATTTTCTTCGTTACTTTTGCAATAAACTTGCACTTCCGCGAAGATAAATGGTAATGTTTGTAAGTACGGGGTTTATGTAACCGTTCTCGTGGTAATACGTTTGTACTTTCTTGCTCGTCGTCAGGGAAAGATATACGCGTGTTTCTTTTATCCTCCGAGAATCGATTCCGCGCGAACGATTTCTTGACCGCTTCCACCTTGTCTCTCCTCCGTGTTGGCGCTCTTAAATTTTCGCTTCTTTAAAGCGTGCCAGCCGAGTCACACACCGGGGGGAAAACATAAAAGGTACAAAGGTATTCTCCTTTCACCGTAAAACGGACTACATGTACGGAAACTGCGCGGCCGCTATTTACACCATTTAACCACGCCGTTACGCTAAGGCTACGAAAGCCAAAAAGGTCAATCGTCTCGTTGCTACCAGGCGACAATAGACACTAGTCATCGTCTTAAATGATGTTACGTATTGGCCTTTAAAACCGGGCTTTCAATACTAATGAGCATTGCCGAGAAATTATCCTTTGACATTCCGGCTACGACCGAAGAAACGCTGCGGTATACCGTTAACAATTAGAGTTACGACCGATTTTTTAAGGATTTATTGCCTATTAGTGTCGTATTTTCAATGATGCAACAATGGGACCACTCATAAATTTAGGATTTATCAAGCAAGATTACGTTCCTATATATCTACTTCACTGGTAGAAATTAAAAATAGCATGCTAATCTTAAGAAACACGCATAAAAAGTGAATTTCTAGAGACACTCTTCCTTCCTTCCTTCAGTGTACGACTTTAATTATTTATGAGGAAATGCGACTAAAGTTATTTTACGACAGATTGTTCATTATAATAATCAGTGTGATATAGTTAATTAATTAGTTAATGTAGATTACACCTGATACGGATATTCTAATACGGATATACGCAAGCAAATATGACTTAAAAAAATATGTGGTTTATCAACGGTTTTTTAATGAACTCGAGATCACGGGAGCACGTGTTGATGTACGGCCCGAACAAAAGACTACCTCCGGAGATATCGGAATGGCGCATGTCTCTCGCATGTATTATCGAAATACGACTTGTACGTACGATAATGTGGAGCAAATATTCAGTCGCACTCGCGAAGAGACGATGCGATCTAAACTCGGCGGAATCCCGACGAGAAACACGATGTCGACGTGCATAATCCGTAATCCGTAATACGATACTACATGATTCGGCTGCGGCAGTTAATCACCTCGCAATCTCGCCTCTCGAACACGAGTGACCGTCGAAGGCACGAAATTGAAACGTCAACTAGTTTTCCAGAAGCGACCGCCTCTTCATTATGTCGGCGCGAGACCTTATCGAGACTGAAGGAGAGTTCTCTCTCTCCCCCCCCCCTCTCGCTCCCACTCGTTCTCTCTTTCAGCGAGCGCGAAGGGCGCACCTCGCCCGACATGCTGATAAATGGTTTGGGACATGCGATTCCTCGTGATCCCTTTGAAAAGCTGCGGACGATAGATCTTGCCCGCTTTAGGAACGAGGGCTGTACCTTAACCGCGTCTCTCTCTCCTTGTACAGAACGCAGCAACGTTGGTCGCGCGCGTTGCGCTGCTATCGGTATGTCCTCTCACTCCGAGCGAGGAGGAGGAAGAGGGGGCGGCGGGTGCCGAGAGCGAGATAGACGACGGGGCGACGGGGGAAAGCGGTTCGGTACACAGGTGGTTAAGGCTGCCAAGGTGGATGTATAAAGGAGGACTGGGATCGCGTGAGTCCGAGCTCTCGAGCGCTTGTACACATGTAGACATCAGATACCACGCGTGGCACCGGTCACGACAGCGGGGCTCAGGATCTTCGACGCCGGCTGCGAGGAGCGAACGGGAAAAATCGCCGGCGAGACGGCCGCGGAGTAACGACGTCCATCTCTTGTAGTGGCCGCGGCTCTTGATAGCCGCGACGTAGCGTGGTCGGGGGATGAGGATTGCGCGCCGGTCGCGCACGATTCGTATGTTCAATCAGAATCGCGAGAAGGCGCAGTAATTGTGTATTGTTGACGCGAGCGTATATGCTGAACCACTCCGGGATTATCTAACACTTTGCAACGCGCGCAAGCGGCTAATATATGTAAGAAGAGGCAATAGGGAGTCGGGGGGGGGGTGGGGGATGGTCGTTACATCGAGCGGGAGAAGCCGTAGGTGTACCGTGTTGTACGGAAAGACGGCGATGATACACCACCTTTTGATTAGATTAATTGCACACTTACGTCGCGCCATTGTTATGCGCGCGACGCAGCGGCCTAATATGGTCGAATCGGCTCTAACGCGAACAAGTGTTGAATCGAGTTGATTATTACGGCGCGGGCGAACACGGGCACCGGCTTTCGTGTATCGTGTATCGCCGTGAACCGGAAGACAGCGGTCCCGGCCTTAATTAATCGCGACTTCGCGTGTAAGACCATAAGCTACCGAAATAATGCTGGTAATGAGGGAGTGTTTCCGTGATAAAGAAATCGCCGTAATAAAATGCAGCCTAATACCCCCGCGCGACCGCCGGGCCGACCGGTTCTCTCTGAGCCGGGGGAGGGGTGAGGATACTTTTTTTCACGGCGGGACGAAGGATACTTTATAGGAGAGCAGCCCTCTCGCGCTGCGAAGGCGGACGCCCGATATCTCATTCGGAGCGCGCGACGGAACCGCCGCGGGTTAATTTACGGATGGATCCCGCGCGCGCACCGCGACGGCGCTCCGAGCTGCGCGCCGAATGCAAATACAAGTGTGGCGAAACCGCAGGGGTCCTTACACTCTCGGGGACAAGTCCGGCGGGGATACAAATGGATCGTCCACCGAAAACACGCGCGGACCTTTCGCTCGGGCTTTCGCTCGCGCGCAGCGGAGATCCCTTAAGAACGACTTACGCGTTTCGGCGCTCCTCTCTCTCTCTTTCTCTCTTTATCTCTTTCTCGCGATAATGCCCGCTGAAAAATTGTTCTATTATTCATTACGTCCGTCATTACAATGCGCGCCGGCCCGATTGATGGCGCTCGTCCGTGAGCTTAAGTCACCCAGCCGAGTAATACTGCCTAAGAGTTCGGTACAACTAAAAAAAGTAATCCTCTTAACGTTTCTTAACCGTTTCGCTGGGCGATTGTTGCAAGATGACGCCCCCTCTGCGAAAGCGGCCGTTTGATAGTTGCATTTTTCATGCCGGTCGAAGGAAAGGCTCCGAACGAGGAGCGTGGAGAATGCACAAGAGCACTCGAGATCGGCCGATCGATCGATTCTCAGATCTCGGGAAACGCCTCGTTATCTACGTTCCGTTATCTACATCTATCAAGCCATGACAGGACACTTGCGTTTGCCCGTCCTGTTGACCATAAAAATAAAGACATTCCTATCACCTTCGGAGAGCCGTAAAATCTCTCCGATTCCGACATATAGACCGATCGCTATCTCACGCTTCGGTCCTCCCGTCGACCGGAGCGTACGGATCACGGGTGCTCGCGAGTTCGACGAGTCTTCTCGGAAGAGCACTAATTCCCGATGATGGCTGCTGCCAAGTGTTCTCCACTCATCCGGACGTCCCGCTGGGCTGGCCCCGTAACTTCTCTCTCGGCTATATCATAACCGAACATTAGGAATTCGAGACGGTGGGTGGGGTAGGTGGTTCAATAACCCGGCAACGGGAACGTGGACATATTTCAATCCGTTCTGGGACGTCGCCTCGATAAGCGACGCGCATCAGTCAGCCGCGAGGTGTCCGTCCAAATGAATCCCCGATGCCGATGCACGGACGGCTACAGGTGATTCCAACAAAATGAGCCTTAATGGCTTCTCCTCGATATGCTTACACCGCGTGTGCTTCTCAAGCGTGTCGCGCGGAGCGAGTAGCGATAGGTCCAAACTAACGCTCACGAGTGAGTTTCGAATCGGTTGATCGCGCTAAATTTTCGGCTCTCTTATGTTTGGGCAACTGTTCGGCTTTTAGAGACTTTCTCGAGGACCGGGTCGTGGAAAAGTCAATTTCAAGCAGGGGGGCTTCTCTTCGTTCCTTCTTTGGCTTAGCGTCATTCTTCGTTGATTGATAAATTTGTGAATTAAATCCCTCGTTAATTAGATTTCGGGACAACAATCCCGGTGTGTTTTGAGATCGTTTTTAAATTTATCTAAATGCAAACGGGTAAGTTATTCCAATTTGATCAGTATTTCAACCATAAACGGAGTCGCGACGAACAAGCAGGAGACGAACAGTTTCGAAAAAATTCGTAGCTTCACTAATTATTTGTCGGACGATTTGAAACGTCATCAAAATTATTAGATCCGCTTGTTGAAAAGCGCGTTGATTGGTTTACCAATGCTGTGGACAAGCTGATTCGACAGGGAACATCGATCCTGTTGAGCGCCCGTTAAATATGACCGAGCGGGATAAAAATTTACTCTCTTCTTAGGCGAAGGCACAGGTTAAACTCAATCAGACTTCGAGACCAAACGAACGACATCTATCATATGGTAATGAATTGTAATGGACTTGACGACGATGGGGGGCCACGCGGAGGGACCCCTCTAAGCGACAGCCATCCGTCATCGTGCCGCCGCCTTCGTTCACAAGAGTAAAAAATCTCGCGGGAGTAAAAGAAGTGTCGGGAGGATGGACCGGAATGCGCGGTTTAAACGAAAATCCATTAACGCTCCACAATGTCTTGGTGTCGCTTAAAATGCGAGTACGAGTAGCTACCAAAAATCCGACCAAATTTTTCAACATCAAAATTTCAGTGCGATTCCGAGTAAAAATTTTATACCCATTTTCGACACGAGTTTTCTAACGTCTGTAGGTTCTGGAGGACCAATGTAGGTTTAATTTCTATGGAAACTTTAATTCTACTTAGGGCCTCTAAATCTCAAAGTATCTAAACAGGCTTTATATGGAATATTAAGCTTGAAAGCAGAGCTACAATTTCAGTTATGGAGGTTAAATAGAATCGAACGAGGTTCATATGGATTTGAGAGTATCAAAGTAGGCGTTAAGTGGAATTGCAATTTCGACTCGGGATGCGTCGACGTGAAAGAAATCGTCAAGCGTGCTTTTCCCACGAAGCGGTTCATTGAAGTCGCGAGCGAATGGAAATCGCATGGTAGACGCAGGCTCCATGAAAGTCCGGATACATCGAAGCCGTTAAGTCGGCGCGGCGAACACGATTGACTCGTTCCCGTCGTTGTTCCCGAAGCGCCTTCCTCGCGCCGTAAATTAATAATTATGAGCGTAAACGTCGCCGGGGAAAATAAGCGTTGCCGCGGCAATATATTTCAGCATCAGCAGCGAGAGACGCGAGAACGACGGGGCTCGGAGGAGTTATCCCGAACCGCGCGCGCTTAATTGCGCGGTATTTTCGCGCGCTCGCGACAGGCTGCTGTAAAGTCGTCGATATAATAGAGACGGATTTGCATATTACACGAGAGTCGCGACGAGAGGCGATGCGTTAAACGCGCGCGCGACGAAGCCTGAATCCTCCTCGGGCCGGGGCCGCTTTTTCGAGGCCGCTCTGAAATCCGTTCGCGTCCAATTACGAATTCCAGAAAAGTGCCGCGGCGACCGTTACACTCCACTAACGGCAATCCGGCGGAATAGCGAGCCCCGCGCGCAGCGGAATGCACACCATCGACATATCTATTACCATACATAAGGTATTTGCAACGCAAAGCGAACGGGCCCCGTACGAACTTCTTCTCACAGAGCCGGCCTGAAATAGATAGCGGGTACGGAAGAGACGCCGCTTGGAATCGATTATGGCTCACACTCACGGCGCCAACCTCGGTATCCCGGCCGGCGCTCTGGAGATCTCCCCCTCGCGAGAACGGGAAGAAGCGGTGGCATCGGAGGATGCAACGGGGAAGAGAGACGCGACCCACGCTTGCACCGCGCTCGGGGAGTTTCTTCTCTCTCTCTCTCTCCCTCCGCGGATCATCGTGTGGCGGCGAAAGAAACCGGCGAAATCGATTCCGCGCTCGGTTTACTTTAATGGCGCTCGCATCAGTACAATTTCTCTAACTAGTATCACGCATAGGTCGTGCAAAACTAACCTTCCACACCGGCCCCATCCCATATCCCCGGGGATATCCCGGCGGTGCTGTTCTCTCCTCGCTGCCGCCGGTTCCGCGGGGAGGAGTTCACAATCTCCGCGAAGCTGCTCTTATAGGGCCCCGAGATCGTATTAACAGTAATGGCACGGAAATCTTCGGCGCAGCCAGTTCGAAAGAGTCGATCTGCACGCGGTCGTGGGGGCCCCGCGCTGATCAAATCGCGATCATTAAGACCCTGCTCGCATATGAATCATCCGCTGGGATTACATTTATTGAATTTAATGAGTGAAACCCGCGATATACTCACTGCCGGCGACACGCTAAATTACGTCAAGCCAGGTCTCAATCAATCGTCACTGTAGTCGTATAAAAAAAAGACGACTCCTCGTGGCGCACCCCCATCGCGTACGTCATGAGACGTACGGATAAAAACGACCAGTGAGGAACGAGATTTGAACCTGTGCTATATTTGCGCTACATACGCGCATACAATTCGAGCGACGGTCTACGGCACGATGAAAGAAGATAAGGTGTACTATCGCGCACAATGGTGACAGAATAGTAGAAGAACCGGATAAAATTGCTGTTCCGAAAATGAGCGCGGAATTCGAATGCGAATTAGTAAAAATATATGACAGAAGTACAAATTTGTTTGTCGATTGAACAACACTTTGACGTTTTGATTTTTGATCAAAGAGAGCGGCCACTATATTGGACGACTGTGCATGTTCAGGAATGGTGGCTTATCTTCTTACATCGTGGTCTATGGCACATTTGCGGAACAAACGCGGGGATCAGGCGCGCGCATGCGGGATAAATGATTCCCGGGCTCGTGCGCGCGTCTTCGACGTAAATACGACGAGCATCCAGGAAATCATCATTCGGCTCCTCCTCGATGGACTTAAGCCCGTGTCAGGTCCGTGACTGCGAGCGGCGCCTTGCACACGAGTGGCCCGCGCGATCTTGAAGAGCGCGCGCGGCGTATCCGAGAGGCCCCGGCGTTATCTGAAATATTGCGGCCGTATCTCGCTTAGCCGCGCTACGGCGGTACGTACGGCATCGCGAGTGACCCTTATCGGGCATGAGCGCGACCTTTCGGGCCAGCGCGCTGAAAGAACCGACGTAATAACTCGCGGCGATAATCGGCCGGGGAATAAAGGGGGAAGCAAAAAGGGGCCCGCGAGAGCGAGTGCGCGCGCGCGACCGATACAATAAATAAGACTTCAACGCGGCAGCGAGGGGGATCCGCGGGGCTTAACGCGCCAGAGGACGTCCTGGGTGGTAATAGACCGGACTTTATGTGTGGGTGTACGACGCGTACCGTTACTATTCCTCGCCTGCATCCTCAGCGTGCTCTCAAAGATCCCTTTCGGATATTACCTTCGTCGGGGCGCGCGCTTCAACTTCATCGTCGGGCCTTCGTTGCGGCCGCCGCGAGCTGCCGACTCGCGCTTTGTCTTCGCAATCCCGTTGCATTGGTAGTTACTCCAACGCTCTTCTTTCCACCGGACGTCGGATAGTCCGAAAGAGGGGGAAACAAGTGACATTCCTGGTGAGCGAAAAATTGTATCGGAGATTAAACAACTCGTAATTTTGCACTTCGTGATTCCATTGCGTTGGTAATTTCGCTATGATACTTCAACGTTCTCCTCCCCTTCGTAAATTGAACGGACGAGAAGAAAGGATGATATTTACGGTGTAGGAGAATTTCATCGGGGATGAAGTAACTCCTTGTAATTTTGGATAGGGCGGTTCGCGCGAACAACAGGCGACAGTCGGTGTGAGTGAATGGTGAAGCGTCGTCAAGCTGGCCTGGCGGGTCCGCGACGCGGTCGGCGCGAAGGGGGCCGTGCAGGCGTCTCGTCGTATTATGCAAAACGACGCGGGACTGCCGGCTGCAGCGCCTACATGCGCGAGATCGTTCGATATATCGAAGCGGGGGACCACCACGAGAGGCTGATCGCGAATACCTGCATCGATATTTCTCGGCGCTACGGCGAAACGAGCGATCGTCGCTTTATCCTAATGCAGGATCGCGGAGACTTAATGATTCGGCCTTGATCTCAGCTCTCTCGTGTGCTCGGTAGCCGCAACTTCGTAGATCACACCCGACCGAATGCCGCAATCGCGGCATCGGCTCTTGTGCTGGTAACAATGGCGCTCTACATGCACGGTTCGTTATCGCGTGTGGTTTCACATATCCGCTGTAATTCGATCGTTTCGAAATCCAGCGGGGCGCCGAGATTCCTTCGGGGCACAATTTGGAGGGTCGTGTACGGTTAACGTGTGTACGACAACGTCGACAACGCGTCCGCGACAGCTAATTAAAGAACGCGCGGGACGTGTCAAACGGCGTGACGTGCACGGGCGATTGCGTCGTCGACGCTCGATTCCATAATGTCCTATCGGTGCGTACGATCGATAGATCCCTCGGCCGATCCGACCCTCGACCGGCCGATCGGTCCGGCGCCCCCGATTGCGCCACCAAAGCAACGGCGAAAGCAGTCATCGCCACCTCCCTTCCACTCTGCTGTTGAACATGATCTAAAGACATGTTCGATATGTCTGATAATTATCTGTCTGTCCATCTCCGCGCCGGTCGGCCGGCGCAACGAACACGACAGGTGAGACAAAAAAGGAAGGGAAAAGAAGCTGTAAAAATACCGCTCCGGCGAATGTCGGCGAGTTCTCTCTTCGTGTTTGTTTAATCATCGTTGCCCACTTTTGCACGTGAAGCGTCCCGCATTCGATAACGTTCGGAATTTCATTCGGATCTTTTATCTTTTTCGAAAAAATCCAAATACATATGAAGAGTGCCCGTGCGGTTTCACTTTGTGTCCTGTGCCTACTCCGCGGAGCAGAGGTCACTAGGAAGGACCGAGGGATCCGTGTAGATGGCCCTAGAGTGAGAATATGACATTTCGCGGCTCACCACGAAGAAGAAAGAGAAGGAGAAAAATGCGTCCAACTTTCCCGTGCGTCGTGTACGTCTATGTGTACCGCGTGGGTGCATCGAGTGCGTCGATCGTCGTCGAAGACGTACACGATATGGGACGGAGTCGGAGCCGGGCCGTTACTCCCTCGTCGTGATATTAACTTCCACGATTTCCCTTCGCGTGTGAGGTCGACGTAGTCAAAGTGGAGATGCTGGAGAGCCTTCTGACTGAAGTCGTTCCGCTTGTTCCGGGACGGTCTTGATTCCTGTCGAACTTCCGCCCTTAAGACGCAGTTACCGCGAATTCAACTGGAGAAAACGGTAACTTCCTCATCTGTAGCATCGACTTAACGTAGGATTAAAATTTCGAGTTGATTTGTAAAGAAAGATTGAAGAAACTACAATTTAGTTATCGAGCTTCCGTTTATTCCGCTGGTGTTGACTCGTCAAGTTCTCGAGATAAACTTCGCTACAAAATGCGCCGAGAGAAGCGCATCGTTATCCGCACAGCACAGACAGAGCACGGTGTATCTATCCTCCGCCGGTGCGCATCCTCTCTCGTGGCCATAACGTCGTATCTATTAACCCGAGATAAATTCCACCTCATGCTGTCCCGTGCAGTGCGCGGAAGTGGCGTCCGTACGCAACCCGCGCGAATATATCTCCGCCGAGCGAGGAAACGCACGCGATTCGCTATCCATCCCGTGCTCCGGTAGCCCGGGTTCCGTAACTCCCACAATACCGTATAAGCGATATCCCCTTTCCCCGAGCCGAGCCCGTGGCCACCGGTAGAAGAGGATAAATTTCTAAGTGAGCGGCGTGCTGCATCACCATATAGGAGAATAATGTGACATTTTTTTTTCCTACCGTGCTTGCCTCCCTCCTAAGGAGGAAGAACGTAACTGCTCCCGCTATAGATACTCCGTACATGGTTCCCGTACCGCTCTTTAGACTGTGCTCTTGCGTATAGAGCCGACCTGTGTGCCTCCTTCTCCGGCACTTCGTGCGCGCACGGGGCTCGTAACTTATCTAATGTTACGTTTACACGAAGCTACTTCCCCCTACTACCGCGAGCGCTGCACCTTTGGATTTGTCGATGTGATAATAGAGCGTCGGACCTGAGCGACGACAGAGGCGTGCGACCACCGCCGTAATCTGATAGGCGAGTCCAAATGGCGTCCAATAGATGGACAATAGACAAAGTAATGTGATATGGAATTCTTACAACGTCGGGGAATCGGAATTTTACCGGAAATGTATACATTCTCTTTGCAAAAAGTTATAAATCCGCTCGTAACGTTCCGCTTCTCCGAGAATCGCCGAGTGATTTTGCCGCATCCCGACGATGAGCAACGAGAATTTTTGTTTCTGAATTATCGTGACTGCGTGGAATTTATACCTTCGTCGTCCTCGCATTGACCTTGTGTTTCTCGTCGAGTCACTTCTGCATCGTCCACGGAGTTTTACACGCACACACTCGCGATTCTCACGCACATATTCAAGTTAATCGATACATTTATAAGATGACGCGCGCATATTTCGCGTTGCCGACGATAAATTTTTATTATTCGAGCAGCGCGACGCGCGCGGCTAAAGTAGATGCAACATTTAACAAGTACATCCTATTAGCGCGGTAACGTACACTTTTATTTCGGGAACATTCATTAAATTATAAGTTACGCGCGAATAAAGTCTCATATTTCTTCGGTCCGTTTCACCTTCGTGAGCAAAAAGCTCGCAGTGGGCGTTGGGCCGCGCCATTAACTGCAATTTTGCTGATGCGGCCCTTCTTCCGGATCGTTAGCGGGCCCACTTTGGCTGACTTATGTAAACTCCGTGGATGATGCAGAAGTGATTTAACGAGAAGTCCGAGGCTAAAGCGAAGACGACAAGGGTACGAATTTATAATCGCGAGAATTCAACCAAAATTCTCGAGACTCATCGTTAGAATGCAGAAAAATGATTTTGTGATTCAAAATATATTTCGCACAAGTCAAACGTTACAAAGTCAATTTATATCAATTTATAACTTTTCCCTCAAAGAGAGAAAGAGAGAGAAAGGATGTTTTCAATAAAATGTATTTCTATACATAAATATATTATTTTATACAGATATTATTTTTCCCCGATACATTTTTTTATGTCTCTCCTGCGCGGGAGAAATGATAAAAGTGATCGGCCACCAATTTCGGCGATTGATCGCATTAGTTGTTCGCCACGATAAGTTCGATACGAGAAACACCATTAACCCACAAATGGTCGAACAAGTCGAATCATTAATCACCCCCGGCGCGGCGGAAGACCTAGTGATAACCCCGACGGTGACGCGGCCGGACTCTTAACGGCAGAAACGAAAGCGAAGTCGTGAAGTCGGTACGTGCCGATCGTGAGGAAGATATAAAGAAGTCGGTCGAAAGCCACGTAGGAAGGGGGAAGTCGAGTGCGCCGTGCGCGGAGCACACATACGCAGTCGTCGTGAGCTAATATCTGGCGGAGGATGAGGAGGAGGAGGAAAAGGAGGAGGAGGAGGAGATTGATGAGGTGGTTGTGGTACCGAGCGTGAGGAAGGTCAAGAAGAAGACTCGCACTTGTTCCTCTCGCTACGCTCTCGGATCCTCGCGACTAACATTGTGAGAATACGAACGAAGGACGCGCGCGCGGCGAATGATCGATCTGGAACAAGTGTCTTGCTCCTTTTACGGGGATGATACATAGCTAATAAATAAGGCGATATATTTATATCACGGCGCGCCACATTGCCGGCCGGTTTTTCTTTCTCGTCCGACGCGGCCGATTATGATAAGGTTAACGAGGAAATTGATGAGACCGCTTCGCAGAAGGGACCGCGTTCGCACTTGTTCCTCGTGATCCTTGATCCCGCGCGAGGGTTGCAGCTGATGCGATCGCGGGATGGAGGACACAGGGTGAATGATTGATCCATGGCGCAGCGCTCTTTAATATCCGGCAGTGATAATGCCGTGATCGTAACGGGTCGGGTCGGCGATGAATTGCGATTTATATTTATATTCAACACTTGTATCCGCGGTCTTTCGCGAAATCTCACACGATTATTATGAAACACGCAATGTCACAAAACAGCATTGTTGTGCAAAAATCATGGGGAATAACGTTGAGTTCCCTCTCTCTCTCTCTCATCCCTCTCTCCTTCTCTCTGCATGGTACGTTACGAAAATCATCAATTTCGTTATTTATTGCGTAAGCATTATTTGCGGGATCCATCATCCGCGTCAGGCTATCAGTCAACGGATCCGGAACACGGTCCCGTCTACCGTCTCGGACCTCCGACGTAGCCAATCCGGGATTTTGCCGCGGACTGTATCCCTAACGATATGCGATTGTCGCCCCATTAGATGCACCTCTCACGGCCCGGTATATGGATATCTTCGCTCCTCTCCCCATATAACAGCGGCGGGGCCCTATAGCGCTGTTTATCTCTCGACTATGGCAGCGCGAGCGCTCATATAACGAGACGAACCGACCCCGCTCGCCTCGCGAACAATAGTCGCGGTCTGCGGTCCGATCATAACTGCGAGAGGAGAAAGAGGAACAAGAAAACGAGCGAGAGGAAGGAATCGAGGCGCCGCCCGCGTCGTCCTCCTTTAACCCCCCCCTCATCCTCGTCGTCTCGGCAGCTCTAGCCGAAGTCCCGCCGAAAGATCGCCTTTGATTTATGCATTTGGACCAGACGGTGCATCATCGAGCTCGACCGAGGCACCGACGCTGCGGCTCGTGAACATTATTGGGTCAAACTGGCTAGGAATACCGCTGGGTGTTGGCTGCTCGTACGTCATACCGGAAGAACCGTCATTAATTGGTAGAAAGCATGATGACCTATCGGGGTTACAGGCTCGCTGCACGATCGCCGCGCGCACGGATGTGTTTGCATTCGGTTCGCGCGCGCGCGCGGTGCTTCGCTCGCGTTCAGCTGTCGGGGATTACTAAAGTTACGTCTCGGACGTGTCTGTATTTTTGCAGCTCGTTCTCAGCACCTTGTTAGACCGGTGAGTCCCGCCGCGACGTATCAGAGCTCGCACGATGTATCGATTGCGCCAGGCCGCTTAAATTATGCCCCGGCACGACGTTTCCCCGCCTTATTATTTTCCCGACGCGTTGCCGCGCGGTTAACCGAACGACTGTTAGTTAAACAAATTAGCCGGGCGACTCGGCAATGGCTACTACTCACATATACACAGAAACACGTAGAAGCAAATGACAGGCGCTCGGGTCCTCCTCGCGAGTCTACGATACTTATCTCCGCCATGAATTCCGCACATACCGGGCGTTGCCGAGCGATCTCGCGGCCGATGCATACAAGTGGATGAAGTTCTCAGTATTAAGAGCGCCATGCTAATTATCCTACGTGCGAGGTAATTCGACTCGTCGCTACGTGCATAATAATCCCAAACGTGTGAGGCATGCGCGATATCGCCTACCGGCCCTATTACGCGGCCACGGACATAGTTACGTCAGGGAATTGCCTCGTTGCCGATGCCCCCTCCCTCCCTCCTCCATCCCTCGATCGGTCCGACAATTATCGGCCGGTTCGCGGAAGGCGTGAGAACTTTCAGAGTTGTGTGTCTACGCGCGAAATAGTCTACGTCTATAGTAGACGATGTTAACTATATATATGTTATCTATGTAGACAAGTAATCTATGTACTGTCGTGGAACTGATTACTTTTCTTAAGTATTATTTTCAGATTTCGTTCCCGTTGAAAGCTCATAGACAAATATGAGTGATAACATTTTGTATATTGAAAACATGTATACCTTTTGAATATATGTATATATAATGTATTACAGAGATATTTTAAATATGCTTAAAATTGATTATATCTAACTTCATCTAATTCAACCTGTTAAGAATCGGTGAAATTACTTGATTAAAATATAAAGGCACAATTTTAGTATTTTACACGGAAGTATACCGCGAAAAACTCAATAGTGAATTTTGCAAACCCGATTTCGCATTGACAGAAAAGGAAAATAAGTATCACGCATGTTATACCTATTGCAAATGTGAACTAAGGAACGTTGTCTTTTCCCATCTAAAAACATACGAGTGATTTTAAATAATGAAATTTCCGTGTTATCTGCGCATGTATATTTTAGATCCGTTACTTTTCTGGATAGTTTGTAAAGTAGATTATATTGGTATTTTTATCGGTATCGATTTACATTGATACCCTTATTTAAATCTGCCGCATGATGTAATCTACCTTTCAATTTTTCATACTCAATATCTTCATAATTAATCGGATACGTGAATTATTCTAAAACTTAAACTAATTCAGACTGATATCCTATCTTTTCTCTTTGTACTGTGCCATGCAGCTTATTGCATTTTACACAGTTTACATAGTATAGACGAAAAAAAGTTCGTACAAAGGTCACGTAGTCAATACATAAAATATCCACGTAATCTTGAAATCTACGGTACAACCCTGGTAGAGAACTCGCGCTCTCACGAACACACGCGGTTGCAGGCGCTTGTGTGGGAGGGGGATGGGGGACGAATATCGTCGGGAGTATCGTCTCATCCGGAGGATGCGACGTGGCCAAAGGCGGAAAAAGGCGAAAAGTTTTCGCCGAGGACGGTCGACATCGCGGCGGCGGTCGAGCGGGTTCGACCGCGCGACACGGGTCGTTAAGGGATCCCCTCGTGGCCTCACGTTGCTCGCGCCGATGATTTACCGTGCTGTCGTGTCCGCCTATAAAACGGTCATAATGTTTTATCATCTCGGACGAAGCACGGAAACGACCGGCGGGTTCACGACTGCCGTCGCGCCGCGCGCATAACGAATAATGAAATCTTACTTTCTTGCCGCGGCGGGCGGCGCGCGTCATTGGCTGCGTGATTGAAGGATAGTGAGGCGTAATGGCGAAGGATATATAAGCGTGACTTTTATCGCGCCGATAAGTCTGAATTCGCGCGCGCGCGGATCGGATGACGTTGTACCTGTCGGAGGGAAGTAGTAAACCCTCGAAGCCCGGAGAAATCCGCGGCCGCGTGCCAATCTCTGGAACGATTCCGCGCGGATACGGATGACAGGTGGTAGCTGCGGATGACTGTCGATACATCTCGGGACACGATGCGCGCGAGACCGACGCTCTTTCAATGCCTGCATATAATCCGGCTCCGATCTATCGTGACCGCTCTCGGCACGTTCTGCCCCGTCGAAAATTTCGTTCCGCCTGTCTCCCCGTTAACGTTTATTCTACGAGTATCGCGCACGGCGACCGTGCTAGAGCCGTACCTGACCGTCCCCGCGGGTTATCTAATGTGTATTCTGCAGCTATCGGTGTGTATTTGCTACCGTTCGCTATTTCCAACTGACGGGATCACGCGGCTTCGACTCGGTCGTGTCGCCGGTACCGCTCGGTACCCGAATCCAAATTTTCACTCTACTTCCGACTTTAATATCCCATAAATAATCTTACCCAGATACTCGGAAGCTCACAGAATCTTCTCTTGCTTCGATTTAACCTACGGTTTTTATTCAAAGCCTGAAAATTTTGCTCGGACGGTTTACTGCACGGAGAAAACGAGTTTTGCTCGGCCAGCAGGTTGTTTGTCAACATTGCGACAGCAGAGAGATTTGTTATACGGGAAAAAGAATTTTGCTGTTGTAACGAAATGTTGTTGCTGCAGTAATACAATTTCGCTGGCGTAACCGAATTACTTTGCCATCCATGTGTCCAGCAAATAACAATTAACACTCTCAGCAAATCTTTCCGCTGTCTAAATAAATTTCTTCACTATCTAAGCAAATTGCAGTTTGCCCGCGGGCAAATTCCGAGCGCCGGAATCGACGAATTTCGTCGATGCGCGTCTCATCGCGATGCGAACGGTCGTCGCGGCCTCCGGCGCCGAAAATTCCGTTTCACTTGTCTCCGATACCCAGACGCATTTATATTTGCCGGTCTGCAGCACGTACGAGCGTGCCACGCGGTGTGTGCACCAACCGAGCGAGCTGCAACAACTTTCGCCCTTGGGCGACTCGCGTTGCTCTTATTTAAACAACATACCTAACTCGCTCGCCTCTCTTACTCGCGACTCCCCCGCCTCCCACCACGTTAACCGGGAGTACTCGGCATCCCTTTTCCAGGGACGTATCGATTCGGCGGCGCGATCGGAGAGTGCGACTTTCATTGAAACCGCAACTGCGTGCGCGACGGAGTTGTGGCTGTGTGTAAAAAATCATCTTGAAATAATAAACGTCTCGCAATTTTATATAGTTTGCCATCGTACGGTATTTCTCGATGTCTGATCGGACTTGGAACTAGTCCGAATTTTGCAGTGAATCGAGTTATCGATCTCTTGATTGCAAAATCATGTTTCGCCAGTCTCGAGAAATTCATCACGGAAATTACATGATAACATTTGGTACGCGACATATTTTTTCTGAGAGAAAATAATCGTGCAATTACTTCGACGCGTTGCCTACCTCGCTTCCCCGTAGTCAACGAGTGGCTACGTGATCCGTTGGATGCCAACGGACGTCAAAATGACGGGTTCGGTGGAAACTGGGGAAATCCGAAGTTTCCCCTCGTTATCTCGCGGAACCGCGTTGTCACGTTTCGCATACACGAGGGAGACGAGCTCTCCGCGCTTTGGGCTCCCGAGAGGTCTAAGTACGTCGTTGGTATCGCGGGTCGTGGTATCTCGCCTGGAAAGAGCCGTACTCGGGGTTCTTAGCCCGGTCCAGCAGGTACCTCCGCGGCCGTGGCACTGATCGCCCGGCGATACCGGCGTAATTTAAAATCATCGGGGCACGAGACAAAACAGGCAGCCGGGGAACAAGTGTGCGCGCGCTTCGGTCCTGCGGAATCTTGATTATGCATTCCACGGATGACGGGATCTCCCCGTTCTATCTCTCTCTCTTTCCCTCTCTCTCTCCTTCCTTGCCACCCCGCGCGTTGTCACCCCCGACGCTCCAGCGGGTCAGATAATCGATCGTCGAGGTGTCCTTTAAGCTGTCGCCGTGCGGACGCACCGCGCCGGTGGACGACGTTAACACCCGACGGTACCTCGCCGCGGCGGTGGGACGGGCGGAGGCGATATTTCCTCGATAAAATATCGCCGGTGAATAGCGAGCCGCGAGGCCGCGCACGGCCGCGTGTCCGTGGCGTTCGCGCGGCTTTTAGCAACGTTGTTACCGCGGTTGCTTCTCATTTTTCTTCTCGCCTCTTTGTCCGCCTCTTCTTCTGGGAACTGGTGCCGGGCGATCGCGTTCGCCGTTCGCTTGATATATCGCGATAGATATTGGCATGCCGGGGAACACAATTGCGCGCGAGGAGCAGCGCTGAGCGAGAGACCGACGTCGTTCGCCGATTAAGGCCGATTCACGCTCCGCGGTAATCCCGCCCGTTTCGGATTAGGTCTAGCGGAGCCTGCTGTCGACCGAGAGAAATTGTCCGTTGACTCTGTGAAATTGCAGTTCGCACGCGTCGACGGGTCTCTCGACCCTTTAGCGCGCACAGTTTTTGGAAACTTTAATTTTTCTAAAGTAATTATTCACAATCTTAGGAGTCCGGGGAAAATATCTTGAAACAAATCTTTCGGTTTACTTGGATTTTTGTTGGCAAATATTTCGTGTTTGTATATTTAATCAGAAAGACGCTAGAAAGACTCCGGACGAGTCTTCTCGATATTTTGTATCACCCCGTATGCACATACGCGACCAGTATCGACGATTAACGATTCTACGCGGCTCGTGGACATCCCTCACCATTCTAATTACCTGCCAGCATGTGGTCTAGGATTATTCGTATTAGCATGTGCTGATTGCCGTTGGTTGGAGGAAGCGCGGCGTCTCGCGCTGCGCCCTCGAACAGCGCACTGGAAGTTGCTGAAGGAAGGACGGCTTGATTTATCGTCCGGGACAGCTAGTGCGCGTAGAAGTAAATTGCAGAAAAGAGCCGAGCGACCCGACAGCGCGCGAAGCGACAATTATTTATAATCCCGCATTAAAGAGCGCACATTCTTAAGTATCAAAAATTACCGGGAAGAATCAGATTCTCCGGCCTGAAGGTTCTTGCCGTTTGAATCTTTCTTCTTCCTCACGTTGGCGTCTGATCGGTTGTGACGCGTTTGAATCAAGAGCTCTGCGGCATCGTGGCGATTGCGATTAAAAATTTTTTCACTGGGTGCAGTATTTTACGGCATGATAATGATTATAAATTTATTACAAACGCAAAGAGTGAGTAGCCGTACGCTTGAAACTCGGGAGCGAAGGAGGAGATCTAATAGATGCGGCGATAAAGAGCTGCAATTTTTAATGGCACTCGTAAAAGAGTGGCACAAAGAGAGGAAGAAAGAGAGAGAGAGAGAGAGAGAGGAAAAGCGAGATTGAGAGAGATGCGTGACGCAGAGAGCAAGCTACCGCTATAGAGCGCACCTGCAGCGGACGAGCTCGTGTTCGAGCTCGGCTCGTTCGCCTCTCTTTCTTCCATACGAAACGAAACGATTCCGTGGAGGAGATAAAGAGGGGGCGTAGCCGATCCGCGATCTCTCCCTGAATCCGGCAGTGGTTAGCCGGTGCATTAGTCTCGCGTGTGTCTCGATGCCTAGGATGCAGTCCATGCGGCCGCGTATAATCCAGCGGTTAGCGCGGGCGCAGTGCATAAATCGCGCCAACGGCTAAACGCGATCCGCGAGCCGCGGGAAGGATCGCATCGCGTTACCGTAGACTCCGCGGCCCCGAGAGCTAGAATTTTACCCTATCGGATACCTCGTGACTAATAAATCCTTCGCCCGATATTTCCGTCCGCGACATTTTTCCCTGCCCTTACGGTAGTTGCGCTGATGCTTACAGTAGTAGTTACCGTAGTACCCGATCAGATCACATGATGCAATTGTATGATATGATTAATAATAATCATAATAACAACTTGAATAGTAATAGCTGATCGATACGGGCAAAAAGAAAAGGGCAATAATAGAGGAGAAAGTGATATTATAGCCCTCTTATTTACATATTGCATAATAACTTGGTTAATAATCTATATTTTATATTGTAACTTAACGATTACATTTATGAAAGTGTCATTCAATCGATTCTAAACTCAAAGTTACGGAATATTTATTATTTAGGATGTTATTATAGAAATGTAGCGATATTGCAAAATGGGCCGAAATGGGCTCCGCAGGTGTGTCTCGCACGAATATTACCTGCGAAGGTCAGCGTTGCGATGCAAGAGGTTATAATGTACAGTAGGGCTCACACAATGGTTATTATAGCCACAATTTTATTATATCTCTCGGGCAATTATTCTTTCGCGAAAAATCTCACCTCTCTCCGTAATTCAGATTTGCATCTGTTTTCTTTTTCATTCGATTCGATAAATTTGTCGCGTGTCGGGACGACGTTATTGTCTCGAGCCTCTCATTTAGGCTCGGACGGTTTAGTCGAGGATACAATGCAAAGATAAACGCGACCGCAACAGGCGCCCCCGTGTAATCTATGTAACTTTAAGCGCTTATGACATCGTAGGTAATCAAAGAACCGGCCGGTCATAATTGCGGTAATAAACATTACGATTGTACACATAATATCTATCTTTAGCCCCGGTCATGGCGATACGGTGCGGTATTAGAGTACCCTCGTATAAATAATGACCACTATTAAACGATCTGGTTGGAACGCAAAGACTAATGTGTCTTCGGCATTATGTTCGCACTGGTCGCTCTTTGAGCTGCTAAAAGGGCTCGCGAGCTATTTGTCTGTTATACGTTCTCTGCCTTGAAGGGTTTACGCGCACGTTGGCGCGAATTCGGCCTCAAGGCCGCGCGTGCAAGATGTTGTAGCCTCGTGGAATGTTGGATTCATAAAGCCCCGTGTGCCTTTCCTTTTGCGTAATTTCATCTATACGTAACAATACACACTTAACGGTGAGCTCTCGCGAGAGTGGTGCGTCGAAAATAATCTTTATTATGCAATAATCGTTTACGAAATAACTATTACACTAAATAATATTAATCAAATTAATATCAATTAATATTAAACGCTATTAATTTAATTCACATTAGTTAGATGTTGTTAAAGTAATTATGCATGAAACATTCGCATCCGTAAAATTACAACCGTTCGTAGAACACGGTGATATCTCCTCGTAATATTAAATATTAAAAACGCGCCGAGTTTTTTTCTTCTTTGACACAAGCAGCATTTCACGGATAAAATCCTGTCACTATGGTTCGCACCATTTTCGACGGTCCTGCGCACTCGAAGCGCGCATTCCGTCGCGAACCCATAAGGTCCCAGAGGTTGCGTCGCTGCCTCGGGGCCCGTGCTCGAGAGGTACGCACGATCAAAGGGCCCATCGCCGAATCGCCGGAACTCGACGATCGGCGCGGGCCACACGCCCCGGGCGCCTAAGAAAATATCGATATTCCGCTAAGTAATAAACGACCATTACCCCGACGAATTCCACGTATGCGAATCTTAATGACGGCGTTCTCGCATTGTAGAGCCTGGCATTAAACTCCCCGCGGTATGATAGATACAACAACGTAATCGCGGAGAGTGCGTGTGCGCGCTCGCTCTCACGCACGCGCGGCCCTCGTTGTGTTTTTCTCTCCTTTTTCTTTATTACCGCGTCATGCCCACTTAATGCATTCGAAAGCCACGCGGATTCGCGCCAGGATTAATACCGTCGCGCACGGTGTTTCGAGCACGCGGATCGGTCCCTTTGGCGCGTCGGGGCCTTACAACGCTTCGGAAGGAGTCCCGCAGGAAAAGAAGGTGGGCACGACGCGGAATAAGAAGAGTACGAGCGGAGCGCAGAGCGCAGTTTCTCTATTGAGGCCCCGCATGACAGATAAGCTTAACCTCCGGCCCATTAACATTATTAACATCTGAACACAACGGCCGGGGCCCGAGAAACGGGCCGTATGCTCGGCACGTCCGGCCCACGCGCGCGCCTGAAGTACTCGCGAACTCCGACGCGCTTGTATCGCGCTGTGAGGCCCCACGAGAGGGGCATTAAGGCCCCTCCGCGGCCGCGCGCGACCGAGTCGGCTGGATAATTAGGGGTACGGCATCAAGGGGGCCTCGCGGGGGCCATTTCTGGTTATTAATTCACCCCATGGTCGATCCCGACGGGCCCATGGGGCCCATTGTCGGGAACGGCGGTACCCGCGATTTGGCTCTCGCTCGAGAATATGATTATGAATATCTTGATGCTATAATGATACGCTCTTCAGAACGCGTTGTTTTTTGTGCGTAAAACGTAAAATATGACGAACTCGGCGTGACGCGTGGTTATTTTGTAAATGAATCGCAACAATTGACAATTGTCGCTCGCGTTTCTATCTGCGCAATAATGTCCTCAGCTTTGGGAGAGAGATCCAAGATCCAAACTTTTTTTAACTTTTCAGCTTTATCGTGTATTAAATCTTGTGCTGTTGTATTAGTGTCGTAAGTTAAGATTTTTTTAACATTAGTTTATACACCGAGAAAAATTTCCATCGGATAAATCGATTAACGTGTCCGACTGATGTATCCGATTGTTATTTTTATTGTCTGATCAATTGATAGGATTTTTTATCCGATGGAGTTATCGGTAAAACTTAATATTTTAATAAGAAAATTAGTCGCCCTTTGTGTACCTTTGTGTTGCAATTTTCATCGGATAAAGGCACTACTTGGTCAGAGGAAATGACGAAATGATCGGACATTATCCGTTTGATTGGATACATCCGTTTGTTACTTTTTAATTAGATGATTCGACCAGATATAATCAGGTATTTTTTATTTTTTTTGTGTAATAGAAAAATATTCAATTATTTATTTCATTTATGAAATTTTAGAGAGAGAGAGAGAGAGAGAGAGAGAGAGAGAGAGGAGTGAATAAATATTATTTTCCGGCTTATAAGTAATAATTTTAGATTATAAATAGCCGGTGTTCATAATAATAATCAAGCGACGACATTTATCGCGCGGCGAAGTGCGGAGAACGAAGCGAGAATGATCGTTGCCCGAAGCAGGGTCAGTTTCTTCGCGAGGCGTGTCAACCTGCCAAATATTATGGAAATTTATTCCTGCGAGCTGCGCCGCCGTAATGGATTCCAGCGTGCGAGAGACGTGCGCGCGCACGCGTATAGTGAATCCGCCGGTCGGGCAAGCCTCAAAAGTGAAAAAGTAATTCTCACTTTCATCCTCGTTAGCAATTCACTCGCGTCTAAGTGCATCTGCTCTCGGCGCGGTCTCTGTAATTAAAATTCATAAGACGTGATAATACCGATACGTTCGCCGGCGCGGCACGTCGTAGCGTTCGCGTATCTTCATTTCACATCGCGACAAAAGTGCGCGCGATCAAACGATAGTTGCGTAATATTAACAAGTCTCGCACAATTCAGCGCGTATCAACATCCTGGACTGGGATCTATATTAATTGAAAACGGACGGAGAAACCTGTTGCGCCCCGGTGTGGTAATGAAATTGCAGGGAAAAAAGCCGCGCAAGAGGAGACCGCCGTTCTCGTGTTGTTAAGCGTTAGCCCGAGGTGAGTGCGCGCGCTCTCGCGCGAGGTAAGGGTGCAGAAAATTAAATCCGAAGATTTTTGTTAACCTGACCCCTCCATCTGGAGGCGAGATACCGGGCAGAGCACGACGGGTCTCACGGATCTCGTCGAATCTGCCTCCCGCGGCCTCTCTCTCGCACTCGCCCTCGCTAGATCATCTCTCGTTCTCTCTCTCTCTCTCCCTCTCGCCCGGACATGACAGTGTCACGTCCCCCGGAGCAAAAATCCTTATAAAACGAGACACGCCGCGGCGAGGCGCGAGGAGATGAGGAGGAGCAGTCGTGAGAAGCGGCTAAGTGGATAAGGTGCTAAGTGTGGCCCGGAGGTACGGTTCGGCGCGGTGTAACCTGCGAGACGGGCACACTGCGCGGAACCGTCGTACCGGGGCCCAATTACCGGGCCCGCTCGGGGAAAGCGACGTTCGCGCGCACGTTTTTCGAATAAATCGGGCTCTCGATTCGCGTGTCGCGCCGACGGTGTGCACGCGAGCGGTCAGAAGTGACGTCTGTACAAAGAACGAACGAGAAGGAGGATACTCGGCTCCACGTGACCCGCGGTGGGTAGCGCGGGTACTCTCGATTCGCCGTGTGTTCGCGTATTCGCGTGTTTTCCCGCTATTATCGCGCGATCGCCTTATAAACGCACGACACGAGAAGCGTGTACGTAATTGTTGTCACCTATGCGTCACCTGTGAGACACGTCGCGGAGGATGATCGTGCGATCACGAAGAGCGAATTTCACAGGAGCAGGTGCTCTATCGATGATCGCAGGAGAGGAAAAGACGATATGAGAGATTGAATGTGATTTTTCATCAGACGCTCGGTTAAAATGCTTCTTGAAATTCTTATCCGGACTCGTATGCGCGCGCACCCAACGCCGGAACGATTTCTCTCGAATTTCATAGCGGTCGAATTGTGCTTCTCGCCGATTATCGGCGAGGGCGGTATCGAGGCGCGTGGCCAATCGATAATCACCCACATCGCGTATTAACCGATGCATCGTCGTATTATCGTAGCGTTACATAGAATCCAGAGACCTTCCGACAACTCGTCCCGAAACAACCGAAATCTTGCTTTCACGAGCGATACCGGAAACGACGATTGCATCATTCTTCCGTGCAAAAGCAGCTCAGCTCAGGCGACTTTCCTCAATAATATTCTACTCGTTTAGTTCATCGAGTCCGACGCGGAATATTTTTCTCAAATATCAGATTTTTATTTCAGACCCGAGTCTCGACAAATCGGCGATATAGCCAAGAGAGCAGAGCGGTATCCGTTCCGCAAAATTTCACGAACGCTTTCTCTTCCTCCGCTTCTGCCGCTCCCACCTCAGGCCCGATTTGCACTTTTGATTGATTTTCTCGATATCAGTCACAGGTGCGCGCCGGAGAAAGGTGTGCGCGCGTTCGCGGAGCGTCGAACATTCGGTAGCGGAAGGAATTACGGGCCAGCCGTTCGGCTGGAACAATGGCTACCGCGGCAATCCTGCGGTCCGGCCACGTTCACGGCGACGGCGCGGAGATCTTACGTTTTCGCGTTGTGTAATGAGCTTAAACGTACGTACGTGCGCGCACGCGGCTGTGCGCTTTGCATATATGAAAGTGAGACCCGTCTCCCCGCCAGCGCGAAACCCGCGACTCCATTGCGCGCTTATGCGCGCCCGCGCGCTCATTATGATTCATTATTAGGTCCCTTTGTGAACAGTCCGGTTCTCCGCTTCCACTTTGCCCTTTTTTCGTCCTCGCCCGCTGCCACCTCGCCGCCGTCGTCGTCGTCGCCGGAACCCGCCGCCCCCGCCGCCGCTGTCGCTACCACGGGCGACGTCGGTTCCTCTCTTTCCAGGTCTTTCCAACATCCCTTCGCCCTTTCCCCCTCCCCCTCCCCCCCCTTGCGACTAGTAGGTGCGGCAGACACCTGTAGAGCGAGTGGCTCGGCCACGTACGGGACGGAAAGGTGGAAGAAGGGGAAGAGAGAGAAGAAAGAATTAAAGAATCAAAAGGACCAAATAAAGTCTCTCTTAAAACGCGCCCGAGAGAAGATGGGAGGAAGGAAGTCGGGGGGGGAGGGGGTAGGAGGTTGAAACCGTCGAGAGGGCGTAGCGAGGTGTGAGCGAGCGAGAGGAGGAAGAAGAGACGAGAGAAGGACTCGAACGGGGCCTCGGGCCACGCCGGTGTGGGTGAACACAGCGGGGTCAACCGAGTTCAACCTCAACTGGGTTCCCTTCAACCGGGTTCCCTTCGTTTCACCGTGGAGCCCGTTCTCGCGTATTCGGCTGTGAAAACGGCCGTTGTCGGGATCGGCCGTCTGCCAATCCAGAAGCATGGTTTCTCCGGCGCGGTCCTTCGCCGTTGTAATTTTTTTTTCAATTTCGCTCTGAAATTGTGTGTGCGCGCGCGTGGACGTCGGGGAGGTGTGTACTCACCGGTGCGCGATTATCGCCTCTCTCTTTCTCTCTCTCTCTCTCGTTGCTTCTTTACTATCCTTTTAGATCCCTCGCGCGCGCGTTCATTCGACGCACGATCGTTGCCTTATACGGTGCACGACTCGAGATGATTTTACGCTGTAAAACAGGTGCACGCACCTTCCGCCGAGGAAACGCTGCCAGGTGCATCGCGCGCGTATCGCCTCGGCGATTAGATGCACGCCCCATCGCGTAGCTCGGATATTCGCGATAGCTGCAATCGACTTCGTTTCACCTAAATGCATGGTAGAGACTGATTACAAAATTACTCAACGTCATTGGAAGTGGTAATGAGCCCACGTCGCGCGATAAGGTAGAAACTTGGGCCGGTGTAATTTTTATTATCATCATTTAATTGCGAATAAGATAAAGTGCAAACAAGGTACGTGCAAAAGAGAAGACGACGGTATCACTAGCTCGTGTTCGTTCGCGATTTCTCAGATTCGCGGCACCTGTTGCGAATTCCTGAGTCCTCTTGCGGCGAGCCTTGGGTAGGCTTCCTCCTTCCTTTACATCTCTCGTACGACTTGAGATTCTTTTATGTGGCGAGACAGATGGGCACCTGCTCGAGCTACGGCAATTTGTGGAGGGGCGTAGCCGAGCATGCCACCTTTCTTAACTCGACAAAATTTCAATCAGTGCCGTTTAGTTATCTCAATCACCGGCGTATCGTTAGTGAAACATCCAATTAGGCGATTCGTACCGAGAGCCTCGTGGCGTTCCGATTATAACTTTATTAGTAAGCCGATTAATTTTATCGGCAACGATGAAGTATTAGGGAAGGTAATATAAACGACGAAAATAACGATGAAGGAAACCTCTCCTGCGAATATATATAATTATTAAAAGTATAGTGGGACTAAGTGCCAGCTTCCATCCTGCATTTTTGGAAGTCTTATGTATTATTAACATTTAAACCGCCCGGCTAATTTCGAGTATGAAGTTTACGAGGTCCAAAGTCGCAACGTGTACAATTGTATGTTAGACAAAACAAATTTGCCCGGCGAAAGGATGACGGACTTTTACCCTCACGGAAAAGAGGAATCAGCTGTCCATATAATACAACTGATATTTAATTGTCAAATCCAATTTTTAGCTGTAGGAGCTAAAAACTCGATACAGAGACAAAAAAATTCGCTAAATTAACGAAATTTCAGCATCACATAGACAATTAATTTTTATCTATGAGAGCCAATTCTTTTTTTCCGTATTTCCATACGTATCCCATATCTCATATGTTACCTCGTTTATCTTTCTTCGCCCGTGACGTGATATACAGAAAACACACACGACTTCGTTTATGCGACGCTAATGCGGTCCGTGAATTCGCCGCTGAATAAACGACTTTTTGCTAGGACAAGAACCGCTCTCTAACCCGCGTTATTCGAGGCCCGTCTCCGCTTAGCTCTTTACGATACACCTGTTTAGCAACCTGCGCACAATCGCTGGTAACGCGCGTTACGCGAAGGCGGGGCACCTGCGCGCGAGAGCGTAGCCTCCTCTTCGCCGATTTAATTTGTCGCAGAGGTATCATATGCCCTCTCGCATTCACCTGCGCCCACGGACCCTGTAATCTCGCCGAAAGAGAAAGCGGGCTAAAAATCGGGTCGAGATACACCGATAGGAAATTCGCTCTCGCGCGTATCACAGCGCCCGCGACCGAGGTATTATTCCCTGCAAATTCGAGCCACCTGTCGGTGGCCAAAGGCACCGATTACACTGACTGCAATGTGAGAGCTGCAGCGGAGAGCTCTACCGTAGATCTCGCCGTAGACGCGTGTCTTTCTCGCGCGCCGACCGCAAACGGCCTCGCATCGGTCCTCAATATCCTCTTCGCCGAGCGTACGTACTCACGCACGGCGGCGCGAACGGCGGTGGCCTCTCGGACGAGCGACGTAAATCGGTGCTACGTCGTACACACCGCGCATATATACGTATATATACGCGCCACGACGAAACAGGTGGGGCACCTGCGCCAGGCTATGCAACCTGCGCGAGCGGCAGCGAAACCGAAGTCGCGCTCGAAGAGAGAGAGAGAGAGGGGGGTGGGGGAGGAGAGAGAAAATGAGAGGGATCGAGAGAGAGAGGGCCAAGAGAGGCAAGAAGCAGGTGTATTCCGCGATGTAGCCTGCGCTGTGTATGCTAATTGGGCCAGAGTTAACGCTCGGGATGCCCAGGACGGGATTTAACGAGCCCCCGAACAGGAAGCCCCTTTTACCGCCTCCCCCGCCTTCTTGGCCTCCCTCGAGCTCTCTTTAACTCTTTCCCTTCTTTTTCTCATTACCATCGCGCGCTCTCTTTATCTCTCTCTCTCTCTCCCCCTCTCTCTGACTCACTCTCCTCGTATATTTCTCTTCTTCTTCGAGTCGTCGATACTACCGCTGATGCGGCCGTTGCTACCTACCGGACTGGCCGTTCTCGGGATGCGCCGAGATTCGTTAAGGCGGAATTACGCGCTCGTGGCCCGCCGCGGACGGGAATACGAAATTAGGCATGTTGCTCCGCCGGGCAGCGCGACTCCAGCGGAGCGCGCATAACGAGGGCACAAATCAAAAGCGGGAGAGGAGCCGGCGAATGTGACTCCACCGAGTCCGAGGGAGTACGAGCGGACCAAACAAATTGGCATAAATTCCCGCGTCGGTGTGCGTATGCGTGCGTCTCCCGCGAGCGCCTCCGCGTTGTCGCATCATCCGACAACATCGGGGCAGCACTCTCTCCTTCGATGGACCGTGACGGGGCGGCGCGATGTAAAGCGCGCGACATTCCCGAGAAATGTCCCGTCGGCGATGCGATTACAAGTGCGACCGAGTTTTTCCCAAATCCGGCATTTTTACGTATTAACTTACGTATTAGTTACAAGTTGTTTTCATTTTTCATGTCCCGTCCCGACTGGAAATTTATCTCAGCTCGGGTTGACCTTAATCGGTTATCGAGTCCACCCAAGGTTACATCGGGCTCTAAGAAGCCATGTAACGCTGCGTGGTAATCAGGATCTTAAGATTCATTATAATGACTTCATCAGGTTAGGCCATAGTGAATAAGATCTCCCGAGAAAGATCAGTAAGACTATAAAATAATATATTAGGATGATACATTAAGATCCCAATATGCATCTAAGCATTACAACCTTAACTTGCCAAGTCCTCACTCGTTTTTTATTATTACATGATTACGTTTACCATAAGAATTATCTTGTGCTCATGCAGGACCTTGCGTAATAACATGTATACCTGACGGCAATTTTTAAATGAGGATCGTAAGTGTACGGCGAAATATGAAGCTTTGAATAAATGGAAAAAAATCGGGGAAATTTTCAAGCAACCGAGATGATGAGATTATAATATATTTCGTTGCAGAAAATGTCCATGTCGTGCTACAATAATTCATAGAAGCGCTCGCGGCGAGGTAAATGCGAATTGCGATAATACACGCTACGGAACCAGTTCTGTACTATTCACCTTGTTACTAATTACATCTCTCGGTGATAATAGTTGTAGTTATAGTTAATTATATCTTCCGCGACAAGTCCCCGAACGCGCGTTAATGCTAATCGGCGAATAACGACGACAATTATTTTTATCGCCCGATACGGGCTCGGTGTGGCGGTGGCGGCCGAGCTTTTTGTTCCTCGCGATCAGCCCGTCGTCGTCGACTGAACTAACTTGAAATTAGTATTCCCACGCGCGCGGGCGCACATTCTGGTGGTCTGATTAAACTTGCTTTCGCGCGCGGCAATTAACGCCGTCACCGACCGGTCACTCTTTCGAGCTGCGTGTTTTGATGTCGCGCGCGATAAGATCTCGAAAGTTTTATGGACACTCGTGTGCAATTATGCTGCGCGTACAGCGTCATTACGGCAAGGTCCTCGAGTCTCCAGCTGTCATCGGCGACGGCGCGCGCTGATGTCACCTACCAGAGACGGCCACAATACGGCAACGAGCAAACGAGTGCCTTCTTCGCTTTACGCGCGTGCTTCTCGCTCTCAGCGGGTACCGTGGGACCGGCGGGAACATTCCGAAAATTCGCTATTAGACAAGAAATCGTAATATTTCACGCGACGTTAAGGCTCGCCGTGCGTTACTTTGCCGCAAACGAGTAGGAACTCGTTAGCCGGCGATTCGCGGAGTCGCCGAGATGCAAAAACCGGCGTGGACGCGCAATTACTCGCGCGGCGTCGAGGCGAAGGGGCTCGTCGAAGATTCTTACCGATTCTCTTTACCGCCGAGAGAGAGATACCTCGCAGAGCTCTGAGGAACTCGGATATTTTACGCACGGCTGCGCATTTCGTCGTTGCCCTTCGTGAGCGAGCAGTTAAGGCGATTTGGCATCGATCAAACCGCGGGAACGTAAAACGGAGAACCACTGAGAACGAGAGGCAGGTACGGAGCGTGCCGAAAAATCCTCGGAGCTTTCGTAAAATTTGTTGATTCGCGATGTGAAATCTGAACACGTACCGTGGCGAGCGTACGTGCGCGACGGGCCGTGAGCCACCGCGAACGCTGAGATCTGGCGTCGGCATCGGGCTACCGTTGATCGTACAAATGACCTTATACGGTGCACCTTTCGGCCGTGCAAAATCGCCGGATAAGAATCTGCCAGGCCGATAAAATCGTTTCGATCTGGAGCTCGGAGTCCGGTGGGGCGCGCCGAGTCGATCTTATCTTCAGCCGCCTCTCGCGGATATATCCCGAGGAAGAAATGAGTCGAACGAGGGAGAGAGAGAGAGAGAAAGTGGGCGTCGTTTTACCCCGGCTATTAATTAGCGGTTAATTATCGGCCCGCTGCTCGGCTCGAGCTGCCAATAACCCCTTTCGACACTGCCGTTGGTGACGATCCCCGAGGTCTGCCGCCGTCGTGAAAACGGCATGTTCCCCGCGCGATCGTCGTGTGAAATATCCCTGAGAGAAACTCGCGTTCACAGCGGACTCGTTGAAATCGAGAATCGATTATTCTCCTCCGCGGGAGGATTTATGCGAATCCGTACAGCTGCTTGGAAAAAGTAGAGCCGGGAATTGTAAGTGAAAATTCTCTCGTATTTACGGCGGCTACGTCGTAAGGAGTGTGACTGTCGTGCCGGTACTGCAACGCGTCGCTCGTCGAAAGGAGAGCGCGCGGAGCTCCGTGCCGGCACATGTTCGGCGGCTGCTCCGCTCTCGCAATCGTTCTCAAATGTTTAATTCAACTTCTCGTTATCTAGTTTATTGTACAATTAATCGCGGTAAAGAGAGTTACAATCATAGCGCTATCCGCGTTACGGTTGCCGCAACGGGGTTACCACGTGAGCGCCGCCGGTCGTGATCGTTGCCGACTTCCATTACTGCGCGCGCGCGCGCGGCATTGTGGTGCCGCGGCGTAACGAAGCCGGCGCGGGCCCGGTTTTTCCGCTGAATTTCGAGCACTAAATCGAGGACCACAATGCGCGCCGGTCACAGTCGTAGCCGCGCTCTCTTACACAGGCGCACACACCCGGTGACAATAACTATAAGTCTATTGTCTCGCGCGGTATTTATCGGTCTATTCAACGCAAATATGGGGAGCGCAATCATAAACCGTCGGCCGAGCCGAGTGGGTAAAATAGCGCGCATAATTCGCGCCGGGCGCGCGCGTATCGGCGAAGCCACGCGGTTCTGCACGCGTTCAGCACGCTGCTGCTCCCACCCAATTAGTATCCCAATATGTTTTTCGTACGTTTCTCTAATCACAGAAGCGGAGAAATAAAGCTCCAAACGCTCGCCACAGACCGATGTGTGCCAGGCCGAGCGTCACAAAGTGTAAGCAACGTGAGCGATCTGCATGCTAATAAATTCCGGGCAAATGTAGCAACGTTATCGCTACGACCGCGCATCGTTGTGAAACGGTCCACGTTGATCTCGACGAGATCTAAGAGTGGGATTAATAAATCAGAACGACCGACTGCTCTGGCGGAGTTTAGCGTTTGGTGGTGGTGGTGGTGGTGGTTTCTCCGTTTCATCGGAGAGAGAGAGAGAGAGAGAAGAAGAGGCAGGGAAACAGAGTAAAAAAGCACCGAGACCTCTTGGAATTCCGCCCAGCGTTCCAGCGCGCGACCAGGCACTCTCGATTTCGTGCGCTGGAACCCGAATACCGGTGTGGTCCGGTCAGCGCCGGCATCTGTTCTTCTCCGCTAAACAGGTATGTAAAACATAATCCGGACGGATTCTAGCAGGTCAAAACACGAGAAAGTGTCGGCTTTTGTCACAAATTGATACTGTTTTCTCGAAATCATTTTTCGAAGCCACGCACGCTCGCACGCAGCACAGCATCGTCGTGCGACCAACAGTTCAGACGCGACAGAGCGTACCCCGCGTCAGAAATTTCTCGGGATCTACTTGGGATCCGGCCCGATTTCTTAACGTAATTATGGATTCCAGTTGGAGAATCTGTGTAGATTCTGCTTAGAAGCGCGACCTTTCGAACGTACGACTCTAAATGGGAAATGTAAAACAAATTTATTTGGGATTATGGGTCACCGATGTTTTCCCGGAAACTTTTCCATTTTACGTTACAATGTATATCGTATATATTAGTTTAAGTATTTTTAATAGCCTATAATAAATACTTACTTGATACGGTAATCTAATTTTAATCTATGTTGGGTCTGGGAAAATCATGAGAAATCTCAATGCGGAACGTAAGAATGATCGGCCATTTCTTAATCAGATGAGCCATAGCGAAAGGGTCACAAGACGAACACTCGCATGTTAGACTACGAATCGAAGTAACGGCGTGACTTTTGGTGGAACTTAACGGTATTGACGCGGTGTAAGATTTTTTTTCTGCTCGACAAAGAGGAAAAGATCGGTGGTATGTAAAACCGCTTGCGGTCGATTCGTTCCTCTTCGGCCGCGCAGAAGAGCGACTCGCTACGGAGTGTTAGTGAGGTCAGAAAGCCTGCCGGTCTTTAACGCCGCGGCCGGGCATTAACATTGCTACCAGATTGCGTCTCTCTTCCGCGCGAGGTGGTCCCGCGTTGTTTGACGTATCGCCGCGTAAAAACAGCGTGAAGTTAAAGAACCGTCCGAGCCGGGCAGTAACTTTCGTCCGTGCGCCTCTAAAAGTCAAGTGCCTCTCGGAAGCGAGGGAGACGCTTTAGTAAGGATGCTAGGGCTCGAGATGGCGGACCAGAGCGCATTCGCCGTGACGATCCACTTGTAACATTGAGTGGAATTCACGAACCGATCGGACACACCGCGTTACGCGACCGCTGGAAAACGATTCGGCTGAAAATTGACGACCGATTCAAATTTACAGCGTCGTGATTGAGTAATAATTAAATTTCGCGGCCCATTATTCGTTGATACAATCCCGCATGGAAAATTTCTTGGGACTTAATTGGGGTCCGGTATGATTTCCCAAAATAATGATAGATTCTAGTTGGGAAATCTGCGAAAGTTTTAGTTAAAGGTGTAATATTTCAAATATACGATTCTAAGTGAAAAACGTGAGCAGATCCTACTTGATTACTCCCAACGTTTTCTCAAAGATTTTTCTGAGTTTTTATTTTAACGTTGCGATCGATTAAAATATGCGAAACACTTTAAGTATTTACACTTTACAAATCATATATACGCCTTACGTACGCGTTATGGGCCAGCGTTACAAAATTACGTGGTAATTTTTGCTACAATATTTCCTCTGTGTATATCTATGGGAAAGTCTAGAAAAATTTCTACGCGGGATGTATGAACGTGGTGTCTTTTAACGTTGCGCGCCAACACCGTCGGCAGTTTCGCGGTCGAATCGTACGGAGAAGGAAAAACGGGAGAGAGGAGGTCTCGGGAGGATTCGACTCGCTCCGAAATCGTGTCTTTAATGGCCCGGCTTGTTTTAATTGTTTTTACACGTCTCGCCGACGAGGAAGACGACGAGACGGGAGGCTGGCCCGCAAGGATCGGTAACACGAGAGTTTCTCTCTCGCGAAGGCGCTAATATTCGCGCCGCTCGTAAACAGAGTAAACACGAAATCGGACACCGTAAGCGTCCAGTTCCACGTACCGACGCGCCTCGCCAAGTTCTCCAGGAAGTTGCCTGATGAATCGGACGAACGCGTAGGACTCGACCAAGGTCGAACCGGCACCCGTAATTGGACGGTGCGCTTTATTTTTCATCGCCGCGTCATTATTCGCGGCGACAGCGCCCGCGAATAAATCCGCTTTAACGCGTAATGCACGGCGGACTGATTCAAAAGCGCGTGTCGCACTCGTCACGTGGCTTGTACACCTTTCGTTTCGTCCGCCCATAGGGAGCACCTGAAAAATCCCGGCAGCCCTGACTCGCGACGATTATTTATTAATCCGCGGGCGTTTTTTTGCCTCGTAGACTCGTATTTTTTGTCAATATTCCACGACGGCATAACTTATTATCGCCATAAGGAAGTCGGGGAATAGCCCGTAAGACGATCTGGAACGATGATCACGGAACGGTGAACGTTGCGGGGCTGTTTATTTCAATCAAGCAACCACAAATCTGCAGGGAGCCGACTACCGTCACGGTCCTTTGCTCGCGACCGTTCGAAGAGGAGGGGCTCCTGATGACGGCCAATGCGGCCGTCCGACTTGGTCTTTTTCTATCGGTTATGTGCCGCGTCCTCGTGAATTCAAAAATATATTGCATTGTAAAATCGGGCAGCGCGAGCGCAGTGTTCGGCTTGCGAGCCGCCGCGAGGAAACAAAGACGAGGTCGTCGACTCCGCGATAAAAAAAAAATATATATATATATATATATAAGGACTGACTCGGAAGTCAAATCAAGCATAAAGTATAATTTTTCCAAAATAATGATTAAAATTAGTAATAATACCACGTGTGGCTGGGGGAGAAAGTAGAGAAAGGAGGGAAGGAAATAGACGTTTCACAAGAAAGCACACGAATGTCTCCGAATCTCGCCGCGGACTCCGATAAATCAGCCGGCGTCGTGGAGATTTTCTATTAAACCCATAGAAGAGAGACCGGTCCCGATCTCCTCGGCGGTGTCGTCGACCGTTAGCGTCGTGTCGGGATGTCGCGGGACGAGCGAGGAGGAGAGTCTCGAGGAGGAGCCACGAGAGGAGACGAAGAAGAGATACGCTCGGTCGATCCAGGTCGCCCGGTCCACCGTTAATTATTCCACGGCATCGCGTTGGCGAAGGCGGCGATGGGCCGATCTCGGCGGTGATTTTTCTTCCCCGGCCGCTCGAGAGTCTCCCCGGCGTTTGCCGGACGATTGAGAGGTTATCGGAATCACTTAACAACTAGCTCACGACTTGGCGCCTCGCCTCGCCCTCGGAGAGCCGCTCTTTCTCTATCCCGCGATAATTGCCCTTTTCTGGATCGCGCCCGGTTATCGGCCCGTACGATCGCCAGGTCGTTAACGTTAAGCGTCACGAGGTGTGTGGCATTCGTTCGCCGCCACGTAGTGTCAACGTCGTTAAGATACGCTTTCTGATAGATAACTCAATCGCGTGTGTCCGCTCCGATAGCGCGAATGCCCGGCTGTAACCTCTCTTGTAAACTCTTGGGCAAATATGGCACGGTCGCCGCCGCGTTTATCTACGCCGTGTTGACCGCGCTTATTTCACATTTTGTATAAGGAGGGATTTGTACCGGGCATTCTTTCCGACGCGCCCGGCACGGGGGAGGAAAATACAACACAAAATTAAAGTGGAGTACGCGTTTCTGCGTTATAGAGATATAAGTGGGTACACCTTGCGCCGCATACATCTTCCTTTCATCCTGCGTTGTAACGGAGTGCTTGGTAACACATCACGATATATCACAATTATCGTACTATTATTATTTATACAGTGATCTATGAGCGGAGATCCTCCCGGCGTAAAGCGAACGATCCAGCTTCGTCCGCACGGGACGGGGGTGAGGGGAGGACGGAGGAACCGATACACACGTGCTGGTACTTTCTGATACAAGCGATACCGCGAGCCGGGTTGCTTCTAATGGACTCAGAGATGAATGATCGGAGGAGAAAGAGCGTGCGCGGGAGGAAGACGCGCGGAGGGTAACGCGCCGCAGAAAAATACAGGTAGCTACAACTCGCGAAGACGGCAATCGCCACCCACTTCGTACGCGCGGGGACGTCCAACTTGGGATTTATCGTCACTATCTAATTGCGCATAATGCATTAATAAGACACAAAAGCACCATTAATTACTTTCTTCGACGTCGCCACTTTAAAAACGCATTAAACTCCTCTCTTTGAGAGAGAAAAAAACAGGTTTTGAGACGTTCATTTTATTGCGGTAGTATCCAACGTGCGCCTGTGTATGTGTTACGTTTTATCTTCCGCTCGTGTCAGCGATCTTGTCAGCATTTTCATACCTTTGTGTGTTTTAATAACGACACGAAGAATTATGCAACAGCGGTTCTTCTCCTCGAAGATGTGAATGTTCGCGATCCGTGCGATTTTTCTCGCGTTATAGTTCGTCGACGAATCCGCCCGGCGGGTATTTCAATGATAACTGCCTCGTCGTTCATTGTTCGTTAAGGAGTATCGGTTATCTGAAAGATGAGCCCCCATTTACGATGATTCAGCTCTCCCATCGCCGAAACATTTATCCGACGAATCGCTGCCTACGACGTGACGATCCAAGTAGCGACGAAGACACATTAGCGAGTCGTAGGAGGGAAACGTGAATAATATAATCGCCGTTAGTTCTAAGCCTTTTGGAAAGCAGATGCAGATGTGTAGGGCGATAACGAACAATGGCGGCCGCTGCGACGTCTAAAACGAGAAATCCAACCTGCGCGCCGCTCGAGAGTTTTGGAAAGCGGATACGCCGGTGGACAATAAGAGACAATGCACTCGCGTGCACGAGCGCGTGCACGCAAAAACGACTCCACCTACGAGATAGCCGCCCACGCGACTCGCGAGAAGATTTTTCTGGAGAGGAGCGCGCGAGAGATCCGAGTGGGGATCTGCATGAATAAGCGGCTGATAAACTACTCTTCTCGCGTTCACGATTTGATAGGGCGATTGAATCGCGCGATATTAAAAAGAGCGCGATTCTGTCTAGTCGGAGTAAGAAAGAGCATTTGATTCGGGAGTGGAAAGATTTCGCCCTCTTGAGAAAATTGCCTGACAACAGTGAACAAGTAGGAAATCAAGAGAGAATAAATATGAGATCGTCAGTTTCTACTAATAATAAACTTGCGGCTAAGAGTTGAGAAAAACGTGATTCTATGAAGTCAGAATAAAAATGAATATTTTATTCAGGAACGGACAGATGTTTTCGAGAAAATTGCATGACGATAAAAAAAGTATGAAATCAAGAGAAAATTAAATGCGAGATTATTAGAGTTTTTTATTAATAATAAACTTTACGGAGACTCGAAGCCGATAAAATTGAAAATCGGCTATATATTGATCATTTTTCGTGTACGCGAGACGAGCGTCCTTGTAATTCGAATTACGGAATTACGTGACTCCAGCTCGGCGGGGCAATAAATAATTTTAGCAGCGTCGTTCATCAAGGGGTGAGAGCTCCACCTCCGGGTGTATCAGTTTCTCAGTTTGGAATTTCGCGGTGCGATCAAGCAGCGGGCCTCGGCGAGGAAGTTCGACTGTCAGCGCCTGCAGTCGACAAGCAGCGAGAGGAAAAGAAAAAAGGAAAAAGAAATTAAGAAGTCGCCGCGAGAGGAAAGATAAAAGGCGCTTACGCGGATTCCCCACGCCATAAAGAATCACCCGCAGCTCATAAAGTAACGCTAGATTTTATCTCGCGGATATATATACATATATATAAGTATACCGAGCGACGTGCGTATCCTCGCAGCGCTGTCTTCGAGAATATTCTCCTCTTTTTTCCTTTTAGAAGCGCGAACAGACTCCTTTGGCATTTCACTTTAATCTTCTTCATAAACACGTTCCGTTTATTTGCGTCTTTGGCGTATTGCAATATTTTTCTTCTCGCGCAGAAACGATCTCTCTTCTTTCCTTTCTTCTTCTTTTCTTATATTTTCCCTTCTTTTCTCTCCCCTTAAAGAAAAGCAGGGGACATTTTGTTCTCCTCGAGCTCATCTTTCCTCCAGACGGTTTTTCATTTGTTATTTACACACTGGCTACTATTTTTCTTCGGTATATTATTCATGATTGAACTAGGGACTCGCTTATTAGTAAATCGCTAATTCTTGATTATTCGTTACATATATTATCGCTGTGTACTCGAGGGAGTGTTTTGTTTCCGAGTAAATAAATACTTTTATTCTTTCTCTCACCAATATCATCAGATATGGAAATAAATCAATATTATTAGCAGCGTTTACGACATGATATGTTTGAAACTCGCCGGAAGAACGATCATCCCAATAAACACCGGCGGTCTCCGTAGGTCCGTCCGCCTGTTTTTCAAGCTCTAGGACTTCGCACATGAACACAGGTGCGGCATCGCACGGTCCCAAACCAATAAACAGCGCCGGCTACACGCTCGCGTGTGCGCCGTAATAAAGCTCTTTCTCTCTCGACGCTAAAAAAATTCAACAAGGCGTGAGCGGCGCGTAGTGATGTTCACAGCCGGGCCGGCGCGGTCCGCTCGCGGGGCCCGCAACGCACGAGCGCGTAATGAATTTCGGAACGAAATTTCCGCGGCGCTCTCGCCGGGGACCCGTTTTAATGCGGGGATAAAGTAGCGTCCGGGTCGATAGGGTCGCACCGCGCCGCGAGTACGCTCGCCGCAGACAATGGGCACCGGGTACGCGTACGACCCATATGGGAGGGCTTTTACGAACGGAAACGGCCGGCGGGAACATTGTCTCGAAAAACCATAAAATAAAGCAACGGCTGGTCTGCCGGTTTCGGCTCCTCCAGTCGCGACCCCTGGAGAGGAGTTGCGTTCCCGATGTCGCCGAGATACAAGTTCGGACTCGCGAGCGAGCTCGTGAACAGTTCTGCGCTCGGGTCGCCTTTCTCCGGCGTGGATTAGATTCATTATTATAGATTAGATTAATATGTGTGATACAGAAAATAATCGTACACGGGATTGGAGACTGAGGTACAATTGAAGGCACCGTTTGCGCGAATGTCGCGTATGAATCATGAATATAATAATCGCGGCGGGCTCTCGAGCAAGCCAGCGAAGCGGAGCGAACTGATAGAATGTTAACTCGCGATAGATAAATGATTTCTCATAGTGTGCCCTGGGAAAAGGCACGGTTTGGTTTAAATCTCCCAGGATCCGCGGACGCTTATGAAAGAGAGGCAGCGGATGAGCAGCAGGTGAAACAGGAGACTTTCGGAATGGGCCCTGGTGGGTTCACTTGTTCCGGTGGGAAAAAATCCCCGGTCAATGGGACTTTTGCATATATTAATCTATTTTCGATCCCATCCCTTCCTTCCGAGCGTGGCCTTTTCACGAGGATCCCCGAGACGGGTATTGACGGCCAAAAGATCCTACCTGTCGCTCAATGGAAATAGGATACCTACCTGTTACTTTTTGTGGGAAGGTTTCCTCGGCTGCTGCTCCTCGTGCGCCCGTGAATTCGTGAGAAGACCGCGTGGAAGGATTCACTCACGAAGTTCCGGCGTAAGATCCGTGGGTGTCTGTTCTGGATCGAATTTCACGGAACATCGATCCATTCCAGATAGTTGCTCACACGATCGAACGATGCGTCGCTTCTCTCTTCAGGTTTCTCGGTTGAAACGGACACGTCAATCCGTGTGCTACCTCTGAATATCAAATGTTTTCTTATGAATTTTCTCAACAAGTGATATCAAGTGACAGTTAGCGATATATATTTCCCGCGTAGACATTTTCCCAGATTCTACCAATATAAGATAAATTCAGATTAGAATACCCAAAGTTGCCCTAAAATAGATCATCTATAATAATAATTGAGAATGCTATTCTTGTCTCAAACATGGGTTGAAGCCTCTTTTCCACGATGCTGATTGGCTATGCGCTATTGCGTGCGTCTGTCACTGCCAAAATCAAATGATGGTTTGACCAAATATCAAATTAGAAGATTAATAAACGGAGTTATATTTTTAATATTTCTACGCTTAATAGAGCGCGCGTAGCGTACATGCCTGTGTGTAAGTAAAGTATGAATATTTAAAATATTTCGTATATTTTTTTGCGTAAAATGGAAAACAGAAACAATTTTGGGGGAAACGTTCGAGGTGATTAAATAGGATTTGTTTATAATTCTCACTTGGAATCGCGTATCTGGAACTTCAGAATCTATGTAAATTTCCTTATTACACAATAAAAAATTTTATGTTAAACACGGTCCGGTGAAATTTTATATTATTTTAACACGAGGAATGTGTTAAAAAGTATACTAATATCATGTTAAATTTACACATTCTTCATATTAAAGTAACTAAATTTAAATGGACTATTTTTAATGCAAAATTCTTTATCATATAGAATCCGTTATTATTTTGGGAAATCGAATCGGATTCCAATTATATCGCAAGAAATTTTCTATACGCATTGATATCTGGTTTTCGTAAACCGTATGAATAGAGTTCCAAATAGAACTCCACAAATCGAGTTTGGATGAGAAAAATGGAAAGTAGCTCAGCTAGACTTACTATCTTTAGACGATGAAGTGTGTCGGTGCACCATCGAGCCTTTTAGTCTTAAAGGCGAAAGCGTTTATGCTACTTAGGTGTACGCTTAGGTATACGCGCGTTCTCCCGCTGAAAATCCCGAGGTGTTTCGCCGATATCCATCTCGCATTCGCTCGCGCGAACTTGATTTATCGGACTCCCGCGATAATCCAACGACGCGTACCGGTGCGCGAAAGAAACGAGGGTGGCGAGAATGGCGAGGAGGTGAAAGAAGAACGTCGTGGCGTCTCGCCCTTTATTTCTGGGCCCGATTCCAGGAATCGACATAAATCCCGGCGGTTTATAATCTGCGTTGGAAGGCACGCCGAAGATACGATCGGGTGGAGAACTCGCGGCGCGAGGAGGCTGCGAGAAGAAGAAGAAGAAGAAAGGTAAAAGAGAAGCGGAGGTGGAGAAGGAAGAGAAGGAGAAGTGGATGAACGAGCGTACGGCAGGTGTTGGCAGGGGCGGATTTATGCGGCGATAGCGCGGTCGAGTGATTAGGTTCGCCGATTTTTTGTTCATGCTTTATTATACGAGATCTGATCGCGCGGCGTGAAATTAGATTTTACGCGCGTGTAAATAAATTAAATTTCTCCCTAACGGAAAGGAGCGCGCGCACGCGGAAGTGAAATAAATAATCTAAAGTAAGTAAATAAGTAACCGAAAATAAATAAATAATCTATATAATGTACGGCGCATAATCGCGGTGACTCAAACGTGTACGGTGATGTCTGCAATCGGGACATACACCGGAATGAAGAAGCGATACACGATCGTGGTCGTAGGAGCACGGGGGAAGATGGATCGGGTGAAAGACGAAAAGGGAGCAGAGGGAGAAAGAGAAAGAGAGAGGGAATCGCTTTCTCGTAACCTCGTGAGAACCAAAGACAGCCGCGGCAGCCTCTCCCGCTGCCATTGCCGGCGGTGATCGTCAATGGCGAGTCCTTTCAAGCTTCCATTCAGCATTTTAATCGCAACATCGAAAATAACAATCGATACTCGCGGCTGAGAAACGAAACCTTCCTCTCAATCGGGAAGATGCCACCGTGTTCGTGCAAAAGCAACCGTCGTTACACGGACGGAGCTCACGCGTCCGTGCGACGAATCTCGAGGAATCGCGGGAGAAATCGTGACGGAATCGGACACGGTGCCCCAACCAGAGGGGAGGAGGGGAGATGTATACACGCGACAATGATTGTCGACGTAGGTGGGCCGGAAAGTGGGGCGTGGATCGCTGCTATCGCCGCGTGTCTTCGGCTGGCGCTCGCGGGTCGTGATCCACGTGGAATACATAGCCGGGTGCTCGACGGCGGCGGCGCGAACGCGACGGGGAAACGACGCGGCGGCGGTAATGGTGGAGTTTCACATGAGATGCGCGAGCGCCAGGCACGAAGAATGAAATTTACTGCGTCGGTGACACGTGAGAAAGGATCGGAGTCTCTCCCGTTCGCGAGAGAGACACGTATAGGTGGGACGCGCTCCGCCGATGCGGCGTTCGGGGTACGAGCCGTGAGTGCCGTCGTAGCGCACACGTGGTGACGGCGCGATGCATTACGTGGGAAAGTGGAAAAGGATCCGATCGACGGATAGGCGGTCCAATTATCATGCCGGGAACACGAATTAATTATCGATCCCCGGGCTACGGTCGCGGGTCAGACCGCCTCGCTTTTTCCCCCCGCCGAGTTACTTCTCTTTCGTTCGGCCGCGTATTCGGATTAACCGCGGCCGAGGATCGCCGCGGATGCTGCCGGAAAGAAGCGGGAGGCCGTGTCGGCGAGCGAGCGAGAGGGAGTGAGAGAAAGTTTCTCCGACGCGAGACGGTGATCGCGCGGGCAGGTGTACGGGCCCATGGGACCTCATGGGAGCCTGGTTCCGAAGGAGATCCCGGCGCGCAGGGAGCTGAGAAACTCGATGGACCACCTTGCGGTCACTCCATGGGAAATGCAACCCCACGGATCCATTATAAGGATCACGCTGCCTCGAGCCTCCCGGATCCGCTTCCTACGACCCCCTGTGACCTCTCCATACGTGTCCCTCTGCATGGAGATTTTCCAGAAAGGAGAGAGAAAGAGTTACATTTGCGGATATTTCCCTGACTTACTTCAATTCTCGTCACTGATTTTCTCGTAACTCGCTCGATCAGCTCATCTCTTGACTACTATTGCTGATTATACAGATCTTACTGTCGAGAAATCCCACGTAGATCCCGCAGTTGTCAGGAACGAAGTCTAAACCGCGGGACTCGTTCGACTAACTCGTGTATGTGATGTGGAATTCGGAATGATCTGCATAAATCACGCGCATACCGTATCAGTATCATCGTTATATCGTGCGAAAAGGAATCCACTGATCTCCACGCCAATGCCGGTCGTCATATTACCTTGTTACGTTTTTGCGCAGCGTATAATCACGTCCTGCCATAATATGCAGCGTGTATATTGTTATATTAAGACTCCGTAGGGCTTCTAAACGGAGAGACCGTATCCAACTCCGGACAGGTAATGCCCTCTTTAGCTGACTGATTACGAATGTTATTAACCCTTTACGTAATGCTGCCTACCCTCATTTCCCCGAGGCTGTTCTTCATTCCGTTTGAAAAGTAGACTGCGAAATAATTCCATTATCGCGTACATGACTGCCTCCGATAATTCATTCGCGGCATCGTCTATATTCTCTCCTCTCTTCCGTTGTCATATTCAATAATTAAATAGAAATGTAGCACACCGAGGAGTTTCTGAAAGTGCTGCCGTGTACAAGTACACGCTTGACGCAAAGGAACGGTCCGAATATCGAGATAAATTATTTTAAAGCGCTACGAGGGAGATTTCCCTTCTCCCCTCCGTGCGTGTTTCACCGTTATCCTGATTAGGTACAAGTTTGCGCCACATAAAAATTCGATAAAAATCCAGCAATTTGCTACGTAGCATATACGTAGAGTATTAAGTAGTTTGACCTATCCGAGTCAAATTCCGATAATCGAGTCTCAGCCGTAAATGCTATTTACGTGACAACGAAATTCTTCAAAACAGGCTTCCGCGTATCGGAGGTCACCCATATATTACATCTCCACTGTCGACCGGCAGCCGGTCGGCGAAGTTCGATGTATCCGGGCATTTTTTCCGCGTCGCGGACATAACGTTTCACGAAGCGTGGTGCAACGTATCGATATCCCGAGCATTACTTATAATGGTAACGAATAAGAAGCAGCTTATGACTGTCGGGCACCGTAATTAGAAATTTCACGGCGCATAACGATCTATTCTACTCAGGAAGAAATCACGCGGCCCGCTCGCTGTTACGACAACGACGAAATCACTTTCGCACGACCCAGAGGAATAATCGGCGCTCACCTGTACGCGGGAAAGACGGTACCTGGAGCGTACGTAGATACACGAAAGGTGAAATCCCGTGCGCGGGGAGGCTTGGCCCAGGTCGTGCGAGACCTGTCGCTGGGACCGCATTCAGCACTCGGCCCCTTCCCGGGCCCTTTCATCCCCCTTCGAAGGTGCAACCTGCACTTCCCACGGACGTCCTGTCCAGGCCGGGGATAAAAGGCGACTTAAAAGCAGCGTTCGCGACTCTCGCAATCGAGCGTGCAACACGTTGCACGTCGCATTTCGAGAATCTCCTACGTGTCTCTCCTTGTGCCCCGACCATTGATTCCTCTCTACCTGAAAAATACGCTCGCGCTCGTGCGCAGATGTTCCCGTAAAATCCCATGGAATTTTCCTCCTCCTCGGCTTGCTCCGGAACCGCTGAGTTAACGCCGAGTTATATCTCCTTAGTGATGGATTGTTCCACTTTATACAGAGTACCCGCCTTAATTCATTCGTCTCTCGTAAAAGATTAGGAACGTGACTTGGAAGCGTGCTAATAAGAAATTATATCGCACGCCGTGTGCAGCGGTTTGAGATTGAAAGTACCGACTTTGTGCCTCTTTGTTAGATCAGTTTTTAATTACTTACAAATTGATCGAGTTTATATTTAATATAACCTCGCTCTTCGCGTCTGGAATTCTCTTTTAACGCAAATGTCGTTAGCTCTTAGGAATCAGGAAAATTCTAAAAAGAATATTTTCTTATTCTTTTCACCAAAGTTCAGAAGCTTTTGAAAATACGAAGTTTGTAGAAAAATTTTTATACATTTTAATTGTAGAATTTACCGTTTTTCAGAGTAACGCACATTCATCGCATTCGCGTTTATATCACGATTGCGTAAGATTATTACATCTACGAAATACGAGCAAAAAATATAAAAAATATAAAAGTGTCGGTGTTTGCGTAACATTTTGAAGATCGCCTATATGTTATTCAAATTCGTCATCGACTTGGCATCCGCTGAAGAGAGTATTGAGTTATGAATTTTACATTTCCCAGCCTCGCTCTTTCGATGTGAGACGATTGAGAGACTCGAATTGGGTCGTCTCGATCTGACCGATTTCCCTCTATTTACTTCGACCTCGCGCACCGTTTACTTTCTTCTTCGGGGATGATCGAGAAGACACGTCCGTCGCCCAATAATACTGTCATTGTCGGAGGCTCGTCGAGGATGACACGAGGAGACACGAGAACGCTCCGCGGGCCGGGCTAGCAAAATCGGAATACGGCGCGCGCTTCTCGATAGAACTGACACGAAGACAATCAGCGATGATTGCCGCTAAGGAGTATAATGGGTCTTCTTCGTCTCCGCCACGTTACTGCTGAGGTATCTCCGTCATCGTCCCGTCGACTTGCGGTCTTCCTCGCGTGACCTCCGCCTACCGCGATAGGCACGCGCAATTTCATTCTAATCGATCGTACGCGCCTATCCTGCGCGCTACTTATCGATGTTGATTTAACCACGATCGTCGACGCGAGGAGAGCGAGCCGTAAAAATACTTTTCCCATCATTCGCGTGTCGTGAGAGAGTTTTTACCGCCGCGGCGCCGCTCCGCGGCTTACGCATTTTGACAGTTGCCGGTTATGATTCATCAGCGATTAACCTTGAAGCCGTTGAACGTTTAGCCGATAATAAACTGTGCGATGTAACGATAATAGCGTAGTAAATTGTTACTGAATACTTTTCTACGGTCAGCTGCAACGCGGTGCGCTAAGCTCGCACGGTGTCGTTCGATTTTACATTCAGCAAACTCCATTGATGCCGTGCCATCCCCTAGGCATAATGACATCGGAAATTTCCATTATTTCAGGAGTATTATTCACGACTGTTGATAATTTGACGAATCCAAAGCAGCAGTGGTGATGCACAAATATTCCAAAATAATGCGCCTAATTGGAAATTCCGAGGTTACTGCCTAAGGAATGGCACAGTATTAATGGAGTCTATTGTACAGTCAGTCACGGGACGGTTGCAACACTTTCTTCTGTAAGCTTCGGGATGCATTCCGCGTCCGATAAGAGGATTCTTTTAATATTTTTCAGGAGGTACACTTTCCTATCAGGCGCGAGAGATGCGTTGCGAAACTCGCTGAAAGAAATTTAACCGTCTTGCGGGTGAGCGTAGAATCTGTGAGAAGGGAAATTCACTCGGACAAGACGCGACGATTTGCCATTGTTACGCAACACACCAGGAGCTACCACCTCGCCCGAGTCACGTGGTGGAGGTCATCGACCGGTATTCCTCGCGCACACGGGGATAATATCCACCGCGCTGCCTCTCCTATCGGGCACTTTTTATCCAGCTTCCGGCTCGGGATCCCTCGTGCACCGGAAGCGTTTAGGCCTCGTCACGCTTGTTTTAATTACGCGAACAGGCCACCGTCGGTCCTCCTTTCTTCTTGCTCGGGCGTTCGCTCGCTCGCTCGCACACATGCGTTCATGCAGCGCGCGCGGTTCCCGCCAGTCGCTTCGACACCTGGCACCCCAGAAGGGAATTAATTTTTCGGATTAGCTTATCGCGCACGACCTGCTAGCGACTTCGCGGCTTCGAACGGGGTTAAGACCGGCTGAGCGGCTTTGGGTTAATGAGGTTCCGGGAGAGCCGATCGAAGTTACCGCGCGTTCCTCCGCCGCCCGGCTGATTATTATTCCACGTAACGTGTGTGTGCTAATTGAAGAGCCGCGCCCCGAGAGGAGCTTCGAGAGAGCCGATAATATCTGGCGCGCGGCCGCGCGATTGACACGAATCGCGAGCGTTGCTGCGGTAGAAAGTAGGGGATCCCCAGGTGTGTCGAGGGGCCACTCGTGAGAGGAAGAATCAATGTTGACTCGTATATCCCCCGCGATATTGAACGAAAAATCAATAACTCGCGCGCCGGAAAATAAATACTCTCGTGCGTGTCAGGGGCGGCCGTACGTGTTAAGAGGCGATAATTGCAATGAAATTTCGCCGGCGCCGTCATCGATTCCTCGTAGGAAGAAGGATTCGCCTCCCGCGAGACGTCGCTCCCGCCTGCCTCGCGGTAAGCGAAATTCCATCGCGACTTCTTAACAAGCCATTCAACTTCGGTAACGGCAGTCGCGGATGTCTTACATCGCGTGAGCATACATCCCCGAGCGCGCACACGCAGCATGCGGCTGGCTACAATTTACTCTCTTCGCGGTGCGTTTAGGAGTCACGAATCGGGTTCGCGTGAACGACCGGCGGCCTCTGCGGGGTGGCTCGCGAGCGGCCCCTTCGTCATCCGGCCCTTGCGTGCGCATTAGCGTGGACATTACAATTAACATTTTTTTTCGCCGCCTGTACGTCACGTGCTTTATCGGCCGAATAAACAGCCATAGAATATTGGCCCTAAAGTTTCGCTTAATTATTCCCGGAACGGCTCCACCGGGAGCGGAGGGTCGCCATCTGTCAACCCGGTCGGGAGGAGCGGGAGAAAGGGAGAAAGTCGGATAGGACAAGGCGCCGAGACGGGTAGCGCGCAACGGGCAGGGGGAGAAGAGGGGACGGGATCCTCCTCGAGACCAAGACAGTATTTTCGGATTAATCGGTCGTTTATGCGCCGCCGGTACGAAACCGCGGGCTTCGTATAATCTACCTTACGACGCACATTACCGGTAAATCTCGCGCTATGGCCGTAAACGGCGATGGCACTTTGATTGCTGGAATCCCGGAGATTAACCTGTTCCGCCAGCATCCGCTCGCGCCGGCGAACGCTCTCGAGCAACAGCCTCCACCTGCGCCCGATCGCGCCTGTGTGCGTGCGTGCCAGCGTAAAAACGGCGTGATCGACGATCGCCGCCGGCAGGGATTCACGATCGACGCAATCGCGCTGGGAGCTTTCGCGGATCTCTCGGATGCGTAAGCGTTGTTTCCGCGATATCAGCCGCGCCAGGCCGCCCGTAGCTTATCGTTAGGCTGAATCGTTGCGCGAGCGATTTTTATTCGTTCCCGATATGCGGGAGAATGTTCTTGTGGGACAGGCATCGGAGAGCGATTAGGAAGAACCGTGTTCGAGACGTGTATCTCGCGTAGAAATTTTCCCACATTTTCTCACGTACAGTGTAGTGGAAATTTTCCCAGATTTCTCACGTACAGTCTACGTAGATTCCGGTTGGAAAGTCCAAAGTTGTCCCAGGATAGTTCCATTGCGATATCGATTGGGGAAAATCTAATAGTAGTTAAATCGAAAAGTCCGAAAAATCAATCGTCGACATCAATTCGATATCGATTTGTGAATCCGGATGTGCGGCATTAAGTATGTCTGTTTATTCTGTCTGTTACACATGTCTGTTAATTGACAGTCATTAGGTTAATAACTGTCATCGGCAGAATCGAGTGACAGCTTGGCCGAATGTCAGATTAGGAGTTTAACAAACAGGTTTACATTTTTCATTTTACTAAATGGTGCACGTGCAGCACACGCGCGTGTACGTGTTTATGGGTGTACTTTTGTAGAGTGTGAATACTTAAAGTGTTTCGTATATTTTGTTCAGTCTCATGGTGTAAAATGAAAAGAAACAATCTTGAGGAAAGCTTTACGGGTGGTCAAATAGAATCTGTTTATGTTTCTTACTTGGAATCGTATCTTTTAACATTACATATTTCTAACCGGAACCTGCGTAGATTAGCCAACTAGAATCGATGATTATTTTGGAAAATTGTACTGCATCCCGATTAGATCCCGAGACATTTTCCGCACAGGATCTTCATTCTGTAAGGCCTCGCTCCCGTGAAACACAGCGAGTGGCACGTACCTCGCATTTAAATCCTATACACCTTTCTTTAGAAAGACGCGAGGCGACGCCAGCAAAGCGTGGTGGCCGGGAAGTTCCATGAAATCCACCCGCGGACCGGCTCCGTCGGTTTACCACAAAAGCGGGCGAAAATCTGAAAGAGGCCGCTTGGTCGAGCGCGAGTGGATCATGTCGGGCGAATCAATCCGAGCATGATTAAGACGGATACCGAGCGCGCGCATCCTCCGGCGCGCTTCTTTCTTGCCCTATCAGCGTCTTGAGTTCCCTCGCGGTACTATCCGTTTCAGGTTGCATTGTCTTCGCCGGGGCTGCCCTGTCTATTTGCACGCGGGTGCTTTGAAGAAGCCGCCGCCGCCACTTTTTTCCTAGCTACCGCTGTGTTAAACTAAGCGAGAGGCATCCTTACCGCAAGGAGGAAGCTTGGGTTCCCGTGCTCGGTACACGGACGGTACACCAGATATGCCCAGATCCCCTGTTTTCAGGCCGGCGTACGGAGGTCAGCGCGCTCGCGCTTTGTACCAAGTGTGGGTTAAGTTACTCGAGCACCGAACTCCGAGCTATTGTACCTTTTCAAGTTAAAGGCGCGCCGTGGTTGCCCGCTCCTCGGGCGGATTGCCTTTGAGCAGATCGGGCTTTGAGACGCGCAATCGAGGATACGTAATCGGTGGATTTGGGAAGCTTGCGGTGCATCGGAATAAGGAAGAACTTTCACGGGCCGCGGAATATTGGTATCTCATATCTCCCGTTTATGGCCGCCGAAATCCGATATCGTGCAGGTAGATCCGTACACGGAGGTCGAATTACGTTCTCCGATCGCGTGAAACCCGCTGCCGCGTGAAGAACAAATGCCGCTCGAGTATAACTCTTTCGAATTTTCTTGCCTCATGCATCGCGACTCGCGGACGCGACCGGGGGCCAAACACAAAAATGATCCCACGGTCCTTTGAAACGGCAGCATCCTTTATTACGGGACGTTTGATTCAGTATCACGCCTCGCTCGTACGAATCTCCACAGTCCTTTTCACAGGACACAAGACGTTTAACATATGAAAAAGTCTCCCGAAGGATGAATGGAGCTGCGCCGCTTTTGTCGGAATTGCTTCTACTTCTTCCTTTTCTTCTTCTTCTTCATCTTCCTCCTTCTCCGTCTCCTCCTCCGAGCAGACGACAGGTTCGCGCTATCACGTGGGTGAGGTCACGCCTGGATACACGTCGGCATATATGAATGTTTAGTACCGTACTACCTGCGATCCTTCGATCCCGCCTCAAAGTTTTCTTCGCTTCGTCTCTCACGACCGATAGTTATGCCTCTGTGCTCGGGCGAATAATGAATACGACATTCCTCCTTTCCCCCAGGAAGAGAGAGAGAGAGAGAGAGAGAGCGCGCGTGAACTCCGTGATTTTTAATAAAAGTTTACTTCCTAAACGCGCGAGGTATCGCGACCAATTAAAATTTTCATTCACGTGTCAGCAGGCGGGATAATTTGTTGACGCTCGTTATGCACGACTCGGCGAGAGAGAAACGCTATTCAAATACAAAAATAACTCGGCGTGCGAGCGCGGCTTTGTCGAGCAAGGTGGAGCTCATTATTCGCGAACAAAGTTTTGTTCGTCGCTCGTAAATTTGCTTGACGCTGCCGCACTACCACCACCAGCGACAGCAACGGCGGCGGCGGCTGTAACATACGAATAAAGTCGTCATCGCATTCGTTTCAAGCCAACGTCCACTAATCCTTCCCCATATACTCGGGGGACATCGAGTGTGCAAGGATCGACTCCGACAGGCCGAGACGTTCGTTGCGAAAAAGCCGATGCCGGTTCCTTTTTCGAGGCCTCGCCACTTGACTCGCGCACAATGCGCCGACCATCTCTTCCCCCTCTAATTTCCCCCTCGTTTATGCCCTTTCATCTACGTCGATCCACGAGCTCGGCAACCCCTAATGCGGGTTCATTATTTTCGTGTTCCGGACGCGAGCGCGTAGATCGCGATCGAGCACTCCGGGGTGATCGCGCGGGGTGGCATTTTTCTGCACGGCGGATCAAAGGGACGTGGAAAACGGGAACGCCGCTGAACAAGTGGCACCGTAGGCCCTTCTGCGACGAAACGGAACGTCAACCGCCATCTAATTGCCACTTCGAGATGCATCTTGATTCGACTCCCAGCCTCGACCACCTGGCAGAGTTTCGGGAACGGTAAACGTGTAGCGATTTCTCAAGCGATAAAATGGCAGCTTAGCAATTATCACGAGAGAATATTGCGTTATATTGATTTCTTGTGTTAATATTAATAAAGTGTCGCGCAAGTCCGAGTCGAAATTTTGGTTATATACATTAAGTCTACTCGGTTCTACGGTAAATCTTCAAGTAGAGCGGATCAAAGGAGCACCAATAGTGCTCTTTTGATGCTACAAAGAGAATCTAGACCTCCCGGGGAGAAATTTTAAATTCTGCATTATGTCTTCAAGTAGGAAAAACGGAAATAACTTCCCATCTGTAGCGCGAAAGAGGCGCAATAAAAGACCTTTGACGATTCGATGTACAACCAAAATTTCAACTTGGGAGTTCTCGGAGAAATAAAAATACGGGAAAATTTGAGAACGGAGGAGATTGGAAGTAACAAACTCTTCGAGCAAAATTTAAATAGTCGCTCTCTCCGCAGAGACGTAATGTTAACAAAGCTCCGCTTTTTTCAAACGGCCCAGAGCCCCGCAAGATCCGCGAATCAGAGGCGTGTTTGAAGATTACCGAGGCGGACTCGCAGCTCGGACCATGCTTCTCGCGCGCGGTAACGACACAAACGAGAAGTTGCACCACAATGAAGTAATTCGATAGTCCAGATTAAGGCGCAGAGATTTCGAGAAGCGAAGCGCGTACACAAAGCGACAAATGCGTGTCGCGACAAAAACTCTCGCGCGCCCCTCCGTCGCGCGCGAGGAACTTACCCCTGGCGTGTATAATGTCGCTCCAGATCACACAAGTACACGATAACATCTTAACGGTCGCGAGCGTCAATTCTCTTCGACTCGCTCTTGGTGGCCGGCAGAAAAAAGCGGCGGTAGTAAAAAGCCGCGCCAACAATAGTCAAGTGTCGTGATTTGTGCCCGGCCGCGGTGGGGTACGCCACCATCCAGTCTTAATTAACCCTCGTTCCCACGTGACTTCCCTCCCCGAACGCGGAGGGGATTTCCTCGCCGTGTAACGTACTTTTCTACGCTCCGTTACACATCGTCAAAGGGTCCCGATTCCTGTCCCCGGATGAACATACCGAATCACTTGCCGCTGCGTCACCTGCGCTCCAACGTCTTCCAAGGAGAATATCGATCGATCTCGTTAAATCGAGAGTGATCCGGTAACGTTGAATTGCCTGCGCCGCACGTGGAACGCGCGTGCTGCGGTTTCCCGCGCTTTTCGTCTCTCGGGCGCGTCCTCCGTCTCTTGGAACACGTTCACCGCCATGTCAGCCAGATACGAATGACGCGTAAGTTTCGCCGGAGGCCGCGTCACCAACAAATGTCACGTATATGGGAACATTTTTATGCAGATAGTCACCGTTGTGACGTTTTACAGAACACGAAGAATAATATTCGAATCTTTTATTTACGGTCTTAACTAGATAAGATATTACGCATTCCATGCGCGCAAAATAGCAGGACCGAGTGCAGTCAGTTATTTACATATTGAATAATCTATCTTCGGGTTTACTGCCTGTTCGATAAGGCGAAGCGTCCACGACAATCCGTGAAATTCGGCCCCGCAGGACTCGGGCTTAATTGTAGCGGTCGGCACGTTAACTTGGATGAATGGGAAACTTAACTTCCGCGTTTAGACAAACCCGCGCAACGATTACCAGTTTACGTACGAGATAAGACGTCGTGGGGATATTTTCCCAGCGCGCACGCAGGTGCCGATTGTTGGTAGCAATACCCGGCCCACACGCAATATCCTAGGTGTTATCTGTTCATTATCCTGACGAGCCGGGTGCTCGTGCGCGTACGCCGTAATGACTCAATACACCATCGCGGCTCAGCCTCGTGCATCATGTCTATCGCTGCGCGCGGTACTGTTCTCTCTCTCTCTCTCTCTCTCACCGATATTGTTTCCACGAATGGTGAGAAATGCCCCGACGGCGTTATAACGCCCCGTAAGCCCTGCGGGGTTAACCGTCCACCGGTGTCAGAATAATGGCGACTATTAGGCAAGTACCGTCCCGCTACGCAGAAACGAGCTCGGCGATCGTTCGGATCCTCCCGAGCATCTTCTCAGCTCGCCTCTCCTCGCGTTTATTATGCCAAATAAAGGCGACGAAGGCGTGTATCCATTCGTATGGCCGGTGACGTTCGACAAACCCCGGTTACCCGGTATTTACCGTACCGGCGAAGGGAAGGGGGGGAGGGCAGCATAAGTAACGGTGTAATAACGTGTTCAACGCGCGCGCCGCTCGCTCCGATTATTTATTCCGCGACGAAATCGCCGCCGAGGACGTTTTCGGCGAACACGATGCACGAGGCAATTTACCCGGTGATTTCGGGCGCACGTCGCCGGAACGCGGCAGAGTCCCGAGCCACTAATTACCTTATTGCACTCGGTAATTGACTCTTACACTTGACCGGCAACAGCCGCATTAGTTCCTCCCCGGCACCGCCAATTACGGCGGGCCCGAATTTTTGCGTCCACCTCCGGCCGGCGGAGAGGCGCGTTCAGGTCACGTGTTTTCAAGTAGAACCGACGCGCACGCCACGAGGATTAATGACGACGAAACGGAACGCAGGAACGAACGGAACAATCAGTCGACGGGCGACTTTTGAAGGCGGCGGTGGGGGCGGCGAGCGAGTGCCTTCGTGATTCTCGTTAGACCGGCGCTTAATTCGCGTAACGGTGCGCCGGCGAGCGAGTCGTTACGTCAGAGAGATTTCGTGGATACCCGGCGCCAGAGTCCGTAACTAGCTCTCGCAGGCTAATACCGCGGACGATATATTCCCCCGCAAAACGCGATACCAGGACAGGGCCCGGGATCCCTAACGCAGTAGGAAAATGCGTTTCCGGGCAGGTACGGGACTTATGACCCCGGGCAGATGAGGTGCTGTCCCGGCCTGTAATCTCGCCTAACAGGGGCCACCGAGTCGCCGGCAATCTTGACTCGGTTTCGAGCCGGCCTGGCTGCAAGCCGCGCCGCCGTGCTCTCTCGCGGAATCGGGTAATGGAAACCCCGTGTTAGCACGTTCGATTCCGCCGACTGCCAGCTAGTTTCGACTTCCATGGGAAGCCGGCCTAAGTCGGTAACCGTCCGCGCGCCTACCTGTGTTGTTTGTCCTTCGGCGAACGCGCGGCCATCGTGCGGAATTTCCAATTGTAATTTCGCCCGACAGTACGACTCGCATTTCGCGGTTACTCTCTCGTTTCTAATGAGTCCGCGAGTACGGGACACGCGGCGATACTTAACTCTTAACACGCTGAGTGCCGCGCCGATTCCACGTGACTTTCCATTCGCGCCGGCCACCGATGGCCCACGTTACCGCGTTTATCGTAAGATATATCTTATAATATTTGTAAGACTACGAAAATCATTATTATGAAGAGGAAGAGGAGATCGTTGTCGTGAAGAAGTAATACAAAATGTTTGCGTAAAATACATGCATATCTCGTTCACGAGATCTCGCGTCGCTTTCCAGCGGAGTCGGCGAGCACTTTCTTCTCCGAGGGTATTCGAGAACGGTAGTGCCCGTGATGATTCTCGTCGTAAATTTCGGCGGCTTCCGCCGAGTTCCTCATTGTTTTCCGAGGGCCGGTGGCAAGGGGGCGGTATCCATCGTGATTCCTTCGATCTCGGGGAACAATTACAAGAGGCAGTAGTCGTTAGCCTATGCCCCCGCGTTAGTATACGCTCCGTCACACCTGACTGGTCGCGCACACCGGTGCCTTCGCCGCCGACAGCGAGTAACGGCCACGGCGAAATATCCTCTTACTACCCCGGCAACGTTTCGCAACGTCTGCTGGCTTAAAATAGGAAAGATAGACGTCGAATTCCGCCGTGTGATCGCTCGTCGATCGACGACATACCAATCTAGGCCTTTTCACCGCGCTCGCGCGCGGTCCTCCGCGCGCCCACGAGAAGATCCTCGACGATCGATCGCCGATACATATAATAGGTCGAGTCACTCTCACTGCCAATCTCTCTCTCTCTTTAGTACTGCCGACGATAAAATTCCGCAACTTTCTAGATCGCAGCACGCGTAAAACCCCGATTACGCCACCCACAGCTCATTCGCCGGCCTCTTCGTCGTTACTCGAAATATCATTCGAGGGACGTCAATAATTTCGCAACACGAGTACATCTCGGCACGTCAGGTGAAATTGAAACGACACTTTCCGGCGCGCAACCTTCGGCCACCAATGCATTTGCCGCAACGAGAATATCATATGCTAATATGATATCTTTTACGTCAACCTAATATAGTATTTATCAGTTTCATAGATATATAATGCCCCTTTGCTTTTCTCAGGGCAGGCCGATGTTCCCGGTTGTTGAAATCAAACTCAACCGATCTCGGAAGCAACGCAGTAAAGTTTGATGCGAAATAATACCAGACGCAGTGAACTATAATCATTGATATAACGTTGAGAAACTAAAGACATATTCATATTTATTCTTTCTAATGAAGTGATCGGTTTCCTACGATCGCGCACCGTTACTTTCATCAATTTGAACATAAAACTTTCTCGCAACTTTTCCATTTTTTGATCAGTACGCGCCCGAGTGAGACCGTTGCTGCGGCGGTCGTAACGTTCCGCACCTTCTTATTCTCCGACACCTCCTATCCCTCGTTTGTTTAAGATCGCTCGATCGCCGATACCGACGCAGAGGCCGGTTATTGATGACCCGAGTGTTCAGGGCGGCTCGCGCGCGAGCTGGTTTTGGCTTAGGTTACCGGCGATTTGTATGACATTCGATCCTTCGCCCACGCGCGCGTACCCTGCGCGCTCGATCCGCGCCTCCCTCGTCGCCCCGTTCACCCTCTCTGACCGTGCTTACTCGGCCCGAACGACTCATCCTGTCGCTGGCACGCTTTGAGCCACTCGCTCGACAGCTCTATTTATTTCTATAATTTGTCTTATTTATTCCGAGCTGTCCGATGAGCCACGCCAGCCAGCTCGTATTATAAGACGGCTATTCGTCTTGAATTTCTAGCGAATCGATCTCGTTCGCTCGTTGAAGCAAATTCACTCGCGTTTGCAAAATCCACCAACTTTACCATCCGGAAGCTTATTGATAGGCTTAGCCGCACTTGCGCGGAAAACGATTAACTCCCACAGCTAAAACCTACAACTGAAATTCAGTCACCGGACCGAATTTTTTCAACTGTGGAAGCTAATCCTTCAATCCGTGTAGGACTATAGTCATAAAAATTAGTTCCCACAGCTAAAAACTCGATCTGGCAAGGAAATTTCCGTTGTACGACATGTACAGTTGATTTTAGCTAGTGGGAGTTGATTCTTCCTTCCGCGACATCGGCTGTGTTCCGAGCAGCGTCGAGAGAAAAAGTGTCGAAAGCAAGTACGGTGCCGGTCGGCAAAGTGTTCATTGCGCGCGTTCGCGCGAACATCGCGATTGATCTCGGCGAGAGATTGAGATATGCGATGGGGAAGCCTCTGATTAATTTGCGACGGCAAGGCTCCGACGGAGCGAGGGAACTCGGGAAGACAGCTCGCGGAAGTACGGAGCGCGCTCGCAGTCGCTGGATCCGAAGGAAACGGGCGAAAGAGCGAGACGAAGGCCCAGCGAGAAGAAGGGCCCGAGGCAGGGCTCGAAAGGTCCCGCGCGTTCGTGCGCGGGGAGACGAGAGAGGAATGAACGTGGCCTGTTCCCAGTTCCCAGGCAATTCTATGAATACGAAATACGAGGTCGGTCGGTCGGTCGAACCGCCGCCGCGGCGGCGGCGGCGCGCACGCTGCCCGCTTCGTTCAATCATCGCAGGCACGCCCGCCATATCGGCTTTGCATAAGGCCGCCCGCGAGCTCCGTATCTCTTTCTACCTCGTGATGATGCAGGTCGTGTTAGAAGTTGGACGTGTACGGCGCGCGCGCGAGCGCGTGCGACACGCAAAGGTCGCCTGATTCGTGGAAAATCACAGGCTGCGCCGCTACCGCCGCCCTCGTAATTGTTTCACCGCTAAACGACAGTCAGCCGGCGATTACTGTCGTTGACTGCGCTAAAATGTTCGCTCTCCCCGTCGCGGAACCGTATCGCCGATATGTACCAGCTTATTTCTGCCGTCCGCTCGTTCGCGGAGAGTTTAACGCCTGTTCGCGCCGTTGTTTCTCGAAATCGCGCGCTCGTGGAAAGAAAGCGGGGAAAAAAGGCGAGGTAATCAGTGGAGAGACAATATGATTAGAGCGGGTGCTGCCTGGACGCGAGACCTGCTGTAATCGCGGTGTCGAATGCAGTCGGACGTGTATCGTTACGCATTCCTCTTTCGACTCGCCCGCGTGTAATTGGCACATTCGCGTTATCCAGCGTAAAACGTCGCGAAATGCGCAGCCTTGACTTTTGCTCGCGTGTTAGTCATACGCCCGGTGTGTGTGCATACTAATAGCGCGTGAATTTTTCGCCGCTCGCTTTACGATCCAACTAGTAGCCCACCCCGTCGTCAACATCCACATAGTACCGGCACTAAATTACACCGGCCGCTTAACGATCGCCGCCACCGTCGCCGCTGCCGGTGTCATTCCGCATTGTTCGACGTCGCGCTCGGCCAGCGGCGTGCGGAAATTCGATATTTCCCGCATGACATGGTATCTCTCTCTCTCTCTCTGTCTCGTGTCGACTATCGTGAAAAAATCTCACCCCCGATATAGGACACGAGGCTGGCGGGTGTAGCGTTAGCGCGGGGGCAGGCGAGGGAACGGACGGACGGACGGTACGGACGAACAACGAGACAAGCACGTAACGAAGCGAGCCGTAAATAATGCGGTCGGACAATGTTGTGAATTACGGTGGTACCAATCCCATAAACGGCATGGTTTTATGTTTGCCGCGGCCAGAGACGCGGCCAGCCACACAGCGCGGACCGTTCGCGCTTCGTCGGCGGCGGACGATCCGGACCAACCGCGTTGTCACGCCGGACGCTTTTCTTTTCCGTAATTGGTGCTTTCTCCGGCGGCGACTTCTGCGACCTCATACCGCCGCTGGGACGCCGCTGCCGGAATAAAGTCGCTTTATTGCCTGTAACGTTACGAAGTGGGACTTTAACGCGCGCCTTTTTACGATACCTCCGCCGCGCCAGTGACGCCGGTTTATTGTCGGGGGGAATATGTGGGATATTAAAATTATTATGATAATTGACGCGTGCGCGCGCAACGCGAGCGTGGCCGGCGAGAAATTTGCTCGTGAATTTTTCACGTAATTATTTTATTATTATTACGATTGACCGCGTGCGTTGTTCTCGCTTATCCCGAAAGAGATCGCTTTGTTCGTCGTCAAGGGATAAATTAATAATTACCTTTGATTCTTCTATTTTTATCTCTTCTATACACGAACTCCTATACAAAATCTCAGTAGATCGGTTTTTACACAACATTTTTTTACTATTTACGGAAGGTTTAAACCTGTAAATCGATTATCTTTGCTCGCATATGACTTCGCTAACATCATTGATTTCCATCATACATTTATTGGCTTCTTTTAAAGCTATTATCACTAGACGACTGAATGCAGGCTTTTCGTGAATCATTTTTCTTCTTGTATTTTTCACGTGTTCTTATTATTATTAATAATCGAGATTTCCCCCGGCGAATTATGTATAAATCTTTATACCGAAGAAACACGCGTAAGTGAACAAATAAATAAATAAAACGCTGTGGTTGCGTTCCCTGCAAGTTCTCGGCGTTGACAGGCGCGCAGCCCCGCGAAGTGGGGGTCGCAATCTCGCGAGTCCTTCGGGAAGGAGGCTCCCCAACCTTCACCCTACGACCACCGATAGCGCGCACCGTCGGTCGCACACCGGTACCTTTATTGCCCGGCAGGAGTTACGTATCGAGCGTGGTCCGCGTGTCCGGAGAGTCGGGCGGATAAGTCCGTGGAGAGTGGAGAGAATAATGGAAGGACTTTCTACTATCAAATAGATTTATGGATATCCAGCCGAGTACCTACTACCGAGGTTTATATGGCCGCGAGCATGCCGTCGTGCTTTATCCGCCGTTAAGCGCAGACGTCTCGCAGATATCCCGCGCGCGCGCGCTCGGGAGAGGCGAATATGTTTATCGGCCGGCGCGAGATCATGAGACGGATTGACGCGGGAGGCGCGTGAAAGCGGGCCTTCGTATTGTTTGGATACAGCTTTACGGAAACTCCCCGCGTGTATCCGCCGCGTGTTTTACGGCGCGGCCGTCGAGCGCGCCCGGAGCAACCGCCGGCTTAAATTATGGCAGGTGATTATAATGCCATATAACGAAATAATAGCTCGCGGTGTACGCCGAGTTATCCGGTTAAAACTGCGTAAGAAGAATGGCGATGTTCGTTACTCGACTTGGACGCGCGTACGCGGCCTGATGCCTGGGATCTCTCGCGAGAGGCAGATCGCTCTTCAACGCTGAGGAGAAGAGTTCATCTCGTCCGAGCGATTCGTGAATCGTCGCCTGGCGTGAAATCTAGAAACGGCCGAGGGGAGGGGAGGAGAAGGAACAATAGAGCCGCGAATATCAGGATCGCCGAAGAGGTCATCGAGATAGCCCATCTCGGCTCCATCCAGCGGGATTATTTCGACAATGATCAATACGTTTCGTGTACTGTCGCATCCTCTCGGACTTATTTAAAGACCGCAATCGGTGGTCAATTATTCACGCGGATGACTCGGCGGAAGGGCGCTCGGCGTTTGAATGAGATCGGAGAACAACGATACCTATCGTCTAATTCTAGCTCACGATTCATGCTAGAACAACGTTGCGAACCGTTATAGGACGATTCATTCCCCAAGAAAGTATATCCCGTACTCGACGACTCCTTAACCCTTCGGACGATAAACCCATCTCTCATCGTCGATCCCATCGAGATCCCTTCAGCCGTATCGCGTGTTTCGGCGTATGGCTCGCTAATTGAGAAATGTACATGTTAATTGAGAGATGTACATAGTTTTCGCGTTAGGCCGTAAAATTGCTCGGGTAAAATGGTCCTTTCGAAAATAGTCTTTTGCTCGTAATGTTCCTTGCCGTCTTGCATACGTGCTGTGACCATATGAGACGCGAGGCGACCAGCAATTATCCGTTAGCTGGCTAAACCGGCTAAGGTTCTCAGCATCACCGAGGACCGATCTGGAGCTCCGCGTTATCGCGCCCATATCTCGATACTTCCGTTCGCCGGAGGGCGTAATCCTGCCCTCGATCACCGCACGATTCGCTCGTCTACGATTACACGATAAAAGTATGTAAACCTGTTCGTGAATTACTCTAAGTGCATCGTCTGTAAGAACTTCTTCGGGAAGATCTCCGGCAGGGCCGAACTGTGCTCTTTTGTCTCTACGAGTCGATCTTAATTCTTTACAAGGAGAGATAAAAATACACGAGAAAATTAAAATTAGTTCTTATTTTCCGGAAGCAGAAGCTGCCCTTATGCCAACAGATTAAACATTTTTAAATAGTCTAAGAAACAAATGGTTATAAAAAATCACTTTATGATCATTCTAATGACAATAATATTTAGGCAAAATTTATGTAATATATTGTCATGTAAAATAATAAAATATATAATATTAATATATAATATATAGTATACATATAGTTTTAATGTATGTGTATGTTGCTCATTTAAGTGCCTCCTCGAATCATCGAACTGGCTATGTTATAACTTTGTGCGGCCCTGATCTTCAAGAAGATGTACGGTGTAATCACTTTTTTACAATCATCCTTGATAATGAAAGCAGATATATTCGGCTATAGATTTCCGTCTGCGGATTCCCACAGAGATATCAGAGGCATTTCTATTCGATAATTTAATATAACGTTAATTTAAATCCCGCTAGATTCAAGTGGTCGAATTAAAGTAGTTGTACCATAAAATAAAGTTTTTTATGAAATCATTGAAATTTGCGCTATATGTAAATTTAAATACGACCCCTAATTATTGGCGTAATTAGAAAACGATTGACCATTCGGAAGCTGAGATATTTGCAATTAAAGATGATACTATTCCGTATGCAATTAAAGATGATACTTGATATATATATATATATATATATATATATATATATATA
>NW_014556411.1:1296635-1341911 GCF_001313825.1 Dinoponera quadriceps
TATATATATATATATATATATATATGATAATATATTCCTTGAAGTTAATATCCTATTTTAATTTCTATTTTTAATTAACATTTATTATTTAAATAGTTAAATAAAACTTTATATTATAACTGTAAGAAAGTATTTTTTTCAGTAAATAAATTTATGTTAGGACCCCTTAATATTGTCACTAAAAGTCCGGTACTTTATTACAGAATTATCTTAGTCGTGTGACATGATTAAACGGTGAACGGTTTGCATTTTCTGACCAGTTTGGGCGTAACGTCAACCATATCATTACGTAACAACGAAGCGCGGCAATGGAGGCAACGTCAATGCATAAGTGCCCTGCAAATTTATTTTTAAATTAACCTTCCGTATGCGAACGAAAAACGCTAGTACGGCGTACGTGCACGCGTGGCCGGCGCGTGTCACCTGTCTGTCACGGTTTCGTGCGTGCACGCCACCGCCACTTTCGGGAGCACCCTCCACGATGGAGACATGGCCGACTGACCCCCAAGACCTGCCACTGGAGGCACCAGCGGTATCCTTCCCGTCTGCTGACCACGTGTATGCATGCAAAAGTAACAGAATTGTACATGAAAATTCAGACAGGTGGCTACCCTTACTTTAGACGGACCTCTACAAATTTGGCCAAAAATAGCGTTAATCGCGAAATTTGAGCGAACAGAGTCCTAAAATTCTGACTACCGAAAATATCAGAAGTGATTTATCAGTGATGAAATCATAAAACTCTAAAGTTTTTCTGCCAAACTGCTAAAAATTACATTTTGGCTTATTTTCCGCGGACTAATGAATAATCTACACTGAAAAGAAATATCTACAAAATAAATATTTTTTCGATAGATATTAATAACATATTTAGTTAAAATAAATTCTTTTACTTAGATGGAATAAACAATGCTTTTCCATGCAAAACTACAGATTTTAGAAAATGTATATTTTCTCATTCAAACATTTTTTTAGTGCAAAAATATATATATATCGGTATAAGTAAATGCGTTATTAGTGTCTATCGAATTTTTGTTTTTAGATATTTTTTATTTTTTAGATATTTTTCTTCGGTATATAAGAAAATAACAATTGATGAGAACACTGTAACATTTTATTACAGGGTCGTTTGTGGAGAAATTTTTATAAGAAAAATATTATGCGAATGATCTAAGAAAGTTTATACGAGATATCGTTTAAAAAAATGATTATTATTCCAAGCCGACGTAAAGACAAGGTGAAGGGTTGGCCGACGTCATATGCCGAGGATTTACGCACGGTTGGCGGTAGATGCGCCTCGTCTTGGGGGCTGCAGGTGCAGGAGGTCCTTCTTCGGCGGATTCATGCTTGCGTGATTCCAGGAGCCGGCAGGTCCTCCGCGGAGGGCCCCGCCGGCAGCTCTTCCTGGCACGCGTTTCTGACCGCTGGTGTTCCGCGAGCATATGTGAAGGAATCATGCTCGACTGCGCCGCCTTGCCACCCCGCAGGTACCTCTTGGTGGCGGCCGCAGGTGGTGGTGCACCTTAAACCGCCACCGCGGAGCAGGTTTTCAGGAAGTGTCCTGCTATCTGCCCGTGCGTGCGAGCTTCAGCCTGCAGTAAAAGACGCGCAATTTATTGCGGCTGTATTCTCTCTTTATTTTATTTCGTTCGTCTCAAATTACTTTTATCGTATTTCACCGCATTTTCACACTATCACATTTACGTTACCTCGAATGTTATTAAATATTTTCTTCCAATCTCGCGCGCGTTCTCTCTGCGAATTAACGCGGCGCAACGGTGTCGGGGAAAAACGCGGACGTTTATAAATAGTCGTCGGTGGACTGTAGGAGGCTGCATAAGCGCGAGACGTTTTTCATGCGGCTAGATCCCGCCGATATCCCGGCGGTATTGTCGGCAGGCATTTTTACCGGAGGGTGAAAACCGCAAATGTAAATCGTCACCGGGTTGCATGTTGATACCCACGCGGCTGGATGTTAAATGTAGAAGGATTATGGCGGCTGTGCGCGTCATTGTACCGATATTTCGAATGTATGTATCGACGGTCGACATCAGTCGGGGAGGGGTTTACGGAGGTGTTCCGGCGACACGGTGTGTGCATAACGGAGCTGCGTGGATTTGCGTACGTGAAATTTCGAATCACCGTGTCTTCTTCTTCTCTTCCTCATTCTTCTTTTTCTACTTCTTCCCCTCCTCCTTCTTCATCATCTTCTTCTCTCGCCGGACAGGAAGTGCCGTTGATCGGGCGTATTCAACGACGAAACGTAATGGATACGTTATCCGTATCGCCGTGTGTATAAAAAAAGAAATGAAAGCAAAAGGAAAAATCCGTAACGAGACGCATTGAACCACCGTTGGCAGGTAACAGGAAGGCCCTCGAACGGAAGGGAAGAGCCCCCGTGGGATAAGCACACAAAAGTCATCGCGCTCGCGCTCGGGGTCAAACGATAAAATTAATTCGTGTGCCGTGTGCATTACCGCATCCGTTATTAATTATCGCGCGGCTGACGCAGAACGGCTGTGTTATCTCTCGGGTCTCCCCTTTGTCGAACGAGTCGAAATTGCATTATGCATTCACGAATTAACATCACCGCGACTCAGCGACTCGTACATCGTGCACGGCGACGATTATAGGCAGCTTTAACTTCCGACGGCTCGGCTTCGCATTATTCCGAGAGCGAAACGGGAAAACGAGACGCCACGTGGAGACGTCGTCGCGTGACGCCGCCGGAGCGAGATCGGACCGCCTTGACGTCTGAGATCGGCGGCACGAAAATCACCGTCTCACGGCGACGCGCTCTCGACAAAGAGCGGCGTGAAACGCTGAAAAGTGGAGCGGCAGCTCCCTTTTCTCGCGGGCGAGGTCAAGAAGTCTCGCTCGCTCGCTCCCTTTGTGTTCCCTTTTCCCAGCGCGGTGCCGTCGGGCCCATTGAAATCAGGTGTCGCGGGTGTTGCCGGTACCTTTCACCATGGCAACTATTGTTTAAAACAACGCGCCCGGGCGCGCTTCGTACGGCGCGCTCGCGTTGCGTAGGAACCGCGGCGGTGAGCGCACACGCGCGTGCGGGCGTGCGTGCGAGCCTGCGTGTACCTGCGTGCATCGGCACGCGTCTCCAGAGCGCAGGTGCGTCGTTGGCCGCGAGGCACTACCCGCACGATTTCTAAGATAGCGGTTGACACGCGTAATTATCGGCTCCTAAGCAGATATATTCGTTCTTTATGCGCGCATGGACACAACGCCCCGGCCACATCCGCGTTTCTACATCTGTCAGGTTTTGTTCGAATTTATGGTAGCCGCTATTAGCGCGAGCTCGCGCATACGACCACGCAAGCGGCTCCGCGAGGGAAGCTACCGCACGATCAACCCATTAGCGCTAACCGTGTAATTCGAAAATAATTTATCCGCTTCCTTATTATCCGCACTCTACGGGGCTGTTATTATTTCGCAGCGTACGTACGTGTGCGCGTGTGTGCACACGCAGCAGCCATTCTACCTGCTACATTATTATTACGGTCCGATTATGCCGCTGCATGCCGCCGAGGCTCCGAATGCTTATCAATCTTCGTGATAAAGACGGCGTTAAATTAGACTCTATTATTGTTACAGGCTCCCCCATTACTGCCCGCGTATCTCTGCGGTGCATTGTTGGAGTTAATAAACGCGGAGTTCATTCAAAGCAATTCGCATTATTATTCTTATCGGCGCGAATGTTTCTCAAACGCGCGCTCGCCCGCGCATCGGTGAATACCAAATGCTGTCGATTTCGGCTTCCCGAGTACCACCCGGGTGCCTTTCGAGATCACCCGGGTATTCTCTCGGATATTCGGACTAGGTTTGAGATTCGGATAACTAGGTTTGCATGAAATTATTGAGGCTTTTCTCGTGATAATAAAAGTTACAGACGGATGTATCGCAGACTCGTAACTATTTACACGTTACTGTTTTCTGGTCTCGAATCGATACGAATTTTCTCCGGTGTGCAGTTGTACAAAGAGCGCGCGCGAGAAAAAAGTGAAAACAAATTTTCCCACCCGCTAGCCGATGCACAATCCTCGCTTGACGACAATTTCGGCGATGACTAGGCGAGGGCGGGGCACGCAATTATTTCGTGCGTGCGTCTTCGGTGGGCTTTCGCGCGGACGTCGACGATCGCCGTCGATTGGGATTGATCGCGCAATCATTGGCCCCAGCACGCTCGTACCATTAACGTCAATTGTCGAGGCTCTCTGGTTCGAGGGAAAGCGAACATAGGCGCGACCGGTCGCGTGGCCGGCACGCGCCCGCCGATGACAACTTCCGGCACGGGGGACGGAAGTCGCGCCGAGTGTCGACACGACACAACTGCAGCCTGCATTCTAGATGCACCCGCCTTTACGTACGTTGAGCAAGTGGCTGTCAACATGCCGCGTTCTTTTCCCGCGCATAAATACGCATTTATCGTTCGGACATGTGCGTTCGTTTACTTCCGATGAGCGAGCGTTTTCCCCGATTATTTATAACGTTGCATAATTTCTTAGTTAAATTAGTTAAATTCTTTATTTGATGTTTTTAAAATATATGTATTTCTTGTAACGTGCATTTTTATATCAAAAGTCCGGATTTGCGACAATTAAAAGCTTATATTAAGGAAAGGAGATTTTTAAATGCCTTTTTGAATAAAAGTACCGAAATTCCCGAAAATTAAAGGAGAAAAATGAGATTAATTGGAATTAGGGACTCGTTGCAATTTGTACCAATCAATTGGGTAACACTTCCGGTTAGCCTCTCACGGCTTCGACCAGCAGCGACCATATTGTTGCTTTCTGGCGCAGCTACGGTTGTCGCCGTGCTATGTCCTCCTATCTGGATGCAGCGGGATCGTGGGTGCATTAAGATCAAGATAGCGCTTATTTACGCATTCCAAGATGGCGGCAGGTGGGCCGTCATAAAAGTTAACTTGTAAGATGATATAGTGTCCGGTCGATGCTCCAACATGGGCGCAATGCGGGAGCCGCGCCGTAATAAACGCCGTTTTATTGTATGACCCGCGATGTCGTTGCCCTTTCGTAAATAAAGAGACGCTCCGAGAGAATTTCGACGTTTTTACGTCCTCGCGCGCACTAGATCATAAATTTCGCGGGGAAATATGGAACTGAGAAATTAGACGATTTGTCTCTTCCTTAAAACAAATGAGTGATAATGTTTCCAATATTATATCAGTGGAATATATTTCTTCGGTATCAATGAAAACTCATTGATTTTTAGTAAATACGCTCTTATTTAGGTCCTCTTATAATCTTACATCTCATTTTAGCTGGTGAAAGTAAGATTTCACTGCAAAATCTGTAATTTCCCCCCCCCCCCCACTGGCTTATTATTTTATTATTATATTATTAACTAATTATTAATCAAATGCTTTCAGCGAGATTTTACTGATTGCAGTATCACACTTATAACTGACTTCACTAGTTTTCAGCGGTAATACACTGAATCCATTTCAGATAATTCATTATTGACAGCAAGCTTGCTCGTGTCAAATCAAATAACGGTCGTTCTTCCGACTCTTTTCCTTTACCTATTTATCCGACTTGAATTTAGTTCGTTTCACGATAGGAAAATATCGATGTTAACTTGAATAGTCCTTATCTTTTCACACGAGGGAAATCTACGGGAAGCAAGGCCACGGCAAATTCATTCAGAAAATGCGTCTCGACAGTCGGCCAGGCAATGCGAAGAGTGTTTTTAACGGGATCCAGGCCGCGTACGCTCGGCGCAAATTCGACTTCCGCGAGTTACGACACGGACGACAACGCGATTTTTGAGAATGCGAGTGCCGAAAAAGAAGGTCGCCGACCCGTGACGCATCCCCCATCCGTTCACGATCCGTTCGGACTTCAAGGACAAAAGTCGACCTCCTTCGCGATCTTTTTCCTGGTTTCTCCGTGTCCGGGCTGTTGGCGTCTACAATTTAAAGGCGCTCGAACGCGAGAGGCGCGACCCTCTTTCTCGTGTCGGACAAGAAGAAAAAGGATTGCACCCTCATCCCCTCTCCGGTCCCCCTCCGACTGTCCGAAAAAGTGCTTCGCGAGAGGCCGCATATATCGCGGCCGGCTAATCTAAAAATACTAAAGTCGACCTTTCCCGCAGCAAGAGTGATGGCCCCGGACGACTGCTAAATCAACGGCGAGATTGAGATGCAAATGCAGTCTCTCGCGTCCAGCGAGGGAAGAGGAGGAGGAGGAGAAGGTGAAGGCGAGTGCGCGGAGGAAACGGGATGGCGGGAGCGCGAAGAAAGAAAGAAGACGCGGAGTCGGGGACGCTGTAAGAGACGAGAGGAGCTGCAAAGAGCAAAGAGAGGAGGCGAATGAAAGAGAAAGAGAGAAAGAAAGAGAGGGAAGGAGAGAGAGAGAGAGAGAGAGAGTGAAAGAGGGGGTCGGGGAGAGAGAGAACGGATCGCGTCGCGCGCGATAACTGTGCAATTCGTGCAATTAACATTTATAATGTCTCCATCCGGCGGCGTTGACAGGGCAGGCGAACAGCTACGCGCATAAAACGTGGAATTTAACGCCGATAATTCAATCCGGCCGCGCAATTGTGCGCCGCCCTCGTCCCCTCCCCACGGTCCCCGTGCCCTGCGCCTTTGTGCGAAGGCGAAATAACTTTATTGAATTTTGCGCGCTCCGGCCGATCTCGCAATAACTCATGCGCGATGCACGCACGATTCCGCGGTACCGGCCGATATCGCGGGCCCGATCTGCCGCGGATGGGCCGCGCGTGTGTGCGGATGCGTGCGCATGCATACGTCCGCGGCGGCGTGCTCTCTCGGGCACCTCTCGGGTAGAAAATAGAAATAAATCGCGCGATATCTCGCCGCATTCTCATCGGTGTCATCAGTGTCGCAGCCCGCGCTCTGTACCGATCGCGAGGATACCGCGCGTGGAATGCGCCAGTTCTGGCGTCGCAAAGGCCGCGTTCGGGGAACGCAGCGGTCGAATGGACGCTCACTGTCATCGGGATATTCATTTAGATCTACCATGGATCTAAAAGAATGTCTCGATCAGAAGTGACGCACGGAGAAAAATTCTGCCGGCACGGCAAATTTTATCCTGTCGCAGCGAAATCTGTTAGTCACTGCACTAAGAGAAAAAATCTGTAAGATTTATTTATTGTAGGTAAGGTTTATTTCGCATAAATGGATCTTATTTCTAGTGAAATAAATTTTATGTCCCATAAATAAATTTTGGAGGACTCTTTTCTCAGTGGGCGGTAAAACAATTTGTTAAGAGTACCAATTGCTATTCGCTGGATTATTTTGCCGAATCTGCAAATTATTTTGCTGTAAGTAGGAATTAGTAAATAGGAAAGTACTATTTTATTTTTAAATCAAACTAACATATCTTCAGGACATATTCGTTCAGTAGAATTTTTCTATCCTGACAACAAAATTGTTTCTATTCTGATTATAAATAATTTGCTAATTTGGCCAACTAAATTTTATCATTGTCACAACGAATATGCAGTAGCAACAATATATTCGCTACAACGGTAGAATTATTTTTCTCCGTGTAATCACTTAACGGATTGCATAACCGTTGTTTTTTGAACGTATTACGGAGAGCGTGATAATATTTATTTCGACAAATAGGTGAGCTTGGCTTTCAAACTTCTCAAGAAAAAGTAGTCTTTTGCATTTTATTAGTCGCATTCTAAAATTTGATTAACGGAAGACTGTCTGGTTCTTCATCTTTCCCTATTGGTAGCCACTTACAGCGTATTTTCTTCACTTCCTATCGAAATAAAATAAATTCGTGATGTTGATTTGATCATAAAATCGATACAACTCACAGAATTGATTATGACTCCGCCCTTGTCGATTTTACATATTTCATATTTAAAGAAGATGGTATGTATGTTGTCGCTTATGCTAATTATTCTCTCGAACAAATCTTTGATGATATGCAGCTCGAAGATTTTTGCGACGACCACGTTCGTTATCAGTCCGATCCACTTTGTATCGCACAAATCTGTCGATCGATATTAAATAAGTATGTGGTCAGTCACACAAAGGTTGCAACAATTTTTTCAGTAAATTTCACAACACATCTTATGTCTAATGGGAAAACATATCTCCTGAGAACTAAGAAAAAAATTTTCCTACCGGACACGGGATGCGTTCTGATATTTATCAAACAAAAAGTGTAACAACCTTTTTGTGACTGACCACATGTTGTTCAATATCGGTTCTGTGCTTGCTTTACCTTCGTGAGCTGCTCGATTTATCGTTACGTTCTTCGGGATCGACATATCATCCGTTTTACTGACAAAATAATAATTCCGAGCTGTACAGCTTAGATAATTTTTACCACTCTCAAGAATGATCTGTAAAGGTGTTTATATAAGTATTATGTTAACACAATATGTTAAGTCATTTTCTTCAAATCGTTTATGAATATCTCACGCGGATATCCGTCTGATCGCCAGACGTTTGTACGCTGCGAAATTTCTTGTCGAGCCGTTGGACATTCGTCTCAGCCTTCACCGCGAAGTCGCGTATTGGTCCGAGAACTCTTAGCACTGGCACGGCGCGGAAACACGTCACCTGTTTCGCAAAAGATGGTGAAATAACTCACGGAAGATATCTAAATCTTTATCATCACCTGCGTGCTTGTTGGTACAAAAATATGTCCAATTTGATACGCATTCATGCAGAAGAAGTTTGGGACCGGAGTGTAATCAGACACTCCGATTTCTCGAGCGACAATCGGTGCAACAATGTTCCAAGCGTGGGTTGCATTTAGATCCTTAGGAATAGAAAATTTCAATTTCTTCCTGACAATTAACATACGCTTATCATGACGCATTATGTTCAGCCTGTCATTCATTAATCACTTTGGTTAGGATGGATTTTCTTATCGATATTAGCGTCAATTGTTCGTTGCGATCGGAGAAGATATCGCACGGCATAAGGGCACTAAAATTGATCAGATTTGGGTCATTTTTATTTTAACCGAGTTAAGTTAAAAGAGAGTTGATGGTTTATAAAATTAACTTAGATAAGTTAATTTTTTAATCATAGATTAAATTATACGCTAAGTAAAGAACAATTAATCTGTTATAAGAAAGTATCTACTGTTCTGTGCTTCAGCATTCCATACAAGAAAAGAATTTATGTCATTCATTTAATAATTTATAATCATAAAAAGTAAAATCGTTGGAAATAATTTTCTCCGTCGGTTTTATCTTCGATTTTAACGAAATCAATGCTGCGCGAGAGAAAAGTTGGCTGAGAAATCCGCCAGAGAAACCGGCGAGTTCCAAGTCGAATATTGGTGTGACCGATCGATCGCCAGACTCGTTCTCCTGGCCGGCGCAAACACACCGGCTCAGTCATTTATAATCATTAGCGGCACGTTGCCGTTGCTCTCGACACCTTATTATGTCATTTCATTTCGTACCCTTTCTTTCTCGCCGTAGCGCGTCGCCGACGCAGATATCTCGGCATTGTTACCGCAAACGTTATTCGGCGCGACCATTATTTATTGACCGACTATTACTTATTGAAACATTGAATTAGCTATCATTGAGCGCGTTTAGGCCGCCGGTGAGCGACTATGAATAATCGTTTTAATTATAGCACCACCGTCGAGATGCGAACGTCAAATGCATATCTCTTCCCGTATGCCAATTTCGAAAGAACACTTCGTTGAACATTGCGGATTATGCGGTGCTATAGTGCATGGTGCAATGCGCAAATATGAAGGCCGACTCTTTACGCCACGTGGAAGGGATGCAACTGGTTCCACGGCACCACCGGCGCAATCCCTACAGTAGTAAAGTGCGCTACAGTATTGTATCTGCGCGGCGATATTTAATTCACGGAATGCGATAAACACGGTGATATGTGGATTCACCGTGTCCGGACGCGGGCGCGAAATTAGCGTCGCGAGGCAGCCCGCCTCGCAATTTACATGTTCCGCGCAGATAGCGACCGGCGGCAGTTGAAAAAATCAATCGGCGGTTAACACACGCGTTCCACGCATCGCGACCTTGAGCGAGCGCGTGAGATTTGCGAGAAGAGATGCCGCGGTTCGCTGGGTTCGTAAAGAAACTTCACCTGCGACTAACTGTACTCCTCGTCATTAGTGTGAACTTGAAGTTCACTCGCGGAACTCCTCGCCGAGGCGTTCCTTTGGGCGGTGCCTCAATACCACCGAGGTTCACGCGAGCGACACGGAGTGAAAAGTCGACACCCAGTCGAAATTTTGGCCCTATGTTAAACCTTTCATTCTACAACATAGTAGGAGCTGAAATAGCAAAATATGTTCAATTTCAATTCTAATAATATAATATAACCCCTATTTCGACCGTGATGATGTCTTAAATTTCTGTTTTGGCGTCAAAATAGGTGTGACATGAAAATTCAATCTGTAGAATTAAAGGTTCAAAATAATAATGGATTCACGTCGGGAAATCTCTTTACGCAGCTTTTGCTTAGAAGTGTTTCAAACGTACGATTCTAAATGCAAAACATAAACAGATCCTATTTAGTCGCCCTCGATGTTTTCACGCAATTAGTATTATAGTGGGATAACCTATTTCGTGACATTAGACATTCCAGTTGGAATCTATATTGTATATGGAAAAGTCCGGGAAAATTTCTATGCGGTAGCAGCGGCGAGGCGGTAGCGACTCCGGCAATGAGCGCGCGACGGGCCCCGTGAGAGGGTGAGCCTTAAATTTCCAGACCGGCAAATTGAAACGGCCCCGGGCCGTATCCCGATATTGCTTATGGTACAAATTTAATAAGGCGCCTGCTGGGGCCACCAGTTACCATGCTAATATCATCCGCCATCGGCCGCGCACAGCTTCTCCACCTGACGCCAGGACGAACGCGAAGAAAAAGGTGGAGGAGCCTGGAAAAAGGGCCACGATGAGATAGAGCGGGCAACGGTGCGATGAAGGGAGCGCGGGAGGGACCATGGCGGGGGGTGCAGGGGCGACGACGACGAAGATGACTGCGACGGGGATGCAGACGGTGAAGGGCGCGGGGCGACTCGTAACCCGTAATGTTATGGCACTGCCCACCGCGAGAGGGGCCCTAAAGGGCCCTCGTGCCGGGGTCTTTAGTGCCAAATTGGTTATGCGGACGCTTTACGACACGGCGCGCCGCACTGTGCGCGCGCGCACCGATATTAGCCGAATGAATTACATAAATTATCCTTAGCGTTACTTCGAACGACGACGATGACTGGGGCTGAGAGAAAGAGAGAGAGAGAGAGAGGCAGTGAAGCGAGCTTTCGTGCGTACGTCCGCGAGTTCCGCGCAAATTCCAGCACTTCAACTGGAGTTTAAAAAAAAAATGCCTCCAGGGATAAGCGTTACCCCCCGGGGAAAGAAGACGGTATAGTTAGAAAGAAAGAAAGAGAGAGAGGAAGGGGAGTTCTTTCTCTAAATGAAGATGCCCACGTATTATTTGAGGATTTAGTGAGACGAGCTAATCTCGTACGATTTTTTGGACGATATGAAACCCCCTTGTTTCTCCGATTCTCTCAGGTATCAGTTCTCCAGCGCGACTTATGATGCGTTTCAAGCTTACGATTCGGAGTTTGCGCGTGTTACTCGAAGAAGCCGCGGATTCCCGCGCTGAAATTCCGCGGGACTCATCATTCACCGATGCGGCGCATGCTGCTCGCGAGCATAACGAGGATAGTGTCCGCACATCACATGCGGTCCGGTCTCATCCTCCGTCATTTTATCATCCGGCGGGCCGACTCTTGCGGGGTACCTACCGCACTCGGCCGAGCCGAGCGAGACGCATCTCTCGACGGGCAGCAGCAGCGCAGTAATCTCGTGCGTCCCTCGTCATTCGACCGTACCAAATAAGACGAGATAAAGGCGGGCGTGGGGCGAGCTGGCTTCTCGCAGAGAGGCGGAATCAAGTAGGGACATTTTTATCAGTCGTCGAGTCCTCCGCGGGAGGTCCTCCTCGTGCGTACGCACGCACGCACGCGTGCGTCTGCGTGCTTCGACCGCGAAAATTTCGCGAAGGGCGCGCTGGATGGAACCTGGTCCTTCCAGGTTACGCTCTCGTTCAAGCTTGGCGGTTTGTAACGAAAGAAGAGTGGAACGCGAACCCAGCGAACTTAGCAGCAACGGTCGGTGAATGAAAAATTCAACAGCCGCCTGGGGTGAAAAGGAGGATTGGAAGGGATGATTGTCCCACGAAGGTGTAAGATAAGACGAAGATGCGGGTTGTTTAACGCGCAGGTTCGCAGGTGAAACTACACAAAGACCGTTGCCATCGCAAGGTGTGTCTACGTGTATCAAATGATTCCACGACGTACCTGCGTCAGTAGTGTCACGCACGCTTATAGGATGATCATCCTATAGGATGATTATTGTGTCCGATAAAATTAATGCAAATTACCCTATCAATACATCTTGCGGAGCGTTGCATCTTGTAGGAGAGAAATGATGTCGATTTATTATTTATTGATCTCGACGAAGCAATTGGACAATTTATGTCAACTCCATACTTCCTGAGGTTCGGGACAACAGAATTGATTACAATCTAAACATTTTGACGCGATCCATTGAAAAAGGATGTGTGCATTTCAGTGAAAATCAACTAACGGTAATATAGAGGAAAAGTACTAAGATCGACATACCAGTTTGTTTTTGGGCTCTAAAACCTTCGTCGAAGATGTGGAATCAAAATTTATGCGCATGGCTGCAAGTGACGTGTACACATGGTATACATTACTAAAGATTACAATATATTTCATAATTTCGTTATGGTTCAGCATCACACAATATTGCAGTAATGTTTACTACAATATTTTCTCCACGTACATCAATACTATAATTTCTCATTTCTTAGCAATGTAAGTGCAATATAACATATGTTGTGTGTAAAAGTTACATGATTGAGTGAGAAGTGATAACTTGACATTAATAACGTTAGTTAACAGTAACATTGATGTAATGTTATTGTTAGTTAGTATTCGCTGGGATCCCTATTGATGATGCGCGAGGACGACAAGCCTCGGCAATTCACCTCGACCCGGCGCGCGCGGCGGCCCTGTGGCGCATCTCTCATCCCGACGCGTGCGGCGTCTCTCCTAAGTAAACCGGCGCGAGATTTAATGCAGATCTCAGCGCGAGTTCTTCGACGTATCCTCGAGGGGCCTCCTCCTATTTCCGTGCCGCTCTCGCGCGTAGCGGCGCACGGGACGCCGCGCGTACACGACGCCGAGAGCGGACGGCGTGGCGCGGCGCACAGCCGGAGAATTAGCATACGGCTGGAATCGAACGAGGTACCCCCGATGTCTCCATCGCTCGTGAAATGGATACCCCGTTCCATCGCGTTCTCCTTTCAGGATTGGTTTATGCACGAGCGAGACTTACGGCCGGGCTGTACCTCAATCGCCGCACGGCGAGCCAGCCAGCCAGTCCGCGCGGGCCGTCTCGCCTTGTGTGGGTGTTTTACGTGGATATTATTGACTCCGTCTTGCTCTTTGTTGCTCCCCTCGATCCCCCCCTGCAGAACGTCCGGATGCCGCGAGACGTGGCGCGTCGTACGCCGCGAATGGAAAGCGATTTATTCGACGGCGCATTTTATAGGGTGCCGAGGCGCGCCGATGAAATCCATCACCGCTCGCGCGCGCGCGCTTGTGCGACCGCGGTGACTTTCACGCGCGAGAGGGAAACAAACGCGTCTTTCATCGATCACCCGCTGTTTTCGCACATGGTACCTGCAATTCACCTCACCGTCCAAGATATTACACGCGAAAGAAGGATGCGCGAAATGAGTGTGTCCGAGTTTCGATGTTTCCTCATTGCCGGGGCGTTAAACGGCGGGAGTTTGCGCAAATTGAGCGTGAACGCGCGTAAAAATGAACGCATGGAAGACCCCTTCGCTTAAGACAGCGGCGTCGAGATCGAGAGATAATCCCAGTGCTACGCGCGCGGTGATAGAATGCCTGCGCGCGCGCGCGCATCCAGCGTTGAAGTCTCCATAATCATACTTACCCGTCATTGAAATCTCCACCTCGCTCTCGACGCACGATCGACCCGTTCCAAGCGCGCGTCGACGATCCCATCGCGCGCGTTATCTGCGCGGAATGTAATCAGCGACGGGCAGCATTGCAGGAAGGTCTAGTGGAAGACAGAGAGAGAGAGAGAGTAAGAGAAATATGAGGTCGTGCGTGGAAGGACGACAAAGTCGCGCACGGCGGAGAAACGGGATAGAAGAAGGAAGAGAAGCTACCGGCCGGTGAGTTACGTCCTCGCGCGAGTGTTTGCCAATTACCTCCGGACGGGTAGTCGACTCTAATTGGACTTTACGCCGGTGGGTGGGATCAGAAATGGCGATTGTCGAAAAAAGAGTAAAGAAGCGGCTCGTGGGTTCAAAGGTGTGCGTGTGTGGGCACACAACTGCGTCCCGACACGTTGCCGATAATTGGTCGAAAGCGGGAACGATTTGCTCCATTAAATCGCGCGCCACGAGTTGCCCGGAACTCTATGGTAAAACCCACCTCTCGCTCGAGGAGGTGTCCGGCCGGTTACGACAATCAGCGGTGTCGGTTTATTACACATCCCGGCCCGGAACTATCAAATTCACTTTTCCGAGAGCGCAGGCTCGTTTATGATCGCGGCCGGGCGAGTTGTGTTGTCGTGATGTCTATTTGCGAACTTTTGCTCCGGGTGTGACCGACGGGTGACGACTGTGTTCAAGGCGTCGCGCTGACCAGCGCTTCTCAACTGATCGCTTGCTCGATTGCGCGAATTATCGTTATTCTCGGATGATGCGCAGCGCACGTCGGCCTCGACGTTATTTGAAATCAAACCGACATTTTGAACTTTCGTCTCAGAATGTTTCTAAAAAATCTGTCATGTTAAGGATATACCGTACCATGTTGGTTTTGGGACATCCTATAACGAGTCTATACGCATGTAACATAGAATATTCGTTCATGGAATAAGAGTGCAACGCGCAAAGGTCGTCTGTTATCTCGATTATTCTCTCAGTCATCCATTCTCATTTCTTTCGCTTCTTAGGACTCAGACAAGAAAGAAAAGAATACGGAATAAGGGATGAAATAGAGGGAATTAAGAACAAGGAATTAAATTTCGATATATCAGCTATGCTTCAGTCCACAATGAAGGATTAAAGAAGGGGGATTAGGAGCATTGTCGAAATTCTATTCTTTATAACTTGTGTATTTACAGGGTTTGGCAGTTAACTGAAAGTTAATCTTCAAAATGATCATCGGTATATAAATGAAAGTCAGTTCGAATCGATCTATAATTATGAAGAAAATGAATAAAAGTATTAACGACGACAGCAGAGATTCAAAAAAAATAGTAAAAGTGGTGATCTCGTTTTAAAATATCCTTATATTTTATTCTCCCCTTCTCTTTTATTGTATTTTAAACTATAGTTTGCTTCTAATATCTTATTTCCAGTTCCCTGTATTTAATTTCTCGTTCTTTATTCCTTTGGTTGTACCTGAATGCCATTCCTCCTGCGCTGCTTTTAGGATTACTCCGTCTCTGATTACGTTCCGCGGACGTAACGCCCCGTGAGAGAATCCCGGCGCGCGGAAATAACCGCTAGCGTTCAGCGCGAACAGACTCATTTGGATACTTCCAGACGCCAGTGTGCCACGGCGCGAGTTACCGCGAGATTACGGGCAGAAAAGGCGCGTGCACGCGAGGTGGATCACGGTATGCAACGGGAAGGATAATTAGGCGCGCGTTTATACCGCCGCTACCGGCGCGCGTGCTACGAAATTAATGACCCGCTTACAATTCGCAGATAGTCCGAATAGCTGGCGGATGTTTCTGTTATCATTATCAACGCGCACGCGGCGCGGCGTTATCCGTTCGACTTTCTCATCTTACGCGAAGTGCGCGTCCACGGTCGCTATTAGAACTTCTGCACCGGAAGCCGCACGAGCGTGCGAATCCTCTTTTCCATCTGTATTTTGCATATTTTACACGATCAAATTATTTCGCGCGCGAGCAACGTCAGTTAATTGAAAACATAACTCGACCGATTCACCGCCTCTTCCCGCCGGTAGCCGAGCGTAGCCGAGAGAAAATACGGTCGGCTAGAGACACCCTGTATACGTGCGTGTAACGAGATCGCCGCGGTGTCTCGGCCGGGAGACGTATGGGACGATGGGCAACCGAGTGTACCGGGTGGAACCTATCCTTCGCTTGTTTTTGCCCCGACTGACTTATCGATATTGGCACGTTGAACGCTCGTGTATGCAACTACTTGAGCGAGACAGTGGTGTGGCGTGCGGGAAGAGAGCGGGGGAGAAGGCGGAGGAGGAAGCCGCGCACGGAGGCGCAGGACTCGAGGATAAACCGGCGCGGCTGAATTATTGCTAAGTGAGGGTAGAACTTTGACCGGTGCCCATTGTGTGTGTGCGCGCCCGCACGCACGCGTGTGCATATGCGTTGCGTGCACGCGCTTTCGCGAGGCGACAGTGATGACCCGGATGACCGACGCCGAACTCGGACGCGAAGAAAGCGTCTAACTGAAAATTCCCGCCTGTGCCTCTCGCGTCATCCCGATTAAAATTCGTTGTGCTCGGAGAAACACAACGGTTGAGTGGAGCCATTAGTAACGATTATCTGTGTACCCACGTTTGCGTAGCTGCGTTAATCTCGTTTAGTAACAGTCGTAATTTTACTCCCCTTTAGGAATAAAGCAGCACACACATCACATTCACATTTATATTGTACTTATATTTACGTAAGATCTGTATATATATAGAAATATAAAAAAAAGTAATATATGACATATATGACGACATTTATATGACATTTTACAGTAGGAGTATAACTATGATTGTTACTAAACCGGATTAGCGTTCCCGGGTAAACATAGTTTATGATTGGTGTGTACTTTTGGACTTGCCAATTTCATCCATTTTCCAAAAATCGATTACTCAATTGTTGTATTATTGATAAGTCGGCGATTTGCGTTTTAACTTTCTCTCCTTTGCTTTTCATACAAATGGAATATTCTCTTTTGTCTATTAAATTCAAAATTACGTGAACAATACTTAAATAATTTAAATGCTAGTTGGCTGGTAATTTTTGCGCGACCGCAAATTGCATTATCCATGCGATACGAGAGGAGGAAAGTAAAATAGGTGCACGCACGCTCGATCAAACGCGTCCAGACCATTATCTGCGCCATGTAGCACCACCATGTGAGGTGCCTCGTTGCTTTAGGCGTCGCATGACGTCTTCTTCATCGGAGATCCGCGCGAAAATCAAGCATCACGAGGAACATCGTCGGAGCTGGCAGCGTTGAGGCTCTCGAAGGAGAACGATTACGCCGATGAAACTCGAAGTTATAAAAGCGGAGAACAGAGTGCGAAAAAGAGAGGCAGCGAGTTTACCTCTCCTTCTCGTCTCCTCTCTCTCTCTCTCCCTCTTCTTCTCACCTTCTCCGCGTTCATGTTCGAACCGAGCTGCGGAGGTGGACTAACACGGAAGGCCCCATGCAGTCAGGGTGTGTTAGTCTCTATCAAGTCTACACTACCATGTATTGGTCGAGGGGATACTACTCGCTGAGAGAGAAAGAGGAAGCGAGCCGAAGGAGGCCGGTCGAGAGGAGGCACTTCTCCTTTCCTCGGGATATTAGGATTCGCTATTTTACAGAGAGAAAGAGTGATGTGTTACAACGTGGGTGCGAATCAATTTCCTTCTCAATCACCTACATTTACCGCCGCGATCTCCGGTCCTAATAGCTTCGGAACGTAGACTTTACATCTCTCGACGATATTTAATACCTTCGCTACCAGCGTCACGCGTATGTGACGCAGCGATCTCTTATCGGAGACCAACGTCACATATGCGTGATATATTCTGTAAAACACTCTATTTGCCTATTTAATACATTTGACGCATAAATGCAAATATTCTATATTATTCACAGTTAGCAATTTAAATTTAAATTTAAATATAGCATAGTAAAAATCTGCAGTGAGCGACTTTCAATTTAAGTGTGATAGCAAATGTGTTAATTAACGGAGACATATATGGAAAATTTAATAACATAGCATACTAATAGTATAATTTACTAAACTTGTATTGCGTGACTTCTAATGCTTGTAAAACAATTTTGTCTCGAGCAATAATGATTGTGTAATGTATAATATTACTGTATAGTAAGTTCTATGAGAACAACAGAAAAACGGGCTATTGTGATACTTTTTCGGTTTATATATTCGTGAAAGAATCTCCGCGTGCACAACGCACGAATAGAGCACGCGATCAGGCATTATTAGCAGCGTTTTTTGTCCCAAAGACGAAGGCCGGCACATGCAAATGTTCGATATTCCGAAGATTTCCGGAACTCTGAAAGGACGACACGTGGTTGTGTGTTTTTGGCGTTTGCCAGCCGTGCGTCGAGGTGATCCGGCAAACGGGTATTCCAAGATAAACGCAACTATGTAAATTTCGAAGCCAGGACTCGTGTATTAATGCTACATTTGCCAGCGGGGAGTAATAAATCCCGTTCCCTCGCCTCGGGACTGCGAAAGAGGACGAGCCGTGGTCCACCTCCAGGTTGTCTCGAACGTTTTATTCATTTGGCTCCTTTCGTAAGGGGATATCCTAACGGTGTATCGACCTACTCGTGGCCGGAAGTGCAGATCGAGTAGGAGAATTTTGTCTGTGTCTTACGCGCCAGGCGATAATTGTGGGATTCCGAACGTCCGCGGACATCCGCCTCGAGGCCGACTCCGCTGGATAAATTAACAATGGGTAGATTGTGCCTCGCTTCTTTCGGGCCGCGATATCGAGTCTCTCGACGTTACTTCAAGTATACTTTTGAAGCGCCAATTATGAACGGACAGAAAAATGATTCAATATTAACACAGCCGATAATACAGTTCTAACGTGTCAATTGTATCGTCAAATCGTAGGAGACGGCGGAATTAATACGCTGACAATTTGTACGTTCGACAGCTACGTCGTCAAGCACTCGTGTTCCTTTTACGATCGACTTTCAGAATAGCTGAGCGCGCGTCTGGAAAAGCAATTCACGGTAATACCTGCGCCGACAGCACGCTATCGAACTCACTCATCCCGCTCCCACATTCCGAACGCGCCGGCCGTTGCATACTGCCACCTGCCGCACGCGTTTCTTTCCACGGAATGATATAATGGTGGTGGAAGTCCGCGCGGTGTGTATAATTCGTGCGAACGACGAGAGGAGATCGGCGAATGGGAAAGAAAGAGGGGGAGAGACTCTCTTATTAGATCGAATCGCGCAGCGCGGTGAGATCGTATTACGCAAGAAAGCGGCGACCGCGCGACGCGAGCGCTTTAATTATTTAAGTCCCGGATCCAGCCCAGGGATTCCACCTTCCTCGTTTTCTCGCCGTTAACCTTCGTAACTCAGTGCCCTCCTCTCCACCAGCTATAACCGGTGGCACGGTACTCCGTTAGCGATCCGTTAAACACGACTTTCCGCGTACCGGCTAATCGTGATATTATTTATCTCGCTTTATTACGCGGTATTATCTTAAGCGTCGAAACGATTGCGCGGATTACCGCAGCGGCTTCTGCATCTCCACCACGTGGATTGTAAAATCGGGATGCCATCGGCCCCTTCTGGTTTCATCGCAGAGACGGGTAACTCGGATTTGCGACGGCATGAGCTTTAAGAGCTCCCTCCTGAGAATACATTGAGAAACAAAGCGATTGAAGCGACAAAATCGGCGATCACTCGCGTGAAAAAAAATATCTGTCCATTAGATGACGCGTTGACACAGCAATACAGTTGCTGACCAAGTCATGATCATTAAATTAATTGATAACTCATTACATCAATTATATAATTTGTCAGGTGGACTGAACGTTGTGCTTGAGAAAATTTTGCCCGTTTGAGCAACATTTCGTTGATTTTATCACTTTCTTTCAGCATAGCGATCAACGTTTTTACACCTGTTCTTCGCGTGAATATTCCTCTCTGCCGCTAAAAAAAACAAGCTTTGCACGCCGAAAAGTCGATGTGTTTATTGGGCGCGGTTTTTCCCCGTAAATTTCGGCGACGACTTATCTTGTACAACGAAACAGGTTTCGCGTGACCATTTTTCGTCAGGGTCAAAGTGGATGCGGGCAAGGTCGCCTACATGAAACTCGGCGTGCAGTCGGATCCGCATTTTTTCCAGGTTCCCCGCTCTTAGCCGTGGCTGCGCGAGCGTTGATAAATTAATAAGCGCCCATCAATCAAGTTCGAGAGCATGCCGGTTACGCCTTTATGCTTGAATTCCCTTGATTGATATCCCATTAACAATCCTCTACATAATCGGTAAATGAGTCGGTAATAGCACTCGAACGCGTGCGAGGGAACGAGTTCCCCGTCCGTGTTTCCCCAAGGACAATCTCGAGCGCAATTTCCTCGAAATATCGCGCAATCACACAAACATACAGTCTTACCGAGTCCTCCTTTTTTTTTTCCTTCATTGAGAAATTCTAATATCAAGTTCCTTTGCGAACTCTACGAAAGCACTTTTCCTTTGATTCCCGTCCAATCAAGCGTCCCTCCGTGAACGTTAATGACGGAACGTCGCGTGCTTCCAAACACTTAAAAGACATCGTACCGCAATAAAAAGCGCTGGTCGGAATGAAGGACGACACGCGCTGCGACGACGCGGCGACCCGAGGAGAGGGCGGCTGGCAAGGCGCGCAGAGCTCGGAAAGCGCCCAGAGAGTGCGGGGGAGGAGAGAATTCTCGAAGATGAAGAGAAGGAAGAAAGAGGAGCAAAAAGAGGAGGCGGAGGAGACGAGCGAAGAAAGACGAGGAGAGCAAGAGCGAGAGATAGAGAGAGAGAGAGAGAGAAAGAGAGAGGAGGGGGGTGTGCGAGAGAGTGGAAAAGAGAAAGAGAGAAACGCTGATGGGATTATAAGTAATGCGCCGCAGCACGTGGCCCCGGTGGACCCACCTCCAGGTTGTCAAACCTGTTTCTTCCTGTGTGCCATCGTCTCGAAGGCGAAGGTGCAGCGAGAGAGCGCGGGTGCCGCGCATCAACGTAGTGTCCGCCGGACCGATTTTAATATTCGTCCCAGAAACGGGCCTTTCGGCGGCGCTAAAAGGAATTCGACGTCGAGTTAGGAGACCCGAGTCGTCGCGAGAGTTAGAGAAAGAGAGAGAGAGAGAGAGAGAGAGTGAGTTATCCGCGCGTCACCGGCTCGGCCGTCGCGACAACGGCGTGTCGCGCCGTGCGGGATGAGATCCACTGTCGAAACACACCCGGAGGAGCAAATAGCGACCATTAGGCGACCAACCTGCGCCTTAATGGAAAAATTGAAGATAACCACCGGCCTGCCACTCGACCACTCAACCGATTCGCTCATTCCCCCGGCATGGGAGGCGTTTTCGTCGATTACGTCAACAAACTGGCCCCGATCACTCCCGCGCGGGCCCCGGGGGAGATGCCCGTCGAGACGCGGCCCGAGACACTACGTCCGCGGCGTCGTCATTTTTTCTCATTACGCGCCGTGAAAAGCGATGTTGGCTTCCATTAGAGACGATCCACGGCGCGCGAGGCGGCCGGAGAAAGGAAAGAAAAACAGGTTTGTGGAGGAAGACCGCGCTTCTGGATGCATTTATAGCACGCGACCTGCGTTCTGCATTTTCTGCATTCCTGCCGAAAGATGTATTTGTCGCGCGTGACAACCGATTTTTGCGCAAGGGGCCACCATTTTGCTGCTCCGCGCTCGTTTCCCCGAGCGTCGTTGGGACTGTGCTCAACCGAGATTGGAAGTACTCCACGTGGTAACTGATAATCACATAGACTTTAGACTTTGGTGTTGAAAAGTTGAGGAATATAGCGCCACCGGGAGGAAACGGGAAGCAATTGAACTCGTTATTCAATCAAAGGTCTCGTGCAAAAAGCGGAGGCGTTTATTGGCTCGTATATTTATTAGAATGTCCCGAGGCGACGCCTCGGTTGTCTATAGCTCGTGCTTCCCAATCAGCGATAGATATATTCCATTTCACGCGGCCTCCGCTCACGGCGAACGTGTGTTATTACGCGTGTTTATCTGCTTTTCATAAGCGGAGGATAATTATATATTCCGGATACGAAAACGATGAGAGGTCGCGTTTCTACCGCCCGCTACCTGAGACTACCACGTCCATTACTCACGCGCGCAGTTCCTGAATCGCGATCGAACTGGGACGGCATCAACATATTATTGCCGTATCGCGAATCGGAAATTCCGTCGGTCGGATTGTCTGTAAGCCCGATCGAGGAACTCGCCGATGGTGTCTTCGGGACTGCCCTTTGAATCGTCTATCATCGGAGTTTGACGATTAGCGACGAGCGCGAGGCCGTTTCGTGCATTGCCGCGATTATCGGCCGATCGATGATTACGGATCTTAGTGTTTTAAGGGGCAATGCTTCCATCCGAGAACGCCGATTAATCGCAGTTACCACTGAATACGGCCGACCGACCGTTATGATCTGCTGATTGAATGAAATCGACGTTACTTCGCCACTGAGCGGGCGAAAGAAATTCGCGGGATAAAATATGTCCCGTCGGTGATTAATTGAGTTTCAAAGTGACGGCAGCATCCGTTTCTTCCTATTTTTCTTTTTTTTTTCTTTTTTTTTTGTGAATCAGTGGTAAGTTTATTAAGTGCGTGTTGAAACTCTTCATATGGCACGGTTATTGCGAAAAGGAACAGCAACATACCCTTTTGAATCGGTCGATGTTCGAGAAATAAGAAAATAAGAATGCACAGAAAAAAGTGATAGAATCAAATAAATTACCTGTTCTTTCGCCAGCCTCTTAAATCCAGTAATATTTTTGTCAATTCAAGTGTATTTTAATAATTTTAGTAATTTTAAAATATATTTAACTTGAACCAAGTGAATATCACTTGAATGTAAGTAGCACTTTTTTCTTTCACTGTACGCCTTCTAGTCTAGAACATTCTTCATCGTACAGCTTCAGGAAGACACATCGATATTCAGCTGATAAATCGCCGTAGCTCATGAGAATAGGAGGAAAGTATGTCGCGATCAGAAGTGCATCCCCCGTATTATATCGGCTGCATCGAAGCGTTCGCACAGATCGATGGGACGTCGGTGACGCAAGCGCATTGGAAGAATAGTTTCAGCCGTAAAAAGCCCGAGAATACCCCGTTGCGTAGGAGCGTTAAAAGCGTAAACGCACTACGTCGCTTGCGTCACGACGTCGATTCGGTGCGGCACTCTCGATTCTGGGTCTCGCAGGGGTCATCGATCCATCGATTAGCCGATCTCATGCCAATGACAGCGACGACGACAAAAAAGTTGCGACATCGCAGTTCCAGTTTCGACGCTGCGGCGGCGGCGTTGCGCTGATAGATCCGTGGGATCCGATCGCACCGATACGAGAAATCAATGCCGATCGTACGATCGATCCGTCGCTCGGCGCCGATTTCTCCGCAGGTGTCCCGGGCGTCTCGGATACGTTGACGATCGTTGGCGTGCCGTTTCGCGGAGATCGATGAACCCCCCCCGGTTTATACAGCGCGCATACACGACTTGATCTCTCTGACAGATCTTCGTCGTGAAATTAGGACTCGCCAGTCGCTCATGAATGCCGATTCTTACTTCTGTCATGAAAAAAAAAAAATGCAGGTTAATACTGTAATGGTATTTTTCCTACGTGGCTTCGAAAGGCGTTAAAGCGGCCGTTGAGAGAGAAAGCCGCGCTTGAATATGTGAAATTAGTCCGCGGACACTTTTATATCTTTTCATATTTTCGCGCACGCTCGCTTTTGTTTGTACCGACGTGTCCTCGAAGCCGCCATTCACGCCTCCGACGCCTCGTTAACATTAGAAAAATGTGATAAGGTGGAAAACCCACCGTCGATAAGCGCTAAATGACCGTATAATGATAGCGCTCGGGTAGAAATTGCGCCGGGTAATCTATTATTTGACAAAGTGTTGGTATTACTAACCGGCGTGCTCCTTTGTTCGCCGCGCTCGTCCTTCCGTTTAACTCGTCAAAGAGAATCGTTCCTGAAACGAGCAGTAAAGGCGTCAAGTGGGAATTTACAAGGTTTCGTCGAAGCGGCGCGGCGCGTTAAAGATTATTGCCGAAGATCGACGCCTCGGCCGAGAGCGCCGACGATCGACGATAAAACGTCATTACGACAAGCGCCGGATCGACGCTGGGCAGAGGATCCAGCCATTTGCGAACATGCGTGAAAGCGGCTGGCTCGAGGCGCAGGTGGCGAAACGAGCGCTTTTACGCCGACCCATTAAAATCAGAATCGATCACCTCGCATAATCGATTCGAGCGAGCCGAGAAATAGAAAGCCGCGAGCTCGCGATTGTCCGTGGAAGGAGATTGCGGAAGACGAAGCGAGCGCCGGAATTAACGTCACGTGTTGTCACAGCTGTGCTTATCACTCCTGCGCCGAGAGAACAAAATTTCGATTGATGCAACTGATCTTCCGAGGGGCAGTGCGAAACTCGTTTGTGAGAGCAGAAAAATGTCTGCGGGAGGTTTGCGTCCATTCAAATCATCTCGTTAGTTATCTCATCGGTTATTTCGATCGAGCTTTAATTATGCAGCCATTATTATGTCGTTTCGACGAACATTTCCGGTTACGATGAAACAGAGATGTCCCGAGTCGAAATTTCAGTTCCGCGTCAAGTTTTCAAAGGTCTTCTATTGTGCTTCTTTGATCCTACATATGGGAAGTTATTTATTTATTTCCGTTTTCTCCACTTAATGACTTGAAGACCTAATGGAGAACTAAGTAGACTCGATGTATGATTTCGATCCGGAACCGTCACCGAATTTTCCGAATCACCGAATTTTCGTCTAGTTCCCACTCTTATGCGAAGTGACATCTTTTTCCATGTGTTGCTCTTAAACGATATATTTATCGTTTTCTGGACGAAAGGGTAAAAGGATTTATTAGAATTTTATCAGAAATAAATTTAATGACATTCATTAAAAAAAAAAAACGTTTATTAGAAATAAATTTAGAAATAAACATTTCCGCGTTAAATTAAAAAAAAACAGCGATTAAGTCGACAATTAATTTGTCCCTCCGGGAGAAACTTTTCTTTTTCCCCGGGCGACGTCGTCTAAACATGCCGGTTTCATTTTCCACGGATATCCTAGCCTCGATCGAGCCGGTGCGTATAAAACTCGCCATTTAACTGTAGGCATAGAACCTTCTTCCGCACCTTACGTACCTACCGGAGGTGGGCGCTTACCTGATCTCGCCTCTTGCGCAGCTCGCAGTTTTGCTTACGGATAGGCAACAATCGCACCGTATACTCGCGAACGAAACGTCAGCCATCATACTTACTTCTTATGTTCCTAAGATCCACGTCGTGAGTGAGGAAAAACCTTGCGGAGGCTGCCTCGAGTGCGTCGAGCGTCTCTCGACGCCGGTTAATTTACTCGACGGATATTTTTCTCGGGCCCACGGCTCTTTTCTGATTTTATTTTCCGCATATAAATAAAGATATTCGCGCGCTACACGCGCCACGCTATCGTCGCACGATGATTGCTTTTGCCACGGGCGACACGACAACGCGACTAGATAATATCTGTAAAAGTTATTTTATTATTATTTCAATCTATTTAATCTACTTAATCTAAGCGCAATTTGTAAATTCTCTAGAGTCCTCCGAAGCGTTATTATTATGTACATATAATAATGGTCGATGCGAGCCCATCGATGACGTGAGTCACCGATGCTAATCGTGATATAATAAGCAGCTACATCGCGCTTCTCACGAAGGAAGGCTCCGACGGGTTAACGCAAATAAGACGGCGGGTGAATCGTAAATAGAGCTGACCGGGGCTCGTTAGCATACGATGATATCCATAAATTTCAACCTTGTACCAAAAACAAGTGAAAGCACGCCGGTGAGGGAAGCCGCGGGGGTGGTGTAAGCGGAGTGTCCCTAGCCGAGCGGAGACGATTACACCGGGAATCGATAGCGCGTAAAGTCGCTTAATAAGAATGCATAAAATCGTGATTATGAATATAGAATATATCCGCCGCACGACGCGCGGGAAGAGGTTTAAAAGGGGTGGGCTTAGGCGGAGGTTGCATAGGTGTATCATTACCGGGCTGACCCTTTCCCGCGCCTGATCTTTCAGAATCTAGAGCAGGCGGTTTCACATGTGAAAGGATACCGAGCGCCGCCGCTACGATGTGCAGTTACTGTCGAGATTCGTCGATCGAGTCGCTCCACGCGCCACCGACAATTGTTTCCCGGTCGTCGAGCGAAAACGTCTTGTAGGACATCGGAGCTGGTCACGAAGGGGAGTTTAAAACTGTAACAGCGCCGAGAACTTTGATAGAGTGTCCGTAGATTGATAGCGTCGAGCGGCGATTAGGATCTTCGCGTTCGTCGCGGTGATACACGCGCGTCGTTCGAGCGTGCGTTGTGAATTTGACGATCAGATTGACTTCAGAGGATATCTTGCACGCATATTGAGAGAAATTGTAGTTATGTCGGTAATTGCAGATTGTCAAAATGACGACGCGGACACACAAGTGTACGGAGAGAAATTTACATATTTCAGACCTAATAATTATGTACAGTGGCTTCTAACATTTTAACTTTGCAACGCCGGCTCGGCACCTCAACGATTACCCGACCAGTCGCTTTTACATACCAGAGATCAATTAAATCATTTTACCGTCCGCAACATAACTGAAACTAGGCATCGTGAGTCACGTTCGCCCACCTTGATAGGATTAATTACGAAGGTATACGCGTAACATTGTACGAATGCAAGAAAGTGCCGGGGCCGGGTGTCATTTATTCTACCTGATATCACTCAGCGTTTTACAGCCGACGTTATATGACAAACGGTATCCACTTACCGCAGGCATTTAATTCCTTCGAAGAAAATAGTTTTATTTAGAACTACGCTTATTTGATCGTTCTCCGCCTGCCTGCGACGGCAATGATTACATAATCGACATATTAATATGGGCCTGCGAGTACCACGATGATGAACATGCAGCCTCGTGTGTCGGAATCAAGGTAACTTCGCTCCAATCGTTACATGACGGAAATTCAACCGTGATTCCCTATTCGATGGAATTAATGCATCTCTCGAAGAGTTCGATGCAAACGGAATTTATTTTTTTTTTTTTTTTCACGCGAAAAAGTGTACGTAAGTGTATGTAATTTATACACCGAAAGTCAAATCACACGCATGAACGTGCAACTTTAGACATACAAATGTGTACTTACTGCACACCCTTGGATTTGCGGTGTTAAGAACGGTCAGTTGCGAGCAACGAGCTCGTCCGGTAGGCGCGTTATCTCCTAGTCTGAACGCGCCGAAACGCCGAACGAATGCCGTTCGGTGCCCCGAATGCTCGTGCCGTAAAGCATATTTTTTTATTGCGTGTCCGTGATTCGTGGGCACGGCACCGTCGACGGTCCCGCTGGCCGGCGAGCGCGCGCAGAAATTACTGCTATTAGCGATTGTAACGTTGCGAACGGGCGGCAGTCAAAGGCCGAATGTATCGATCGGCGCCGCGGCAAGGATACGCCGTTTTTGCGAGATATAAAAATGAATCCGCAATTTCGCGGCCACATGAGCGGCGAGAAACGCCTCGCGTGCCGACGGCGATAATGACGGGCAATAATCCGCGCAAATGTAACGGCCGCGTTCACCCTTAATTATTCCACAAACATCCGCGATGGGCGAATTCAATGACTACCTGTTGCGTCTGCTCGCGCCAGAGATGCCGCGAAAATGCGAACTCGTTTCGTGCCCGGCTAATATACTTCCCACGAAATGTTCACTCCGCGGGATTTTATCACCTGTATTTTTATTTCGCGTATATCTCGCTGTATACAGTGTCCCAGAATAAGGAGAACACAGTCCCCAGTGAAACGAGGATCTTGAAGAAATCGAAAGAAACGACTGTAGGAAAAGATGTCCTTCCACGATTTTCCTTCTTTGAAACCATTCAAATTGTGCTCTAAATATTTCTCATATCGTTGAAAACAAAGGAGATACTTAGACGTTTTCCTTATGTATCACCCTGTATATATTCTTCAACTTTCGAAGGGGTTCTTCGAATAATAACGCAATAAATAACATTTTGTATTTGCGTTAAAATCGGCCCGTGTTAAGATTTATCTGTGAAATCTTCTCAATATTCAATTTGTTAATTTGACATACTACGTTTGTGGCAAAATTAGTGTTCAATCGTAAGAGACATTGGAATATCCCATCGATACGGGCGCGAACGAACGAAGTGGGATTGAAGTCGCGCTCGCCGCTCACAGCGGCACTGTGGGCAACGCCGTGCCGGAATGGAATGGCAGAGTGATAGGTAGACAGATAGGAAATGCTTTATTATGTTCCACGCTCTGCGTCTTTGCGAAGCGAGTGAAATTGCCTTCGATTTACCGTAGCTCGCTCTCTTGACACGTTTCACGCAAAAAGACACAAAGTAGCCGCGAAACGCGCTCTCGCGAGCGCTCTCGCGGGCGGGAAGCAGCACACGCGGGCACACACGGAAGAGACGGCCCGTTTATACTATCGGCGATAATTACCGACGTCTAGATAGTCCGCCGTTACACACCAGTGCGTCTCTCGCGCCTCTCTCGCGACGGGACCCGTTAAATTAAATCAAATCGCAACTCGTTCCCAAGGCGCGAAAAGTGGGCGAAAGGAAACGAAGGGAATCGCGGGCGTTGCGGTGACAGCTCGGCACGACGGCGCGCGTGTGTGGGAACGCGTCATAATTAGGTAAAGGGAAAAGAAGTTACACACGTATCTCTCTCTTTCTTTCTGCCCGGACGTGCAGCGCGCGATAATGGCGTGATTGAAACTTTCCGTTAACGGGGACACCGCGTCCGGACTCTCTTGCAGCTTATTATAAAACGCGCGCATACGCAAATACGCTGCGCGCGCGCGAGTTCAGCGAGGTCGCTCGCATGGGCTCATACGAGGCTGTGCGAGCTTTGATGTCGACGGAACGATTTGACCGGTTTCAAGACACTCGTTAATCAGCCAAGTGCTCCGCCGGTGGTATCTAATTGACGGCTAATTGAAGCGGACTGCTAAATGAGAAACGCGATAAGGCACACACCGCCGGATTATTACAAAACGCAGAGCGGTTGCAACAGCGAGAGCGGATACAAATAGCTGGGATTATTAAGGACTTTTATGCGGCCCGCGCCGACCCGATGACGCCGACGATAAAGAATTCGCGCGAACCGAGGGAGAGCCTTGGACGCGGCGCGAATTCGCGTTTTTAGCGTAAACGACATCGGCCGACGATTAACAGTCAGGCCCGTCACTGATGTTTGAACGATTATTAGTCGAAAGTCTCGCAAATCGCGCGCCCGTCGCTCCGAGTGAAATTGGCGAATTTTGCGCTAGGCGGTCGGCCGCCACGTGCGGCGAACGCGCGAGAATGAGGGCTGCTCGCGCATGTGGAATCGACGTGGAAAAACGCGCGAGAATGCGAGCTATTTTTGCCGCCTACGGGATCAAAGCGCGGTTCAGCTTGTTGCTGGTATTTTTAGAAGGTGGTACGCAGGGACAGGTGTACGTAAGAGCGATATCTCGCTCGGCCAGAACGCGCCGCCGTTCTATTTTGGGGCCGCTCGGTAATGCACACCAACGTATTTACGAGATCGATAGCGATTTGTCTGGCTTCGTGGTGGGTCCGCAAAGGATCCGCAGGTTGACGTGAGAACGAATGGAAATTATATATGGGATTTCTTCCTGCGATTATGCAAGGAAAATGGAGCGCGACAACTTTCGAATCCTTTAGAAATGCAATGTATTTATAGATACACTGAGAGAGGAAAATATCGAAAAATTCCTTTTTTCCCCATGTAGGGATTTGCAATCGACGCGGCCGCTCCGCGAGTATCCTTCAACCGCGATAGGGAGCGACCAGGGGGGGGACCGACTTGGCAGACGGTCGTCTGTGAATCAGACACTTTCGTGGTTATCGCCGCATCTGTCGCGCTGACGGACTTTTTCCCGAAGGAGCTGTCCTATCGCGAGAGAGGGAGCGTGCCGAGCATACGTTTCCGTCTATTTTTGTGCGTCACTTAGCGGCGCGCGAGCCCACGCACGCTGGTCGTTAGGAACGCGTGCGCGCGTTAGGACGCACGTACATGCGTACGTACGTACGTACGCACGGACGCACGCACGCACGACCACCGCAGCTGCGTCTGCACGGCCCGACAGTCCGTTCTTGTTCCGTCGCGGAACGAGTCCGATGAAACGGTACGGCACGAAAGGGGGCTGTTCCGCGATGTCGTTACGGCGGAACTTATGTACTCTCTAAATCTATTGCCTCGTTTTATGGATCCCCGTTAACGCGCTTCTCGCACGAGTGATAAACAACCGGTCGCGAAATCCGCCGATATTGTTCACGTCCGGACGAGGTCCATCGCGAGTACCTTTTTCTTCGCGCCACTGGCTTTTCGTTCGGTCGATGATTTCTGTTACACGGTGAAAAGTTTCGTATTAAATTTCGCATGTATTAAACGGTCGGAAATTTTTCTGCCGTTTTAACACAGGATGAATGTGTCGAGAAGTAACATAAATGTTATGCCAGAAGTTAACACAAAATTAATATCTACACACGTTAATCGACACTGAAATATAAAATGTGTTATTTTAACACTTACATGTTGAATGTCGACTCAATAGAAAATATTGAGTTGATACAAACCTAATGTATTGAATTAACTTACAGGTTGTTAAACATTTCGACACGACAATTTTAACAAGAACCGATTTTAACGCAAGTACAAAATGTTTTTATTGCGTATAAGCGCGAAAAATAGCTGTGCACATAGCTTCCGTGGTATCTAACACATTCCGTGTCTGACTAATTTTACGCGACTTCTCGTGACCCGATGGTCCACGTTGTTCCGTTGTGAGTCGAATTTTATTTGTTAAATAACACATGTGTCTCATAATAATTATTTATCGAAATATTTCATGATCATATTTCGTTTCGGAATCGAAATATCAAATTAACCCGAACAGAACTGAACCAAATTTAACCCGAATGGTAAATTCAGCGTGATAAATTCGCCGGAACGTGTCGACTGTAAAATGAAAGAAATACTTTATTCTTCTCACGAATATTTTAGCCGTAGAGATTTTTCCGTCGCGCGCGACGTGACGTTACGAGCGACGTTCGAGATACGGAAGATCGTGCGGAAACGACGCACGTACTTCGAGAAATTTCGTTTTCGATAAGTCGTCGGCGTCTTCTAGACGGAATTGGGACCCGCGGAGTGATTTATGCCGCCTCAGGATGAATCATGCTCGTCGGCAAAAGAGCTGGATAAGTATATAACCGTCGATGTCGGAGATTACCGAGACCCGTGCTTGATACGAGCTTGAAAGTAGGAGTGTGTGGGTGCGACGAGCAGGCGAAGGAGGTTCGACTCCGTATTTTTCCCCGGAGAGCCTCTCGTCGCTGCTCTCCTCGCCACGCGATTCGGAAAAAGTCCGACTATATACGTGAAAGCCGCTCGTATAATCCCGCGGCGGGACTCACAGTCGCGTGTGGCGACCGCACGTTGGCGTCTCGAGTGCGCGTCGCTAATTATGCATCCGATAATTTTCAAGGCCCGGCTTCATTATCAATAATAACTGTATACACTCACATATCCGTGCATATATCTCACACGCGGATAGGAATAATTTCGAGTCCGCTTACACCGGTTTTTAGGAAACGGCCGGTTTAATCGCGGAGACGTGTCGATAGCTTACGGCGATTACCCAGATAAGCCACAGAGATGTGTTTCCAGAAGTGTCGCTGAATTATCGCGTCCAGGTCGGAATCGAGAAAATCGTGACGACGTGACGCGCGACGTTTCTAGTGAAACTCGAGGCGTTATCGGTAGCATCGTAAATTAAACCACGGAGAGAGAATAGAACTGTGTGTCTCGGATTTACCGGGAATAATAACGGGACTTCCTTATCGTTCGCGATTTACGATCGGCGCCATATATATTTCGCGAGGAATAGGTTGACACGCGATGTTTGAACGGGATCATGCGGTCCAGTCCTGAAGTATTTATCGCGGAGCCGCGTGGCTTCACCGTTCGAGCTCGATTAACTGAAATATAGGTGTTCCGATTTATAGGTGTCCTTCTTCAACTGGAGCTTAGTCAATAGATGTTCGGCCAATCGAATGTGTTCCTCAGCAACGGAAGAAGGCCCCATTAAAATTAGAATTCATTCTGGTCTCGCCATATCTTCTTCTACTTTTAGTCCAAAAATAATAATAACAATATGTATGTAAGGTTATATCACTGATACCGAGTAACATACTCGGAAAAAGCTAAAATAGGAACATATAATGCCGTTACTATCATAGCTAAATTTATTAGCTGCTCGAATTAAAGAGTTATTGTATACAAACGATATAATTTTGCGGTAAGCGCATTTTGCCTATAATAGCTAATATCGTTGCTACCGCAGCTAATCAATTTAGCTATCTCTATTTTAGCTGCCGCAGCTAGATACCAGCTCCTATGGCCAATTCTTTCTCTGAACGCACTCGCTGACAAATATTAGAAATTACTAAATATAAAACAATTGTTCTCTCAGTGCGTCGTTAAGTTGACGTTTCTCTGAAATTTTGCAAAGCCCCGGACAACGGAGTAGATCGTAGCGAGATATATTCGCTGAGGCCTGAATGGAACGGCGATGAAGAGGTCACACGAGAAGACGCTCTTCTAAGGATCTCAGAGGAAGGACCTGCTGGCACATGTTTCGGCTTAAGTCCCCTTCAGCGGCACCTGGCGTAGAGTCCTTGAACCTCTGGGGCCGCGCCTTCCGGGTGCGAGGGGTCCACACGTGTACGCACCCACACGCGTGTGCACGCACACGTCGGCACTCGTGTCATCTCCCCCGCAGTAAAGGCACAGCAGTGGCGTAGCCAGTATGTAAATCAGTCCTTTCCTTCAGCTTCACCACGAAGCTGGACGAAGAGAGGTGGGATTCGTCGAGGATCCGCCGTGTTCGATTCCGGCGAGCACGAACGACGACGTTGTCGTCGTCGCATATGAAGGAGGAAGAAGAGGAGGAGGTGGATACGAGCACGACGAGGAGGCGCTCGAGGTTCGCGGAAACATCGAGGTGTAAAATCGCGGGGAAAGATAGGCGGGTACAGCCGTTCGTTTTCCCGACTATCGGGCTCGTAATATTCCCGCCAGGACGTTAATACCGCGTTACGTGAAGATCGTTTAATTCGGTGACGTTTAACGCTTCCTCGTCGAGGCGACGAAGATAAATATCGTGCGACAAGAACGACAGCGCGAACGCAATCAATAAACAGCTCGAAATAGATGCGTCATGTATACTTTACTATTCTCTAGATCGAGAGTTGATTTTCATGATTTTCAGCGTTACATATTTAAGCATAAAGTTGAAAATTGCACAAGTAAATCTAATCATAGTGGTCGAGTTATATCGGCTCTATTTATGATGGTTTGATTTTATATACATGCACATGTAATGCGTACGTGACGCAATGTGTACGTTCTCTTTCGAGTTCGCTTGTTCGCGAGGATCGAGAATGAAAGTTGGAAATTTGTGGGAGGCAAAAATGGCGGTAGGAGACGCCACTGCGATGCACCCTGCGGCACGCGCTCTCTCATGGGGAGACACCCTCTCTCCGGCAGAATTTAAACGTTATATACGGGTTTTCCCGTGTCCACGGCATCCGCTTCCCGGTAGGACACGTGTCCCGCCAGACACACGGTAGTCCTAATGCGTCTCCGAAACGTGGGGGAGAGCACGATTTATTAGGAACGAAGGATCTGATCCGGATCTGCCATCAGACCTGGGAGAGCGTCCGGAAATCTCGCGGAGACCAAGCGGAAGAGTGACGCAGCGAGTGTCGCTCGAAAAAGTACGATAAACCCGGAAATCAAGTTGCGTGCGCCACATAACGAGTGAAAAAGAAACGGTGATAATCAACGCGCAATTACCTCGTCGAAGTTTTTTTTTACTTCACCGAGGAAACACAAATGGCTAATTAACACGTTGCCAATCGCGCGAGTTGCACCTTACTTTCGAAAACCATACATTTCGCAAACAGTGCGCAGTAACGTATATTGACCTGAATTTTTGCAATTCTTGCAACATAGAAGTCAATATAATAAAATCTAAAAGTTAAAATAATAACTTTTCTCTGGAATCATCAAGATTTTATATTAATCGGTCGATCAATCATCGAGAAAAGGATAGATACACTCGGTCGGTTGGCAATATATGTTGACACGTGAATATTTTTGCGCTTCGTCTCATTTCCCAGACATTCCCAAATGCGAGAACGAAGCCCGCGATAATTACATTAAACGAGTCTCGCGAGTGGCGGAAAGCGGCGGGGGTCAAGAGACACGTTTGCCGAACGCCAAGTTCCTCTCTCGGATCAGAAAATAACAATGTCAAGCGGTCAGTTTGTCTCCGCACTGCCTTTGCTCTCTTTCGCTGTCACGATTGCCGCCGCGACGGAGACACGCAACCTCGTGCGAGCACAAATGAGTGCGATGTTCCGTCTGGTCGACGCGAATCCCCGGCGCATGTCGCGGGCCCACGCCCGGAATTCCCAATCCCCTACATCACCCCGGAGCCACCAGATGATATTGTTGCCCGAAATTTCACTGCGTTGACCTGTGGCCGCGCGCGCGTTGCTGCGAACGTAACATAAACCACGAAGTACACGCAGACGAACATTGCGTCGAAATGCGCGAACATTGCGCTCGTCCTCATCGTCCCTCTTCTTTTCTCTTCCATTCTCCCTTAATTCACTGTTAAAACTCAGTAATAACCTTCCTCTCTATAAACAGCTTAAAAATTTCAGTCCGTGTTCGAAATTACTTCTGTTCCATTTTCTCATCTCATTCATTTTTATTCTTGCTTTCTATCATTTTAGTTTATACCGTTGTTAAACGTAATAACTAATAACTAAACAATAAGTAAACAATAATAATGACTGAAGATAAAATAATTCTATTTTTTCTGCGTTTCCTTTTCTTCTCGTATTTCTTAGCTCACTGTCATTCTCCCCCTTTCTCTCCTTTTTCCTTCGAAAGATAAAAAATCGACGAAAATTCCCTCTCGTTACATAATGTAGGACAATGTATATATAATTTTGCAAATAATTATTTATATATGCATGTGTCTATGCATAGTATATATATATATATATATATTATGTAACATCGACACGTGTGTCCCGCTCGCGTTTCCTCGTAGGCAACGTCGAGGAAAAAGACGGGCGATGTAAATTCTATGAAGCGCCATTCGTCTATTGTATTCCGCTGTAAAACACTTGCATTTGTCTCCCGCGCCACGGTATATTCGTTAATAACAGGCTATTCCGTCAGTGCATACATTACGCGGCGGGACCCGCTGGCGGGAGAAAATAAAGCGATCTCTTTGATTTATCCGCGGCCGTCTCGTTCTCTTCGCTCCCCGCGTTCGCCTCTTTCTCTCGGAGGCTCGGAGATACCATCGGGCGATTCATGTGTCTCGCCGATCCACCCCGCCGATTTGACAATGTCGCGGCGCGGCAGCCACGGGGTCATCGAGGAGACACCTAGGTGGAAATGCAAATAAATACGAGACGAGCGGCCATGCCCATGGGTTAGTGCGTCGCGCGCGCCGCACATAATCGGCCATTTGTAATTATAATGCCGCAATTAGAAGGTTGTCGTGATCCTGGGAGATCTCCGGCAAGCTCGATCGCAAGGACGATTAGAACGGGATCACCGCTGTGTACGCGAGATCTCGGCTTCATCTAAAATGTAAAGTCCCCACCCTCCGTTTGACCTCGTCCGACACGCTCGGGTCTTGGGAAAGTAGCGAAAGGTATCGTGACATCCGTGCTTTTTCCCGAGGCGTCCTTTTACGAGGAAGAGAGCGCCGCGCAAAACACGTGAGATCCATGACGTAACGAGAATGAGCTATGAAAAAGGGATTATTGTCGGGAAGCATGTCGCACGATCGGAGTGGGCCCACCGAGCGTGTGTCTAAAGTAACCGCGCAATTTACACAAGTGCAACGGCCAACATCGGCCGCATCACGGCGTTCGTTTTCGAGCTCGACGAAGATCCCCGAAGGGGCCCGTCCTTAAGCCGAAACGTATGGCGGTAATATTTCCGTATGACGTTATTGCCGGAATAGTTGGCGCGAGACCTCACCCGGATTATCGTATATACTAATTTACCTTCGACGTGTCTCGCCGCGCAGAAAAGAGATTCGAGCCGTGATCTTATCCGTGTAACGAGACGATCGCGCGTTTTTATGATCAGGGTAACCTTCGCGACTCGACGGACTCTCTTTCTCTCTCTCTCTCTCTCTCTCTCGATGACTTCTCTCTCCTCGGAAACGATTCAACCTCCCAGCGCGCTATCGCGGTCGCTGGCATAACGCCCGACACGGCCGACTTTAAGGATCATCGATGCGCCGCGCTGACCGCCACGATCGCCGGTCGCATTTTTCGTCTAGGAAAGATAACGCGCTTAAAAGTCGCGTCGCCTGGTCGAGGGTCGCGCACAAAGAACGGTCCATGCGGTGTGCACGTGCGGAAACTTGCCCGAATGAGATAAGTGCGCGCGAACGATCCAACTCGGACGTTCCTCAGGGCGAGATTGATTTTAACCGCGCGTTCCAGGTTTGATATCGAGGCCGTCGCGTGTTTATCTTCCGCGGGCGGTCGCTCTCCGCATGGACAATTTCTGAGATCTAATTGAGATCCAGTCTGATTTTTCCGAAAATAATGATGGATACTAATTGAATTCTGATTGAAATGCACGCGAGTTCTGGCGAGAAGTGTAAATACAAATTTAGAAGTTGTACTTTCAAACACCCCAGGCGGAGCAAATTTCTAAAAGATTTCTCGCAGACGTTGTTACTAATCAATGCGAGGGAAATTATTTGTTAACGTTTTATTTCAAGCCACATATATTCTTATTGATTTACGAACTTTTACAACCGCTTTTACGAATGTTGATTTTATCATGCAACGTATGAAAAAATTCTTTATTCCATGCGGTATATAGGAAAATCTGGGAGAATTTCTATGCGGGTCATAGAACAATTCGTATATCGAGCGTGACGTGCGTCCGCTGCGAGATCGCGAGGATCGCGCTCGTAAGGACCGAGGGGCCGCCCACCGAGGATCACGATCGCTCCGATGTCGGCCGGTCCGAGTTCTCGAGGATCATCGAAGGCGTTGCATGCTCATAGATTTAACGCGCTGCACTTACGCGCACGTGCCTTTACGGCGCGGGTCATTCAATAAAGGCATCACGCACGCACACAGTGATTCTCGATGGTGGTCATTGCCAGACCATGGGAGGTTGGACGAAGTCCGACTGCTGGTGGACGTAAAAAGACGGCGACAGATCGGGAAAAATGGAGAAGAAGAAGAAGAAGGAGCGAGAGCAGTAGAGCACACCGAGGCTCTAGCGAAGTCGGCGGTACAGGGTTTATGTAAAACGGCATTCCACGTGGTGGTGTCTACTCAATCCTTATCTAAAGCAGTTATATAGAGTCGTTGGGAGTCGCGCCTTCTTCAGAAGGTAATGCACGCCCGGTATTCCTCTCCTCGCGCCCTTCGCATCCCTTCATCGCCGAGCCGCTTCTCCGACTCTATCGTACCTCGCAGAATCCCTTTGCTCTCGCGCGTCCGTGTGCGTGCCTGTGTGTGCGCGCGCGTCGTGTGCGTCTCGCACGCGCTCTCGAGTGTTTGCGCAGAGAGTGCTCCACCCGGTATTCCATCGAGCGCTCGCCGGAGCCTGGCTCTTACATCGCGCCTTCGGGGTTATCGAATCGTAGCGAAACGTGGCCGAAGAGCGCGCGCCGTGATCAAGCCGTAACCCGACTACGCGGATGGCCTATCCTGATAAAGATATCCCCACGAGAGGCACGAAGCGCGCAACCTAAGGCCGCCTCCTATCACTGGCTCCAGGTACCTGCTGCGGCAGATACGCGTAGAACTCGAGGAAATGACTTCTTTTCCGGGTGAAACTGGAGATAGTAAACTTGTATCTCGCGGGTGGAAAGAATAAAATGCAAATTTCACGGCGAGCGCATAAAGTGAGGCGCGGGGAGGCGTAAAATAAACGAAGATAGTGCATGGTCCCGCAATTAATTACACCTGACGTCTATATATACCTGTCCGGCGAATGCGCGTTATCAACCGATGGATGAGACTGTTATCTCTCGATTGGACACCGCGATGAAAGCATTAATTATAACAAGATCATTAGCTGGATCCGATCCGATTAAATAACCGGAAAATATGAGATAGGGATGTTGTGAGAAGTGCGAATATTCGACTCGACTTGTACGCACAGAGAGATAACTTGGCAATAGCAGCTAAATCTCATTAGTTAATTCGGCTTTTGATATCATTGCAAAAGTTGCCTGTTAAAAGTGAAATGCATTCTCCGCGAGGTACAACTTTGTTAGATGAAATTCTCAACATGAGTAGCTATTTCAAAGACACACTTCAGCTGCCAGCTAGACTCTCAAGCTGCTATAGCTAATTTCCTTCCGAGTGTATAAAACGCATTTCGCGAGCGCCGGCAATCAGATTCAACGAAGTGTCGCTGTCTCTCTCCCGCCGTAATCTCGATAATAACACGCTTTACTTTCGCGCCTTAACGCACTTGGACAGCGCGAAGCCTCAAGTTTCAATCATTCGGAGCAGGTTTAGCTCGCGAGCGCGAACATCGGCGGCCTGATAGGTGATTAAGCACGGAGAGAGACATTACTTGCAATATCTCAACCTTGATCGCCCGGTTTTATGACGTTACGCAGATAGGTGAGAGTTTGTACAGGCGGAAAACTCGCGTGCCCTCGATTGCGACGGGGCTCCGAGAGAGCATCGTCGTCGTCTCCGGGCGACGCGAGCCCTCTCGCACGCACGCACGAAGGCGTGTCGGAAAAAGTTCTAGATTACGCGCCGAGTGCAACTTTAGTGGCATCGTAAACCGGTATCTTTACCACTCGGCGCCCACGCGCTGACGCACTATCCTAGAGCGATCTGCCTATCAACTAGCGTGAAAACTCGGTTTAACACTCTCGCGCACTCACTGCGCCTTTCATGACAAGGCTTCGCGGCCGCGGCCTTACCTATCCGTTGCCGCTTCCACGTTGTGTGCGACTCGCCAAGATCAAACTGCAGCCTTCGAACGCGGCCGGAGACCAGCAGGACGATCAAGTCGATAGATCTTGTTCCGTTAATTCGATTAAATGAGCGGCTATTAGCGTCGCCTCTAAGTCGGTTAACTCGCACTTGAAATTGTCGCGCGCCGCGATAAGAGATCGTGTATCTCGAGAAAACTCGTTCCTTCGACGGCACATCTCGGCGAACTGAGAAAAATGCCCATCGGGTGAACCGATTAAACGATATGTCCGATTGTTATTTTTATTGTCCAGTCGAGTGACGGATACCTTTACTCAAACAACACGTATGTTTAAGAGACGTCTTATTGTTTAAAGACATATTTACGATGTTTTGAGACGTCTTAATGTTATCCGGGCATCCGATGAAGTGACCGGTGAAACCTAAACGGAAAATTTGTACCGCCCTTTGTATCGCTTGTAATTTTCATCGGTGAAATGACGAAATGATCGGACATTGCGTTTGATCGGATACATCCGTTTGTTACTTTTTAATTGGATTATCCAATCGCATGTTCGGATATTTTTTCATCGAGATGTTTCCTTCTTCCCTTAATCCGGAGATAATCTTTCCTTCTGTGCGCTCTAATAAAATATACCCTCGGCAGATAACGCATCGCTCGCAGATGAAAATTTCCGACGGACTCGGTTTATCCTGCAGTTCGCTGAAAGCAACGCGCACAGGATGAATACCGAATTCCAAAGTGTCGCGGTTGAAAGAGGAACACCCGCTGCACCGAAGTCGTGCGCTTTCTAAGAGACGTGTCCGATGAAAGAACTCGTTTTCACGGTATGCAAGAGCACCGAATTTCTCATCGCGCCGGGAAGGTGGAAGATAAATGGGCCCGTTCGCCCCGTGTTTGTATGCGACGGAAACTTCACACGAAATCCTATTTTCCCCGTTTTCTTACGTCGAGATTCGTCAGGTTGCGGACATTTGACAATATATCGAGGCACGGTCCTGCCTACGAGCTCTAGGTGCAACTAAATTCCATTTAAAGTCTCGTTGATCGCCACAATCCACTGGATGCTGCACCGCCCACAAATTGGACAATGGTCAATGGGACACATCCGGTCCCTCGCAGGTGGCCGTTTGCGTGTTTCTTCCTCTTCTCCGAATTCCCCCGGGTCTCGACGGTGCTAATATTGGTCAAACACGGCTCTCGCTTGCGCCCTAGCCGCCTTCGATCACTCAAACTGTGTACACACAACACGTCTTTACATAGGAATAATACTGTTTTTTTCTATTGCCCTGTGTGCGAGTGGTCGTTGAATTTTTCTTTTTCTCAAACTCAGGCACACGTTGCGATTGTGTCATTGCGTGATCGAAGCGACTTTTTTTGCCGAGATAGAACACGTCGTTTAATGTTAGACACGGTGCTAACGCATTGGTTCTACGCTCGCGTTCCTGCGCGTGGACCGTCTGTCGGGGGGTAGGTTCCGCTGCGCGCGAGCGCGCCCGTGTCGCCCCCCATAAGGTGCAGCGAGGCGCGTGGTCTGCGTTTCACGGTTTACCGAAAAATTAGCCATTAATTTACGCCTCAGGCCGGTGGGTGTGCCGAGCGCGTAATAAATAGCCCGCGTGGCGAGCGAGGCCCACATGGTGCGTTTTCCGGGAGGATTATCATGGCTTTCATGGCACCTTGGGGGAAACGTGTCAGGCAATCTATATCGGAGGATACGGGGCGTTTAATTATAACTATACTCGGTATGCGAGGACTCGGCGCGTCTCTTCCGGAACACCGGCATTCCTTTCTCGGTGAAGAGTCAGAGGGAACGATTTAAAATATCCATTTCGACTCGTTCGGCTTTACTTGCGCAACAAAATCTCACTCGCTGAAATTTATATTGTTAGAATTGATATCTTTTTTAATCTGTTTCGCTGTTTTAACTATGTTGCGGAATCAAAGACTTAACACAGGGTCGAAATTTCGACTCGGGTTATTGCACAAAAGTTATGTAGTTATGCGTCCCACGCAACGCGTCCGAAACTGCAAATGCAAAATGGATGCAAGCAATCAAGCTGAAAAGTATGACCGAAATTATATTTCGAATCGCGCGCACTGGTTCGCCTATTTCCCTTAACAACTCGAAATTTCACGTGGCGGTTAAAAAAATGACTTCGGCCATATTTTCCAGCGCGATCCGTCCGTTTCGCATGCGTTTCGGGCGCGTTGCGTGGGACACCCTGTATAACAGTTCGAAATTACATCGAGAAACGTTCAGGGATCGATAGCGCGCGGTAGCGCGCGCCTGTGATGTTTAATGCAATAAAAAAGTATAAACACTATGACAGTGACTAATCATAGTGCGCGATTTGAGCGCACTCAGCTCGGGGGTTAGCGCGTCTATTATGCAAAGTAATTCCAGAACAGCGCGCTTACGGCATTAACGGCCGAGCAGCGGCCGGTGCGGCAAGAATGTGTTATGGAAATCGATTTTAACGCGCGAGAAGCGTGTCCTCGCGGCTACGCAAACATTCCGGGTCTCTTTTTCCCACAATCGACGTTCCCGTCGCTCGCCGGCCGCGTCATCGGCTCGGCGAGCGACCCGCGCGGCGAATCCGCCGATCCGGATTCCAAGTCGATCTTCTGATCACAATGAGATCGCGGAATCCGTATCGTCACGGCTGGAAATCGATTTGAAGTTCACGCGACGACGTTCGCCGAGTGAACGGTCCTCGCGCGCGGCAGAGGCGCGCGCTCCCAGTACATCCGTCGCGGGGAAAAACCGGGCCCGCCAACGGCAGCTCGATTGTACTGCCGAGAGTGTTTTACGGGCGGAATACCACGGTTTAATAAAGCTCGCTCGTATCCCCCGCCTGCATCCCAGTTTCCACGTACTCGAACGGATCATCGCCGGGGCGTTCGGCCGCCTCGTAAGTTTCATCGTAATTATTAATTTTTACGAGGTAGGTAGGTAGGTTGGTAGGTAGGTAGGTAGGTAGCCAGGCAGGCACACCTCGTGCAGGCGCTGCAGGTGCGATAGAGATCTCCCTCTCCTTCTCGGGACCACCGGCGCACGTCCCTGAAGAAACCATCTCGTTTCGCAGACCACTCGCGCGGCCTCCGTTGCCGCTCGTTCCATTAGCCGGGCTCGGCGCGAGCGCACGGCGCGAGAAGAGATAACCCTTCTGTCGGCGCGGCGAAATATTTTAATTCCCGGCGAATGGAAACGCCTCGTTCTCTCACCTGGCGCGTCCACGCTAACTCATCGCGCCGTGTTCGCGCGGATGACGCCGCGGATCGACGCGGCTGCGGAGGCGTCGTCCCGGGGCGCACTCGACTTCGCGTAAATCGCCGACGCGATAAGCCACGCCGGCGATGTCGCGGGAAGGATTTTCTCCGGGTCCTTCCAGGCTCGTTAAACGAGTCTTTTCGCAAAGGCTAGCCAGATTAGAGGCGTTTACGGGGTGACCGGTTGATCGACGCGCGCGCTTATCGGCCGTTTCTCACGGCGAACGACCGCAATTATTCGCGATATTCCCGCGGGGAGCAGATCACGGAGATACTTAGTCTGAGTTAATTAATTACGCGCCTGCGTCGCCGTAAAGTGCCGCGAGTGCCGTGGTTAGACCGCGAAATCTATCGCGATTTTCTGCGATCCGCGCGGATTTATCCACCGTGAGATTCGGAGGCGAGATACGTGCGAGATAGCGCAACGTTGTATCGAAATCAGCGCTGTCGGTATAATCCTAGGTATTTCCGGGTAACACCCGCGGGTTTGGGTCTTCCGGGATCACCCCGTATTCATCGATATTCACCCCGGCAGTCAGAGGAAAGCCAAAATTGTTTACTTTGTACACTCAGTTATCCAATACCGTAGTAACCGGACAGTCGAAACAGACAGTCGAGCACTCATTCGATTGACCAAATTGAAAGCGCTGAAATCGCAACGATTACCGCTTGTTTGATAGAGGAAAAGGGCGGGGGGGGGGGGGGGGGGGGGAAAAANGGGGGGGGGGAGGGGAGGAGGAAAAATAATCGGGACACCGGACACACTCTCGGGACGTCTCGCGGCGAAAGGAACCGGCGAAAGGACACCGAATTCGCCGGCACGAAAATCACTTAACGATCCGCGCGCGGCCGCCGGCGCCAGCCGCGATCGCAATCCTCGAAAACGAGCGAGCGTATAACTCCGCCGCGGGAGAATCGTTGAGCGTAATCCGCCGGTAATGATCCTCGCGGTGGCGTTTAACGAGCACTTGGACGGCGCGGCTCCGCGAATCGCCCGGCCCGAAACGAGAGCCCGGTCGCGCGGGCTGCTCTCGATTCCGCGCGACTCTTAAGTCGCGGCGTCGTTGCGGCACGGCAGTTAGGCGAGAAAAAGACGAGGGGTAAGTACAGCTCTCTCGCGCGCGGTTACGTGTCCGCTTCGGCGTTTACTACTTACTGGCCGAATAGGCCACCCACCGTGCCATCTTATCCGGGATCTCGCTGCGCCGCGCGAGAGCGGAGATACGCGCGAAGCGTTATGAGTCGGTACTCATCCCTAGTGATGGGATCAAGCGTCATCCCGGCCGGGGTCTCTCGTTTTTGGCAACACCACGCGAGAGAGACCGCCGCGATCGGCCGGCCGGGAGCGGGCGAATATCGCGGACGCTCCGCGGCGAAAAATCTCTCATGCGTCCAATGTGCGCTAACGAAGAACGGAAATTTAATTTTCTCTCTACCGCCCTTTCCCCTCGGCTCGGTGCAATGTTCGACTCGTGCCGGACGAAACCTTTACTTGTTTGATGTTGTTTTCGAAAATCGACAGATCACCGGCGAATTTGTCCGGCGTCGCGGCTCGTCGCTTCTGATCTGAAATTGATTGAAAATCGCGAGCCGGTGACAATTGAATCGAGCCCATCACTACTAATCCCGTAGAGAGTGTCCGGTCGACTTCTCAGGTTCCATATCCTGTTCGAGCGTACGAGGGGATCCCTACGTGCATTGTTTATCCTGTGGGAGGTTGCGGGATGATACGATGGCGCGCGGGCCGTCTCGTAAGCGTTGCGCAATAACATCCCGCAGCATCGCGGCCGACCCTAAGCTCTTCGTTTTATGCTGGCTGTAAGGTCCTCTGATCGCCGATGCGAGTGCTTCTTCCGAGCAACGGTGGAGGTATCTATGAGCGCAGGTAGGTAAGCCTCGCGTAGCGCGAGGATCTCCAGGCGGGAGAGAGAAAGGGAGAAGAGAGGAGAGCTCGAGATCGCGGGCTCTCGTTTATTCACGCCCGGACGTTCTTCATCGCGCGAAGCGCTCTTATTACTAGAAATACAGACATTTTTCCGGAGCTCGCGCCGAGGAACACGGAAATATCCCGAGCCTCTCAACGGCTCTCCGACGCTACGCGAGATCGGAAGGAATCACGGCGAGATCGTTTCTGATAAATCACCGGCTTTTCAGCCGGCGATTATCGCTCGCGCGCGCGCGCGCGCGAGATTAGACCGCCTCGTTGCGTTTCACTATTTTCCACCGTGTTACATCTATCTCGCGTAATTGCCGTGAGTCCGCGTAAATGCGAAAAACGTCCACCGCGAGCGCACGCCCGGAATGGCCGCGATCCGCGCCGTAATAACCGTAAATATCGCGCGATTGAGTCTTTCAGTGGGGTGAAACGAGCGGTTAAATGCATTCCTCGCTCCGCGGAATCGTCCCATAGTGAGATTCGAGAGACGCGCTACCTGCACTCCGCGGACGTGGCGAAGCGCTCTCCTCCTCCTCCTCCTCCTCTTCCTGCCCCTGTCCACCGCGTGCAACTCGCTTACATCATCGGCGTTCCACATATCGCTTACTGCCGCATCGGCCGGTTATCCGAGATCGGTGCGGGTAAATAGAATACGACAGGACGCGGCGGTATAATTAGAGGAGATTTAGCGGGTTCCCAGGTGCACCTGCGATCGGGGCTGCCGTCCGGGCCGCTGCGCCGGTTCCCGAGCTCTAGGTACGCCGAGGCGAGGAACAAAATGGCCAAGGCGTAGGCGAGTGTCCGGTTCCCTTTGTGTTCGCTACCTGTCTTAAGACATCCTCCGATGCTATTCTCGTCTCCTTCTTTTTCCTCGCGCGTGCGTATTTACGAAGAGGAAAC
>NW_014556411.1:1341925-1360842 GCF_001313825.1 Dinoponera quadriceps
GGGGGGGGGGGGCCCGCCAGATCCTTTGATAGCACGGCATTCCTGCCCATTCGTCAGACATTTGATAGCTTCACGTGGGAGCCGCGGAATTCTTCGTGGTGGCTACCTTTGTCCCCCTCGCCCGCTCGCCCTCGCAGCAGCCTCACGGTGCGCGTTTGGGTGTCAGGTACACGGTTCCGTGGGCATCGATGCTTCCTCGATATGTCTCCCGCGGGATTTCGTTGTCGTCGTGAATACCGCGCCTGCCACGTTTCACTAGCTATCATCCTTCTTCCCAGAAGGCGACGATTCGCCGTCGAGAGCGCGTCGGCTGCGAACTCTCTCTCTCTCTCTCTCTCTCGCTTCGGGGCCAGCTCGCGTCATTCGACGTGCATCCTTTCCGCCGGGAGATAACGGTCGTGTTTCCAATCGCAACTCCGCGCCGGTGGCACGATCGATTGATTGGACGCGCGAAGCCTTACGAGGCGTTAAATCAGACGGAACTCCGGAGATGTGGGGCTAAGCAAGGCGAGGAGCCCGAGCAAGGCGAGCAAGTGCCACGTCCTGCGCGGCCATCGGACGGTTAAGTTAATGCGCAGGTAGTCGAATAATTTCCGAGCGCCGCGATCGCTGCGAAAGCGAAAGCATCGCCGAGGTCGCGCACGGCGTCGTAAAATCAGCTTGAATAATCCGCCGCGCGTACGAGAGCTCCCTTTAATAAATAATTAATGACTTCTTCGCATGGCCGCGCCTCCGCGTTTCCCGCCGTACCACCGCGAAATTTACTGCCGCGTCTCGCGTATCGGGCTTTACCGCGCATCCGCCACCCGGTCGAAAATGAAGTTTTCGACGAGCGCGAACACGCGTTCAAGCGTCCGGTAAATCGCGCGGAAAAGTATCCCGAGCCTAACACGGGCGGCCACGTAGCTCGCTGGAAGCTGACCACGACCGGCTTGAAGCCGTCCTCTCCGCGCAGTAAAAAGTTTCGTTAAATTTAACACACATTTCACATGTCCCAAACTTTCGTGTTAATTTCACGCAAGGTGAATATATTGAAAAATTAATCGACACCGTGAATATATTCTTTCCTTCAGTTCCTGAAAATTACTCTTGAGTAACAAGAATATAAAATTTTTATCGGGACTGCATCAAATGTCTTCATGGAGACGAGTTTTATATCATAGTTTCTGTATAAGATTATACATTTTTCTTTGCATAGGAGAACATGCGTCTTGAATAGATACTCGTTTCTTTCTTTAGCACAGAAGCACTCATTTAGGCTGCAATAATCTGTCAAGCGCTTCTTCCCAACTCACCGGAAGCTTCTCCGACCACTTCCTTTTCGACCGGACAGAGTCTCTGGATGCTCTGCGAGAGCGGCCGACCACTCGGGGAATTTGCATAGCGGCTATCGTGCCGCGCGACATATGCCGGCTCGCGAGGATGCCTGTCTATACGCGCGCGACTACCGCGTGTTCGCGACGGCGGACATGCGCGCGGAACGCACAAATAGAGGCGCACGCATAATGCACGTAATATATATTTGTAGATCGCCGTGATACTAACGGTGCCGTACCGGTGACCACGTCGCCGCCCCATGCCAGGCCGAGCCCTCGGGGGACCGAGGCGCGCTCGGCGGGCCCCCTCGCGCCATCACCCTCGCGCCGACGACCTGCTATGCGCGCCACCGCGACGTGGTGCGCGCCATGTGGTGGGAGACGGCATATGGGCACGCGCCCAAGATCTGATAAGGTCGGCCGCTTCAATTGACTGCAATCATGGGGGTTAGAGATATTAACTCGCGGGGATTCTCGCGCCGCGCGTGCCTCTCCGGGAATTTTCACGTAACGAGAGCCTGCAATTGACGGCTCTATCGGGCTTTTCGCATCGCCACGCCGCTGAGGTCGCGATTGCTCCCTGAATAATTGACGGCGGTGACGAAGCTGCTTCGCGCCTTGATATCGCCCACTTTCTCGCTTTAAATATGTGTGTTTCTTTCTCTTTCTCTTTGAAAATCATTAAAATCAAATATTCCGCGCGGAGATATTCAGAAGTAAGAGTTGGTCAATTTCGTGAGACGGCAGCTTTTGATTTCGCGATAAGTACTTCAGGACCGAACGATCAGTGGACATAAGGACGCAACGTGCTTGTTAAGGGGCTGATTGTCGCGTTGATTCGTCAGAATTTCAGCTAACAACGGCTAACAAGATGTTGCAATTGACGGCTTTATCGTGACATCGAATGGTCCCGAGTGCAAAACGGTTAATTCATTAATTCATTCAGCAACTAGACCCCACGACGGTGACGTAACACAACGATCTCGTTGCTTCGTAAAAGGTCGGGCTGTCGCCGAGCCGAAATAAAGGCCCCATGGTCCCGCGAAGTTATTTACTTGTCATTGCTGCAAAAGGTTTCGTGTTCTTCCTCGTAACGACTTCGTGATGGACTGCGAACAACACGTCTTCATTAAGCGGCTGAAAGAACCTCTTTCATTGTCTAAACGAGCCACAGAAAACCGGTTGATCGATCAATTGCCCGAGACGCGCGCGTCATCGTCCGAGTGCCGTGGGCAAGCCAAGGACCTCGATTCGATTCATTAGAATCAATTTCATGCCCAATATGGTAGCGGCCGGCTGCTCCTTGTTTTTCACAAATTAATCGACCGGCAATTACCGCGTTAGAAGCGTCGCAGCACCATACGAGCGTTTTTCGCGTCAGTTGGCGCGCAACATGTTGCGACAACACGACATCGTGACGACAGCACGTTTCTATGTTCGTTGAAAAAAAAAAAACAGACGGCACTGCGAGGGTATAAACAAGCTTCGACGGGCGTTCTCGAGTTAACGCGTTAAATGTTGACATTTCCGCCCCGTGGAAGTCGTGTTCGTTAAACTAGGCGAAATAAAAAATTAAGTCATGTTTCGTTTATTATTAAGGTCTCAAATTTATTTATTTTGTATTTTCTGAAGAGAAATTTCATATGCGTCCGATAAGTTTGTCTTGCTGCAACATTGTAACGTACCTTTGTTTTTAATACGGAACATATCGTCTTTATTATACGTACATAGTAACAAATGAATCGCGAGAGATGATTTTGCTGTTTTTTACTTGTCTTCTTTTTTATATTTTGGCGATGTGCCTTAGTGAGACCGCCATCTGAGTATTGTGCCATACAGAAGATGTTCTTCAGATAGACCTGCAGCAAAAGGATTAATACACAATGTTTAATACAAAAGCACCTTGCCATATAGCTGAATTCTTCTTCCCGAAAGGCATTAAGGGAAATCATTTCTTTCATTCTATTCCTTTCATTCTTTTGTGTGGGTTGAAATGCTTAGAACTGTAGCCCCGGGCGAAATTCTTTATATACTCAAGGCTGAATCGATGAAGTACAATAGAAAAGAAGAGAAAGACTTTTAGAAGATTGATTTCTGCCGGAGGCCAACATGGGTTTTACACTAGTGCGGCCCAAAGACACCTGCATATTTATCCAAGAAGCCAAAACATTTTTACGTGATCTACCTTTGCAGAACCTGAGGATTACAGGTGATGAAAAGGAAAGGTTGTCAACGCGACCTTCGCCCCAGGAAAACCAAGAAAGAATCCTTCAGTTTGAGATCCAAGAGCCGCCACGATTGATGCTCCAACCGGACAAAAAGAACATTTTGTCAAACACCTTGCGAAATCTCCGTGGCTGACCGTTCCCACACGTATCATAACAAAATTATTTTAAGCGTTGAACCACAAAGAATGGCTGAGAATCCAAAAGCGCAACCTGCTTCCTTTAGCGCTATTATTAAGCTTAAGTATGTCTTTTATCACGATTATGACTTGGCTCCTGTTTTCCTGAAGCATTGGGCGGCGGAACGAAGCCGAGAGAATGATGAGACGAATCGCACAAGTTACGACCACCAATAATACGAAAAAGAAAGAAAGGGGAACGGCTTAGTCATGCTGATTCATTCGTAAAATCGCCGCTTTCTCCAACACTGTCTACAAGTTGATTACCGTACGTAATTTCTTCGACTATTAATTAATCGCTATATCTCGTTACAACCGGAATTGGAACCGGAACCGTGATGAAATCAAATTCCTTTCTATTGCTCGCTGTGCCGTTTAGAGGAACAGATTTATGAATATATAGCAGCCCGCAATTCCCCAATGATACATTGAGAGAAAAAAGTCAAACAACGTGGCTTAATCTAGTAAAAAAAAAAGAAACATTTTCATTCGAAGAAAAAATAATATTTGATATTACAAAATGTTGTTTACATTCAGCAAACCTAAGTCGAACAAACACGTATCCTAATCGAAAGAAATCTGTTTCCCTGTGTACCTACTGAATAAATATTTTGTCATATCTTAAGCACTCAGTGCAAATACTCCACATATTCCGCGCCATTCGGGCCTAATTTACGTTGGCGCACGAGCCCGTAATGCACGAGCGCATTACGGAATCTCGCGGCGACCGTTCTGCAACGCTCGTGTGCGTCCCGCGAATAAATCCCAGTAATTAATAAATTCGTATAGGCGGACATGTGAGCGCGACCACCCGTTTTCCGATCCGTGGTCTCCCGCACTGTTTCGAAATCGTGAGCGGCACATTCCTAGCAAATTACCGTATCGCAACGCGCCGGGGCGACCCGTTGACCAGGTAAGAACGCGCTCTACCTGCTCCCAGCGGGAGGTCCCCCGGGTACTATAAGTCCGCCTTCACCTTCCTACTGCATCATTACAGGATGCGTGTTGTGCGTTACACCGGCTACCAGCGGACGAGTGGCTCGTTGGGCATAATCATGACGAGTCTCTCCTCTCTATCTCTTCACCATCGTCCACTTGATCGCCGGAAGGCAGATGACACCTTAAAAGCGGCAGCGTTGGTTCATCCCGCTGGCTCGTCAGGTAAAGAGGTACCTGCGTGTCCGCTTTCGGCCGTCACAGTGGCCCGATGTCACTTGCCCAGGTAGATGAGTCACTAATGAGAACAAGCCGGCGGGATTGGCTGGGCGAGAAGCCAACGGCTCGAAGTGCTACCATTCGACGGGCTTATCTCGCTCTCGCGATCGTCTCGGTCAGTGGGAGCGTCATCTGCTAGCGATGGCGATTAATTAGTCGCTCGCGGAGGGCCGCGCCGGTCTATAGACGTCATTACCCGATGATTCGACGAATAGATCTCTCGAACGCAGCTTCCTGAAACGCCCACAGCTCGCGTAATCATCGCGAATCTCGCAAGTAATATTCCGAGGAACTCGGTATTAACTTCCCGTGGTGATTAATTGCATTAAGTATCCGCGTCGGGAGCACAGACGTTTGAATAAAACAACGTCAGTCTCAATCGACCGCGTATGCGTGAGCAATGATCTGTATATTTTACGGCGGCTTATTAAATTAGAAACTTAATGGACCCGGCACGTCCGAGGAGACCGTCTCTGTCCGCCGTTACACTTACATTCCGATCGATCCGTGTTATCCCTACAGCGTAGAAAGTTTCGACAGTTCTTTCTGGCGTCGACGAGCCGACGTTACTTTCGCCCATCCATTCACAATATGCCCCCTTGCGCGACGTGACTCCGCATAAAAATCGCGAGACACGAAAGGGCGACATTATCGTAACGATAACGAGCGGCAGCGCGACGACACGATGAACTCCAACGTCGCTCGTCCATCCGTCGCCTGGCTATGTAGGTTCCGTCCGGGTGAACCCTTGCATGTCCAATTAATTCAATGAGTGAATCAGGCCCCGCTCGGCCGCCTGGCTCGTATGTAACGTTTTAATGATACGACCCTGCCCGAGCCAGATGACTCCCGATGGCTATCTATCCCCTGGCCGACACACCCCTGCGGACGACTCCCTGACATCGAGCACGTGCCGCGTAGAAAAAAGCACATGTGACGGAATACGCGCGAGTCGTTATGGAACGTCGGATACTCTTTCCGCCGGCTACGTATTTTGCAACATTTGTCCCCATCTATGATTGGCCTGTGTATCGCATTTCCGCTCAGTATATGTTACAAAAGGCCCGGATGAGAGTCCTCGTTCCTCGAGTCGAAATTTTACTTCTACGTTCAGTTTTTAACTCGACCGACCGTTGAACGTTTGATATCAAACTAAATATTTCGATTGGCAAGGAATGACAAAGATGTTCGTACAGTCTCGCCCGCTCGGCCGATTCAGGTTTCAAGAGGAGGAATATCATGCCGAGATTTTTAACCGAATGTAATATTTCTATTCTTCGACCGTTTACCGGCATGTAGAGGTCGCGTCTCGGGCGAATTTGCGTGGTGCATCGACGCTCATTCCCAGCGTTTATCCTCACGGACGCGACTGGGAAACTTACGGAGGCGAGGATATTCTCACCGGGCGCAGCATAACGAGCATTGACGAGGCAGCGACGAGCCCGACGATTTTGTTCGCGACGGTAATTGAGAATGACGTACGTCTTCGCGCCGCGACGACGGCGGCGTGCTTTGAGGTCTCTGCTGAGAAACGCCTAGGGTGGGCGTACTAGAAACATCTCCGGGGCGCGACATTATATGCACGCCCGTTATACTCCGCGAGAAAGGTGGAAAGGAGAGAATGTGGGTGAGAGGAGGAAGAGAGAGAGCGAGCGAGAGGCTCGCGCCTCGTGGTATACGTATTACCTCGGGGTGTCGGAATTATTGCCCCGTGGGCCGCAGTCGAGCCGCAAATGGGACAGGTTGTTTCGCGTTGGTGGAAACGGACGATAAATCGCGGAAATTAAATCGACGCTATCGGCTGTCGATAGCCGGCGCGCGAGACGTATGCGGCGGCCACAGAGGCAAGACGACGTCGTGCATCTCGGCGCCTCCCGTTGCAGGAAAGTATTGCTCGGCACACGACGACCTCGCGGGAACACCTTCGCGGCGTCTTGAAGCGTACGAATGCGAATTGCCGAGAGCTGACTTTCATCTCTTTTCGCGACGTATGCTGTAAATTATGAATCTTAATAACCGTAGTTACGCGAAATATGATAATCGTGTGTTTCGTCCGAAGGAAAATTTCATGATAATGAACGTTTTTAACCAGTTGGTCGTCCAACCAATTTGTACTTCGCCAATTTGTTATTTTGTGAGAGAATGCATTTTTCGGACACGATAACCCTTTATGAATTTTTCAAGGGACCATCGCGAGATACGCCGGTCGGACGACCCACGATGTGGCCCTTCGGCGCACGCAATCGCAACGACAATAGCCGTCGTTCGCTCCTGAAGAACGCTCCCGTCTCGTTCTCGTGGCATCGAGGAGGATCGTGTTTGAAGTAAGGCACCGTAATGCCGGAGCGAGCGGTGGCCGGAACGCCGGCGGCCACGAAGATCCCATCGTATAAGGTACACACCGGGCATAGCGTGCGGAGTAAATGTTCCAATCGTCGTCGTGCCCTGTCCACAAATTATTCCTCGTGTTCTGCACGATGCGCAGCACGAGCTCGGCGCACACGCGCGCATCGCCCCGAGTACGTGCGCGCACGTACGGGCGCACGAGAGTTCACGGCTCCGCCGCGGCGGGTGCAGCAACTCTTCCGCTCATTCCGAGAAGCGAGTATCTCGTCTGCTCGGCTCGTAGAGAGACCCCGCGTCTTGTCTCGTATGCCACGATCGACCTAGGCCGGACTCTCTCGATACTCCGAGTCCCAGGGCGCTGTGTGCATCCGCACCGACCGATCGGGAGAAACGGCCTCGAGAGAAGTCGCACGGCGAGAGAGAGAGAGAGAGAGAGAGAAAGAGAGACGGGAACGGTAGCACGTGTGACTACATCGATTCGTTTCTCGTCTCCTCGCGGTGGAGAGTAGTTAAGACGTTTCTTCTTCCCCAGGCTGGCGTCGTGACGCCAACGGGTCATTCCGAGGCGAGCTCTCTGCTATTATTACCCGTTCGCGCTGTTAACGTGCGCGATTGTCCCGAGGCGTTCGAGCGAGGAAGGACGGAGAGCACGAGACGATATGGGGGAGCCCGAGGTATCGATGAGAGTACTAGCGACGAAAAGTACGACGAATTAATACCGGATCCGTATACTCGAGGGGAAGAAAAATTATGATCGGGAAATCCGAAATCACTCGCTATCTATCGGGGAGCCGATCTTTTCGAGTGCCGAGAACCGACGAAAAGCAGAGCTAACGGGCAACAAGGAGCACGACCGATCGGACGACAAGGAGCGCTCGTCGCTCCGCTTCTTCGAGAGGGCAGCAGTCAAGGTGCTCTCGTTTGTTTCTCGTTTCGAGTCGTGTCGTTCTCGTCGTGAAGAGCTCGTGCGGAGCCAGACGAGCACCGCCTATCTCTCATCTGCCGTCCACCTGTATTCCTCGTATTGTCAGCACGTGGAATCCCGTGGAAATTAACGATTGACCCCCGCGAGAGAGAAAGAGGGAGAGTCCTGACCCTTATCTGGCTCGCTCCATCGAGGCCGTAGAGAACGCTGCGGACTCCTATGCGCGCGATCGCAGATACCGGCACGACGGCGGCGGCGAAGGCACAGAGTGCGGTTCGAATAAGTATATCGCCGACTGACGCGTTTACAGCGCGGATGTGCGGGGGTACTCGAGGCTCGAAAGCGCGACTGGAAATTGCGGGACGTGAGCTTGGACAAGCGACGGCGGACGCACCGGCCGGCGAGCAGTCGCGCTCGCTGAAAGTGCTTCCTCGAAAATTGAATATTCCGCAAAAACCTGTTTTCCCCGCTCTTTATGCCCCGCCATGCGTCGGATTAGTCACATGTCGGGGGAATTAGCCGCGCGGATCGCTGCCTTTCAGTCAGAGACAATACGCGGAAAAACAACGGGACATAATACAGAATCGAGGGTGACTAAGAGCATTTTAAGAGCAAATTAGCCGCGATCCATTGAAACGCACAAAAAGCAGGTGCCTCTTCTTCTTCTTCTTCTCGGTTACTAGCGGAGCGAACAAAACGATCTCTTCGGGGAGGGGGAGGGGATGAAGCCGGTGCGAATCGGCGGAACGAATAGAGCCGACAGGTTCTAGATCCCGCACCTTCCACGGCCGATCGTTTTTACCGTGACTCTGACGTTTCAATTAAATTCACGGCGCTATCGCGCGCGATTCCGTCTTCGAGCGGGCTCTATCGGCCGATGCAAATGGTACGAGAGCGATAATTGTGCGAGCGTCTTCCTGAAAGCTCATACTTCATTCCTCATCGTGATCCAACTCGTCGCGCTCGGCGCCTCAGAATGAATTTCAAAGTCGAATTTTATCCTTCAAAATGATTACGAACAATTTAAATTATATTGCTTACGTTAAACAAACGCAAGTTAAACACTTATACTAAATTCAAAGAAATTTTTTTTCTCCGTGTAGAATTTAAAAATCATCCGTATTGAGTTTAAATGAAGAAAATCTATTTTGTAAATTTAAATGTAAAAATTTCATCTTTAACTTAATAAAAAGAAAAAGATTTATATTTAAATTGATAAATATAAAAATTTGTATTTAAACATTTATTTTACATAAAATTGGTTCCTTTATAAAATTTAAAGCAATTTATTTTAAATGTAATTAAACAAGACGACGTTAGTACGAAGACAGTGGTAGACACCTGCTTGCTGATAAGCACAAGCGAGCACGCCACAGACGACTCGTAGAAGGACGAAGTCGACGCAACCCTGGAGAATCGTCCGCGCCCATCGCCGAGCGACAGCCCGTTAGGCCCACTGCGGACTGCGCGTCCAGATATCATCACGAATGTTAAACAGAAGGGTACGTACTCTTTCGCGTCGCCACGGGTTTTGCGCGTATCCCGGCCTGCGCGAGGGTGGGTTAACGTGTGACGGCGCACACGTGGCGGAGTCGATCGCGACACGGCGTACGCAGGAAGTCTTCGTCGATTTATGACGCATGAAATTCCCCCATCGGCGGAACTCACCGCCGCGGTCGTAAAGAACCCGGAGACAAAAGGATACATTGATTCGAAGTGTTTTGTCATTGCGCGCGCGCTGATAACGAGTTACACCCCGGCGCGGTGAAGCATTGTGCTCGCTTGCTGATTTGAATTTATAAGCGCCTGCGATGCGTCGCCGTTTATTCGCGAGTCCCCATTGTGCGGCGGATCGGAGGGCGTTGTTTCAACGCGGAGACGACCCGTCTTCCCCCCTTCCTCCTCCCCTCCCACGAGATCACGATCTTCGATTGAAGCACGATTTAAGAGGTCAGGAGGGACTGGTGTCTGCATTAAGAAGCTTGTCATCTGGGACAACCTCAAGTTTCGAACGTTCAACAACAATGTGTTTTTCTACAATCTCTGTCGATGGATTAAAAGGCGCGCTTGATCAAATATTTAATCGAACAACTCGATCGCCGAGTATCATCGAGACGTTAGCGATTGTAACGTCAGCTCTCGGCAAGTGTCGTGTTTCTTTCTTTAAATTAACATGAAAGCACTAGGATTCGAAATTTCATCGGCAAGACCGCCCGTGAAGTTTTCCGTGAAAAGCGCGGGCGCGGTCTAAATTGTCCATGACCGTCATTTATTTCGCCCGTCTATCTCTCGGGCTCATGTCGTATCTCTCCGCGCCTATCCGGCACGGTTATTCGCAGGAAGGAGGTTAGAGGAAGCGTTTAAAGAGAGAGACGACCGATCATCGTCATCGCGCAATGAGGATATAGGTAGGTACGTGGCCCCGTACGTGGGCAAGTCAGGAAACGAGGGCACTCGAGGATATCAGAGAGGATACCGGGTAGACCCCCCCCTCTCTCTCTTTTATTAATAGGGACAATCCAGCGTCTGTCACGGGACAATGGCCAGGACTACGCCCAGTATCGGCCTCGTATATGCTAAAGTGTACCGCATCACGGTGCATTGGATCAGCGGTACGTGCGCGAGATCGTAGGTCGTAAGTTCGCGCGAGTTCGGCCGGTACGCTGTTCCGAGGTGGCGCACACGTGTCCCGCACCTCCGCGACCTCGGCGCTCGTTTATAATGCCGGGCGAAGAAGCATTCAGTGCATCCACCGTGCAAACGGGCCAACTAACTTCTCGGTTCTGTGCGCTCGTGCCATGAGCCCATGACAGAAGGCACTCCTACGTGCGAAGTGTCCTCTTCCTTCTTTCCTTCGCGGCCGATATATCCTCGCTACCGTGAGCGTCGCCGTCATTAACGTTACGGCCATTACGTCTCTCTTCGGACCTGTGCCGTTGCGCGTATCGCATTCGTAAAGAGTATGCGGTAATAGTGCCATCGGTATAATCTGGGTATTTCGACACCCGAGTAATTTCCTACCCAGTTTTTCTGCCTAGAGAGAGAGAGATCGAGTATAAATGTTTTCTAAAAATCAATTCGGTGTTGATCCTCAATTTATTGTGAATTTAATACTTACGGCAATTGTCTTAACGTACAAGTAAATATTGATTTATTGAAAGGAAATATCATATTGTACGTACTCAATTATATTTCCACTTCTGGTAAATATCTGCCGGGGAGTATCATAATCATACTCAGACCAAATAAATATTACTTGAACGGCAGCACTCTTTTCCGACGCAATTACTCGGGTGATCTAAAAGACCCGAATAATCGAAATTGACAATATGTCCAGTAACGCATGTTGATCTGAATGCTTACGATTCTCGCGACGTAAGAGTCGGTATGATAAAGTATGTCAAAGTAAGAATAATAATTTTCCTCCCGAATGGTCAATAGTTTAGATTGACCGATCGACAATCATCGAGAAAAGGATGGATCTACCCGATCGATTGGCAATGCGTTGACTTCGAACGGGCGGCGAACGGAGCAGCGAGGTGCCGTCTGGGAGTATCGAGTTTATTTTCGCGCACAAAATTAACGGACACCGCGGCGCTCGAGCACCGAAAGTACCGCGAGGCAACCGGTAGCGCCGGTCTGTTTACTATGCAAACGATCCGAACTAACTTCCACGTCCTTCGAGCTCGTGCCCATGACACTCGGCACTCCTACGGAGGAAGTCCCCTCCCCATCGCCGCTAGAAGGTTCTTACATATTCAGGAACCTTCTTCCACGGAACCCGATAACTGCCCGCGAGGTCACGCGCCGAAGCGCCCGGCGGACCGATCAACCCGCCGATCCGGTCCAAGTCCTCTCGTGAGCTTAAACGGCCTTTCCAGCGCAATCAGCGCGCCCCGGTGTGCATTGTCGACGATTCCGTGTGCGCGTCGACTCCCTCGCGAGGGAGCTTTCGTCGCAGAACGCGCGTTCTCGCGCATTTCGCTGGAACTCGAGACAGTGAGAAATTCAATCGTACTTTTCGACCAAATATAACGCGCTCTCTCACCTACGTTCCCTCTCATTTACGATCCCTCTACGCGTGCAGATAAGCTCGCGATAAATTCGCGATCGGCTAACAGCGCGTAATCTCGCCAGCGTCGTCTCGATTAATTCGTGTTAATCGGTAATAATTAAGAAGAAAAATACGGGCGCGCGAAAGCATGAACGCGGCTGGTTAATTGCCTCGTTCCTCGCGGTCCACCCCTCGTGGAACTTCGCTTCACACGCGGCGGAGCGCGCGTCGCGCGGGCGGGTAATAAATTTCGATTAAGCTCGGCCGCTGTTAGCTCTCGCGATTTTCCACGCCGTACAAATTAATATCTCCGGTTAACCGGAATCTCGTCTCGGATGAGATATACGACGAACACGCGCGCGACTCGCGGGTCCGCTCTCTCTCTCTCTCTCTTTCTCTTTCTCTCTCTCGTAAGAAACATGCGGCCGCCGTGGCAGGCTTCTAACGACCGGCCTTTAATACTTGGGATAAAAAAAGGAAGAAAAGGGAGCGGCGAAAAAAGGAAGGAAGAAGCACGTCCTCGACGATGACGACGAGGACGAGGCTTATCGAGCGCGACCGGCATTTTTACGAGGGCGTTCAGACGCGCGCCCGTGTTTCCATATTCCGTCGTGACTGACGGTTTTTGGCAGCCGTCTGCCCCGAGACGTAATGTTTTTATCGCGGTGACACGCCTATAAAGATCTCGGGGACCACTCCATCGGACCCCGACCGACTCGGGGTACCGAGGAAGAGAGAGAGAGAGAGAGAGAGAGAGAGAAAGAAAGAGAGACCTGACCGAGCTCCGCGCACAAGCGGAGCGCATGGCTCATGTCGCGGCATCTTTGTCGGCAGGGCCGGTTCTCCATCATCGCTTCTGCCGATAGGAAGAGGAGTGCGCGAAACCGCCGCGTTCGGACGAGGAAGCGAGAGGGAGAGAGAGAGAGAGAGAGAGAGAGATATAGGCGCGCGCTCGCGCGCAGCGGAGTCCTTAGAATCGACCGAAGGAGATGAACCTGCTCGGCTCTCGCCGGCCGAGGCGCTCATATATTAATTAGTACGAGGAGTCCGAGTTATTATTGGCTGGAAATTAATAGACCCTTCCGCGGATAAATAACTCGCGGCCCTCTCACCGTTCCTTCGCGCACTCCCTGTCTCTCTTTCTCGTCGAGACCGCGAGCTCTCCTCGCCGCAACCACCCTTCCGCTCGCCGGATCGGAGCAAGAGGCACACACGGGACGTGTTTATTGGCGCGGGCCCGTCGAGCTGCCCTTTGTCGAACAAGGACAAGCAATTAGTTTCGTCTGGATTCGTACTTTATGACGTCGCGTATACATCGCCGGGCGATCTCTCCGCGACGGCGAATATTAACGCGCGCGCCGGAGAGAGTGCGTGGCGCGATCGCGCCGGAAGAAAAAGAAGCTCGCGCGCGATGAAGACGAAGGCGCGAGAGCGGCCGCGCTCCGGGCGACCGCCGTACGGGACTTCGTAATACTTGCATTGTGGGCATACTTAAACGTATTGTCGCGGCTTTTACGCCGGACGTGTACGTATCTAGGCGCATTACGCCCGGCGCAAAAAGCAACGCGAGCGAACGCGTCGTTTGTCAGGAGGCAAATGAATAGAGAGGGGACGCGGTTGGCACGGGGCCCGACGCTCTCCGCGGACGATACTAGACGGAACATTTATCGTTCGGCGATCCGCGAGCGAATATCGAATTTCCTGGCGCGCCCAGAATTGAACGATACCTCCCATTGTATCGCGCCATCGGGATCTGCCAGACGCCAGCCTGCTCGAGCCGCTTGCCAGGCTATTGTCGGACTTGACAAATGTTTTTCCATCCCGGCGCGAGCGCTCACACGACGTTATTATGAAGCCCCCTGTAACGTAGCGTGACGCGTAAAGTCGTGTATCACGCTTGATTTCACCGCGAATACGACGCGTTAAGATGTTAAGACAAGGAGCGCGCGAGAGGGGAAAAGTAGCCGGAAAAAGACGAACTACCGTCTTTCTCTATCTCTCTCTCTCTCTCTCTCTTTCTTTTCTACCGACACCGCGCGTACGTGCAGTCCGTGTCGGCTTCATTAATTTCCCGTTAAGCCTGGGAAAACTAACGCGGTGTGTAACGTCGTAGAAATGCCGCGACGGGCGATCTTGTACTTGCGGCAAAGTGTTGTGTACAAATATCTCTCTCTCCTCGCGTGTCCTTCGCGTCCACAAATCACGAGGCACAAGCAGGGCCCCAATTTCAGCTGTCACGATTCTCATAAGAGACACCCCTTCCTCTCGCTTTCGGGAAGATCCCGGAGGACCTCAGCGATGACAAAAAAGAAAAGGACGAGTTCTCTCTATCTCTTCCTCTCTCTCTTTCTCGGGGTCTCTTTTGAGATTCTAGCCGCAGGTTGCGCAGGTTGCCCGGTTCCCCCCGGATCCTTGGCGAGCGTGCTGCCGACTTCGGGGTGGTCTCGGGGTCTCAGCGCGGGAGTAACGGCGACACGGGCAACGTGCTTCGCATCATATACCCCTTCCATCCAGCACACCCACTCCGGCACCCTTCCATCCCCCTTGCCCGACATCATAACCGTCTAACAAATGGCCGACAGATTAGAACTAGAAACGGTACGCGCGGCGTGTCCCCCCTCGGGCCCCGCTACCTCACCCGGACGCCTTCGCGAGAGAGGCTGCGAGCGTCGGTGCCTTTCATGAAACTGGATCTTGTGGGGGCCCTCGTCCCCCCACCCCCGTCGCCGACGTGCAACCAGCCGAGATAACAGGGCAATAATTCAAGAACTTCACGATACTAGGACTCTTGGGAGTCCTCACTGTGAAAGATTAGTCACGGATGTGTCCGGCCTGCGTCCTCATCTCCCTACTTTGTCGCGTCTCCTCCTCGGCTCGGCACGAAAAAGCGGCCGGGGAAGTACGCCTCGTTGGATGTTTGCGGTCATCATAGCCCTCGAAAAGGGCGGACGATCGCGAATCGAGCGGTCGATGAAAAGAATTCGTTACCGCGCCGCCGTAAACGGAACAGCGCGTCAACTCCAACCCTTTCTCTTTCGCGAGCGGTATCAGGACGTGGAAGCAGCGTTGCATTTATGATACTATTAGAATTTATGCGAGTAATAAGAGAGAATAGTACACAAGTTTATCATTGAGCTGAGTTATCGAGAGAGGAGGACTGCGGGGAAGTCCAATGAATAAACGCTTCCACTTTCACCTAGTTAATGTAACTCGTACTCCGTCGTGTTTCCCTAATAGATATATACGTTACGATTTCATGGTGTTTCGTGCACAGTATTTATATCCCGAATCCTAGGTATGACTTTATAATGTACGAGCCCCGAGAGAATAGGGCATTCTTTCGCGAAACTGTTACTTTTAGGATTTCACCGCCCAAACGGGCGCCCGCAATCAAGATCGCGCGCTCACGACGTCACGTTGTCGCTGATGTGCTATCAACGTTCATTTTATGGTAATATCCAGAATACGTGGGAGAGAGAGAAAGAGAGAGAGAGAGAGAGAGCGTACAAACCGCGCGCAATTAAGATCGTCGCTAAGTCCGGTTGTAAAACTGGCGGGCACTGCTACGGCACAAATCCATAAATCCACGTCAAAAAATGGGTCAAAGTATGCACAATCACAGTTAACGTACTTACGCCTACCGCGTAAATGCAACTTTGTGTCATACGTGATACAAAGAACCATTGTGCCAACGTCCGTTATTATCTAAGGGCGGCGCCACGTTTCTACAATTCGGATGGAAGTGTCACCTGTCAAGTATGCGGCTAGAGAGCGCTCTTTTGTGCTACTTTATTAATAGCGTGACCCGCGATCGCTCAATCAAACCCGTAGGACAATGTGGATTGCGTACGTGTATACGTAATTCATAGACCGCCGTGTATTATTCCACAACTTTCCACTTAAAGATGTTTTTATTGGCGCGTTGTACTTGATGTTGGATGAAAAAACCGTTTCCGGTAAAGTGAAAAGAAAGAGTTAGGTTTGACGAAGAGAAATGGAGGAAAAATATTCCCGGTCTCACGCGAACTGTTGTTTTCGCCGCGTCGTAAGAATAGAAAACGAAAGTTGCACTTAATGAGATGTTCACTGAGCGTGTCGATCAAGCGCATTTTTCACCGCGCGCACAGAGTAATCAACAGGCGGACCGAGTGATCGGCATCCCAGCGAGGAGATCGTGGACCACCCTGATTCCTTCGGCCGGGGGGTAATTAAGTGCTGCGGAGTGATAGGCTGGCGTGACCGACGGTCATACATCGCGCCTCCGCGTTCGTGATCCGGGGCACGGGTCCCTGCTGATCGTTCCGATCCACAAATCGCTTGGCCCGATCGATTTGTAGTACGTTCCGCGGAGATAATTGCGACGGAAGACCGACAACTCCCGTAGATCATTCCGCGTGCCTTCCCTCTCCTCCTTCGCCGCTTCTGTTAGTGCCGCTCTTTTAACGGATATACAATTCGCGTCTATCTCTCTGTAACTTGAATTGATTCTTTATCTATCTTACACGAAAAAATAATTCCATTGGTGTAACTGAATTTTTTGTTGTCCGGGGGCTAAACGAAAATTGTCCCGATTGTAGGAACAAAGAAATTCCTGTACAGTGAGAGAAGAATACTTGAAATTTTATCTGTGAAATATAAGGTTTATTTCACAGAGAAATAAGGTTTATATTGTACTTAAACAAACAAACTTACCCTCGAGTACGGTACGATTGAACTTCATCTCACGGTATTCATTTCGCATTTGTATCAAGCTAGAGTGTTATCAATAACACCTATTGCGAGCCATTGATTCGCCGTTATATAAGTCGCTGTTAATTCCCGCCGGTGATAATTCAACCTATCCTCTTCATTTAAGTCTGATATCGAAGGAGCCCTAGAAAAAAATGAACTTATTATCGGCACAAGAAAGTTCTCTGCGATCGAGCATGAGAAGAATACTCGGGGCTAAATACCTGCTCACGTTCGCGTGCGTACGTGCGTGCGTGCGCGATCACGGCGCGAGCAAATGCGCACGAGGACGCACCTATTGCGAGCAGGTTGCTTATATTCGCGATTTTATGCGTACAGCCGCGCCTTCGCCGCTTCGATACTCCGGGCGGTCGCGAGATATACCCGTGTCTATGCCTCTCTTACCTCGGCGGTCTTTCTCAGGGGCGGACTGGTCGCGAGACTTATCGGGAAGACTTTGGCAGACCGAGGGGTTATAAAGGAAGTTCGACAAGGAACATTGCAGCACTTGTATCTTTGTCATAAAAATTATCTTCTTTCGTGGGGTCAATATTTGTACGCATGTTGCGTACGTGTGTATGTGTGTATGTGCGCGGTTAATACGTGCAACGATTTTGTCGTTGACTTTTAATTTATTTAGGAAATAAAATAGAAACATGTGAAATTTGTATAAAATTAATAATCAACCCTAATATCGCAATATCTATTTTTGGTACCTTAATCCGCCACACTGAGATTCACTTAACCTCGCTTATTTAAAGTTTATAAAAGCGCCGATAAAAATCTGTAACAAGTCACGAATATACTTGGCAGTCTATAGAAAAGAATCATGTGAAGGAAATGATCGCGTACGTTCGCCGAAATATTTTATTTTATTGAAAACATCACGAGAAACGCGATGAAAACGCGAGTCGGCCGGGATCCATAATAACCTCGGTGTGCGCGATCAAGGTTAATAGAACGAAATTCATAAAATTTACGAAGTCTGCGAATCTGGCAACGATTTCTCGGACAGTCCGCCCCTGGCCTCCGCCGATGCCGTTCGCCGGTTCTTCCTTTCGCATCAGCCCCATTTCTGCGCGCGAGGGCGTCGCATGTGCGTACGTCTATTAATACCTAGGCTCGTTTTACTATTAACGCTTCTTCCCGCACGCCCGGCGATAACGACAGAAAAGAGTATCACGACGACGACGCGATTGGAGCCGGGTACGGCCGGATCGCCGTGAACGCGCGCTCGATTTACCACGATACGCGCATCGGCCAATATCTTCGGAGCGGGGCTTCCTCGGCCACGTCCATCCGCCGGCGACGGTACCGGTGCGTAACACTATACGTCTGCGATCCTCGATACGCGCCACGATCGACCGGCTCAATTTATCCCGAGCCTCGGCTGAGATACGTAAACACTTGACCAAATGTAATGGGATAATGCGCTAATAAATAATAGGAGTTACGACAGAGAGTAGCAAAAAGAAGACAATGGGAGCGCTTTTTCTCGCGGATTAATACGGCGCGGAGAGCCGCCCGCTCGCCGCAGGTGCAACGCCGAGCAACAAGTCGATCGGATCACATTTACTTTTCAGATCTCAAGATTATAAGGAACAAGACCGCGCGGCGGTATCCTGCTGCCGCAATCTTCCGTGGTAGCCTTGCGTGTGCTCGCCTATTAGTGTAAGCGTATCTGCTATAAACATTATTTCTGCCGCTAGTGCAACAGTGCGGCAGATAACGATATTACGACCCGGCTCTTAACAACAAGCCGTTCACGAAACGGTTAAATCATTTTGATTTATCTTATCTCTCCCGCAGAATCCCACCGGCGGAAAAAGAGGGTCGACTCGCTGGAAAAACAACAGGTACTGCGCGCGTTCGCGACATTCAAGTTCAATGCTATGTTTATATGCCCCTTCCCCCCCCCCCCCCCCCCCC
>NW_014556411.1:1360914-1435543 GCF_001313825.1 Dinoponera quadriceps
TTTTTATTCCCCCTCCCCCCCCCCCCCCCACCCATCCTAGCCTCTCGACGGAGCCAGTCGTTCGCGCCGTTTTTACCGAATGTACCGGGGACATTATTAATTTCAACGGAAGTTTATGCTGATTTGATTACGTGTGGATTTATGCGCGACCGCGCTCGGCTTCGTATCTCGGCGCCACCGATCGCCGCCGGTTCCCATCTGATTTCACGAGTTTTACCGGTCGCGACAATCGCGGCGGCGGCGGCTGTCTGGACTACCGGGAGGAAAATGATGAACGAAGTTGCGCGCGGAGGGAACGGTTTCTCGCGGTTGAGCTGAGTTTCGTGCCGCGGAGTCGCGCGAACCGTCCTGGCGCCGGTTTTACGGTGATCGCGGTCCGATACCGCGACGTTATCAATGGCTCTCGATTGCAGAAACGCGCGATAGCGGCTTCCACGTTATAAATCAGCGGCGTTCGTTGCGAGTCCGCGGGAATCCGAGGGAGGCACCATTCGATCCGCCAACGGGTTCTCGATTATCCGGTCGCGATTATGTCGTACGGCATGTATACGCGCGCAGAAAAGGACTCCGAGGAAATAAGCCCGAAGGATTCGACGGAGAGAAAGAGAGAAAGAGAGAAAAAGAGAGAGAGAGAGGGGGGGGGGGATACAGAAAGACAGAGAGAGAAACAGACTAATCGACACGATGGCTATCCGTCCAAAGACACATGTGTGTAATTAATTGGCAACGGAAAGCCTCGATCTGCTATGTTCCGCCGTGCGTCGGCCGGCGAACTTTGCGCAGCCAGACAGATAACGAATCCAATCTGACGCACGAGCCGCCTTTTTCGCAGATGAGGAACGCGCACCGCGCGCAGCCCGATCGAATGTACCGTTCAGCACGATATTATCTAAATAAATGAAGGTAGACGGACGTGTAGCTGGCTAGAAGCGCACCCGAGGAAGAGAGAGGAAGAGAGAGCAATTCCATCGTGTTGTCTGTGAATCGTTCCAGATTCGATGTTCGACTCACGGTCGATGTTATGAGGTGTTTACATCTGCCTTCGGGGGGAATTACCGCAAGCGGAAAAGCAATTTGCGTTTGCTCACTCTAAAAGGCGAAGTTTAATTGTTACCGTTTTTTCTCGACGATGATTGACTACTTCGACACTCGATCTCGATGCAAGTCGACTTGCTTACCGTTGACCCGTCACGAACGGTTGTCATCGCGGAGGTTACGCGTTTTGAGAGTTTGTTACGTTAACAGGTTAACTTCCTCCGACATGCGGCAACGCTGACGTTATATGCGAACAGTTAATTCCTCCTGTCGACGTATAAGAAAGTTAATACGCATAGTAAAATATTTTGTATTAAAAATTGTCCACTGGAGCTTTGGGTTACTCTAATATGAGGAATGTGTTGAAAAATACATAAATATACTGTTAAATTAACACCTTCATTTTGTCGACACATGTTGAATTAATAAATGTTGTATCAACGTTAAAAAAAGGAAGAGAGAGAGAAAACAAGAAAGATACCGATCACCGAAGGGATCGATTGAAATTTCATTCGGCGAGCGGGGTGGAAGGGTCGCGCGCGATTAAAATGTCGAAAGCGCATCAGGGTCGGCATCATTCTCGCATCATGCGAATTAGTCGCGCGAAGCGGCGCCGGATGAACGATGGCCGGCACACCTCGGAGTTACGCAGCGTTTCGAGGTGCCGGCCGATCGAGCAGCGCGTCCGGACGCGCGGACCTCCGGCTTATCGGCGCGGTGCAAATTATAGAAGCTATAAGCCGAGCGCTATATCGCGGGGCCACGCAAAGCCGGGCCCCAGAGCGATGCATATTCAACGGACCCCCTGGGTCCGGCGCGCGAGGCCGAACGATGCGACAACAATCAGCGAAACAAACCCACTTATGATCAACAAGGGTATACGTCAGCCGCCGGAGCCGCGAGCGTCTCGCGGACAACTTGTCCGCTGAATATTCATGAGCCTCCTCCATATGCGCCACGCCGCGGCGAGGAGGTGAAAGAGACGTCCGGCCGGGGCGCGACGGCGGGAGGGCTCATTGCGATAGCATTGATTTGTCTTGCACACTCCGTCGATCGATGATACCGCGACTTTGTGCTCGTCAGGTCGAGAGAATCGCCGCGCGATCGCCGGTATTCACCGGTAGTTCTGTCAGTTTTACGATTTTTCTCGGCACCCGCGTCGCTCGGGTTTAACTCGGGTGTATCGGAGTATATACATAGAAAAAAGGTGGATAGGCGCAAGTAATTACCTGTTTTTCAGCTTCTTAAATCAAGTAATATTTTTCTCAATTTAACTATGTTTCAGTAGCTTGTAGCAAATATTGACTCGTACGCAGTAATGCTTTAATTTGTGAGTGAGTAAAATGATGTAAAATGATTCTAGATTTGAGAAATTTATTTACTAGAATTATAGTACTTCTTTTCCATTGAAGGGACTTAGTGGTTTTAAATTTAAATTTTTCTATCCAGCAAATATCCGCGGAATATAAATCCTGTTGTTATAAATATTATGAATTTAACACTTGCCGCAATTATTTAAACACATTATAATAACTGAAAACCTTTTCTTCTCGTTTCTTTCTTTTCTTTTCTCTTGTGTTGCATTATTTATACTCTGTCTTCTTGCGCATAAATTGCTTTAATATTGATACTTATATTTTACACTAAATGGACTTATCTTCCCGTCAATAGACGAAATAAATAAATAAATAATTGCTTTAATACACTAGACGTTGCGCCTGAAAAAGTTTTGTTCGTTCAAGCAAAATGTCATTGATTCTCCACTTTTTTAGTTGAGTATACTCGGATACCCGAACACTCCTATTCACAGATATTGTCCGGCAACCAGGAAATAAGTAACATGTGAACAGCTACGAGCGATATATCAATCTGGATATCTAAAGCTGCGACTGTCACCTGGATATCGAAAAATCCCCATTATGCTAACAGATTATACGGACTATTCGGTAGTTTGTCTTCCGTCGCCCGAGGACGATACAGTTTTCTCGTACCTTTTATCGAACAAGACGTTTATCGCTGACGACTCAATGCTGCGGTATAAGAGAAAGAAAATACGAATGCAAGGGGGACACGACTTATCGCGTCGCAACGATCCGCAACACTCATGCTCACGCTCAAATAGATACTTTCCGAATACGTAACGCGCACGTTTCAGGCAGGCCAAGATGTATGGCTCGGCTATTATTGAAATAATGCGGCCTATTAAAACGTCTATCAGCGTGTCTCTCGTATTTGCTTTCCCGGCCGAAGAGTTCGCGGCAAAAAAGGGCCCCGGCGATACGAATGTATCCCGGGTGTTATGGAGGTAATGAGCCTTGCAGCTGAGCAATGGTGCATATCGGTAAACCTGATCGCCGCTCTGCGGCTTCGAAATTGCATGCGCGCGACCGTTGGGGTCTCGTATATTTTTCGCCTTATCGCCTCCAGTCGATTTTACGATCGGCGACGAAAATATGCAAATTTGTAGTTACACATCGTACACTTCGGACTTTTCCCACTTAATTTCACCGTAGACGTAGCCGTCTCTGCGTTTCCTCGATTCAGTCGATCCGCTCTCGCGATCACGAGCGGGGATCTCGAGCGATGATCGTGCCCGCGTTCCGCCGAGAGGCCACGATCGCTCAATCATGCGTGCTAGGTGTTGACGATAATTCGTGCTCCGATGGATGCACTCGAGGTCGCGAAGGTGGTACGAACAGGTTGCGCAAGACTACCGTCGACGTGGCACGATGAAGGAGTCGATAAGTGGCATCGGAGGGAGCACGTGGTACGGACAATTTCGTCGGACGGGCGTGGATCGGCCGACCACCGGAGCGTTACCGTAATCAACGTGGACATCCGCCAGTAATAATTCATCGATCAGCCCGAAGCTCGCGGAGCGGCGCTCGGCTGTACGAGCGTGCGGCGGATGATCGTAGAAAGGACGGCTTTCTTTTTCCTTCTTCTCCTCACGAATGACTAATTGATATCGTTAATTGAAGGACGCTCCCCCACGAGACCAGGCTCGTCGCGAAACCGTCCTTGCGGCCGAGTCACGGGAAATGCTCGCCGGGATTATTACCGCGTTTCACCTTTACGGCGGTCACCTCTACGGAGAACCGACTCCCCGCCGAAGTGCCGCGAGCGCATAAATCAATTTTACTTCTGCGCTGGCAACGGAGAGCCGTTATCCGATCTGGTTCCGACTTAAAAATAACGTGCGACAATTTAACCCCGCGCGGCCCGAATGATTATCTCACTTTCACGCCGGTCGGCTGATAATCATTTGTCGGTGCGTGACAGTAACATGTTAGGCCTACGAAGCCTAGACGCGCTTTCTTTCGCTTATCCTCTTTTCCACGTTTTTTGCAAGACGCTATACCTCACTCCTTTATTACCCGAGGAAAAATAGTCGAGTCCATGTTGTGACTACTTATTATCAGCCTGGTTCAATGAGATAACTAGTTTTTTTGGCGGCAACCCCAGTCTACAAAAACAATAGATAGAAAATAACAATATTTTCTTGAACGCATGCGGTAAACTTAAAAATTCGAAAAGACCAAAAAAATACCAAAAACAACGATTTTTACCATTTTCTTCGTGATGAATAGGTCTGAAAGACCTATGATGTTACATCAATGTCAAGTTCACGCGTTTTAAATTTTCGGAAAAACCGGTATTTTTCCGAAACTTGAAAAAACTCGCGGGCGTTATTCTCGGGATTAACGTATCAATCTATTTCCTTCCCCGGAGCATGTCGACGCGCGCGATCGCTCGTGATAAGATAACGCATCTCCGACGTTCTTGATTTTCATCTCAAGCCCCTCCCCGCGGATTTAACGATTTAAAGACCGAGGGACGCGTAATGTAGCGCGTCTCCTTCCATTAACGTCAGCGGGATGAACCTGCCGGCGATTACCGGCGGCATTACGGCGGACGTCCGTCGTCTCCGTAAGTTCATAAAATCTCGAATTTCACGTCGTTCGTCGTGGAAACGAGCCACGGTGCGCCTCGGCACCTCGCGTAGGCGGACGTCGTTGTCGGCACGTCTCTATACCGCGGGGAAGATGCGCATCTTCCGGTAGCGGTCGCGCAGCATCCGTCCCCTCGGTATGCGCGCGCGCGATTCCGCCGTAAGTTATCGATATTAAATTGACTGTGACTGGCTAGTTACCGGCGACAATGGGCGCCATCGGTCTTCCGGGCCGTCCTATTAGATCATGCGCCGGGGTATACCCATACGTTTCGCCGCGTGCTCGCGTGCATTTGCCTATCTATGATACCGTTCGCATCCTTCGCGCGTATGTGTGTGTGTACGTGCGTGCGTACGTGCGTGCATGAGCTCGAGCGCGCGTCCGGCGAACGTGCGAGGGTCGCTGATCGTGTCTCGCACGTCTGCAAGGAGGATTGATTTATCACACGCCAAGAGACAGATTGCCGCACGGCGCTCGGCCGACTTCGCCTCGGCGGACTCGTCGGTGAGGAGAGAAAATATTCTCTCCCTCGAGGGAGAGCAGAAGGAGGATGAGAGAGAGAGAGAGAGAGGTGGGATCTCGTGCGGGAGCAGATAGGCCGCGAGAGCACACCGCAGCGCGCCCTGACTCTACTTATCTCTCGCTTCTTTCGGTCCGGTTGGGCTCCGCTCTGTGAGAGCGGCCGCGACGTAAATGGAACCAACGGTCACTGGCTGGTGGAGTACGCGCCGACGATAAAAGGTTCCGCAACACGCTGCGGAAATCCGAAAACCCCGCTTCGCAAAAACCCACTCGGTGAGCACTCTATCGCGCCGGTGTCGTTCGCATTCACGAGTCCACTTAGAGAAAGAATTGGAGCTCGGACATAACGGATGGAGCGAGGAATTCAATTTAGACATGTGGACAACCATGCTTCAATCTGCATTAAAAAAATAGGGAACCGTGATTGGGAAAACCGTGGAAATTCTATTCCTTACAACTTATGTGCTTACAGGATTTAGTAATTGACTATAAGTTAATCTTCAAAATGTTTAATGATCATCAATATACAAATGAAAATCAGTTCGAATCAATTGATAATTATTAAGAAAATGATAAAAGTATTAACGATGACAGCGGAGGCTCGTTAGAAAATAATAAAAGTGATCATTCCGCTTCAAAGCTTCCTTATGTCTTATTCTCCTTTTATTGTGTCTGAGCCTTTAATTACAGGAGCTAAAATCTAGCAGTTAGAGGTAAGACGCATTTGCTACAAGATATAATTATATTGTTTGCTGCCCTGTTAAAAATTTGCAAATAGATTCCCACGGAAATTTAACGGGACTCACGTGAATCCACGTAGGTTATGAAAAATCCGTGTAAGAGTTCATGTGGTGTGTGAAAATCACATAGGAATCCACATGGATTGTCATGTAAAATCACGTCGTGGGTGCTGTTTTCCATTTCGCTATTCTCCGTTGCCAGAGCGTGTTAATTAAAATCAAATGCTCATCGGAAGATACGCGGTGGCGCGTACATCAGCAGGTTACCGGTTCAGCAACAGGTTGCCGAGTGCGGGAAAGGGATCAGGTGGTTTAAGGTCAGTGGAAGATAAGCAGGTTCAAGGACCAATGTCCTCTCGCCGACATTCCCTACACGGTGCTACGAACGAGATGAGAGAGCGAGGCAGGCGAGGGGGGGAAAACGTGGTCTGTGTCCGAGACTTTTCGTAGAGAAGATAACAACTTGATAATGACCGGTGACCCAGGGTCCCGGGAGATAACCGAATGGTGAACATCTCGGACTGGAGCCCAGCGTCGGTATTTGGATCCTTGTCGGGAGTGTGCGCGGGGATCATTATAGTGATTAATGCTGATGGAAAGCCTCGATAGCGCTGATTTATCGATGTCACCGGCAACGGATCCGGAGACGGTGACGAGATAAATGGTGGACGCGTCCCTCTCGCGCCTTCCTGCCCGCATGGAATATAAAGCCCGCAAAATAGTGCCGGCTGTGGGAATCTAGCGCCGCACGCATCTTCCGGAAGCCGAAGAGATGAAAGATCGGCTCGCCGTCCTCGTGACTCTCAGAGAGCCGGTCCCGTCAACCGTGCAAAAATGCACGGTGCATCCGAGAGAACGTTGATACCGTGTTCTTGAAAATATTCAGAAAATAGTGTTTTTTTTTCTTTTCACAGAGTTGCTCAATAATATTGACAATCGTTGATCACATTAAACATTTTAAAAAGCGGTTTTCCAACTTTCGTTTAGTAAAAATTATTACCACTGATACTATAGTAACGTTTACTAAAAATATCCTTCTCCCTATAGTTCCTCCACGATGATGATTTTGATTAGCACATACTTTCTTCTCATTGCGCGTTAGTAGCGCCCGGTCTACATAAATAATATATTAAATGTGGTAATATACAGAAACGCTCGCGCGAACGAAAACGTCGGTAGGGCATTCACCCGGCGAGGCAGTGCGAGTTTAAGCGAGCCGACGTCGGCGAAGCAGGTACCTCGTAAAATTTGGTGAACCGTCGTGTGGCCAGGCCCACGCCCGTGCGACAATCTCGGCCGACACGTAGGCGGAATAAAAGTTATATATAGCGCATTGTCTCTCTCTCTCTCTCCGCGTCCGTTTTCTCCGCCGTGTCGTTCGTCTCGGTGAGATATTCGGAAAGCCGCCCGTGCATTATCATCCTCCGGTCCGGAGAATAGAGTTCTCCACGTAACGCGAAACGCGGAGGTTTCCCTCCCCCCGGTTTCTAGCGCATTTCGCGCGCGGCCAAGTCGAGAGGTGTGGCGATACAATTGGCCGGACGGGTTCGGGGTTCGCGTTGAGGACGTAGCCCGCCGCGAAGGCGATATCTTCTCGAGCAGGCCGATCCACGGGAGATGCACAACGTCGTTTGTAAGCTCGCCATTCAAATCCTTTGCCTTGCGTATGATAATTCGCCGCGAGCCAACCTAACCGGCCGCCAGACATCTCTCGAGACCTCGTCATGGCGCGGGGCAGTAGGTAACAGCAGCCTGGGCTTAGTCTCGATAAGCCCTCTTGCCCCGGACCACCCTTGAGCGAGCGCGCATAGATTCGAAAAAGTGTCCGAGATGCTATTGAGCCTCGGCACCTTGACCATCGCGCCGCTGAAATACGGTCGAGCCGCGACACACAGATATCGGGGCGCGCATTCACTTTTAAGGAACAACCGGGTTATGAAATGCAGCATCGCGCCGATGTTCTTCGCGTTGTTCCCCGGCGATTGCTATTGTCCGCCTAGGCAATATCGAAGAAGGCAACTTGTGACAGAAGGGGAATGCTGTTCGTACTGAGCAAGTTTTGACGCTTTTCATATTTTAGACTTATGCGATACGGGGAAATACGTCATTTTTAGTTTCCACGATTAGCTGCGGCAACGACATCTTTTTTCCGTGCAAGTTAGTACCGCATCCTTGCGGATCTGTTACCAATGTTTCGGGAATATTTCAGCTCGCGTCTTCAGGGGTGAGGAACCACCCGAGGCTGCGCATTGGTAGCTGTCAATCTCAACGAAAAAAAAGCGGAAACCGTGCTTTTTTATTCAAATGAATGAAATTAATTCGAACATGTCGAGAGGTTTATATCGAGCAAACAACGGTTACACGCGTCTCTCGCGGCATCCCGTGACGTCAAGTGCCACTTCGTGCCCTCTATCGTTTGAAAAAGAATCCAAAGTCATTCCACGCTCTCTCCCTCTCCCGGGATCGAAGATCTCTCGGAGAGCGCGTCGTATCGCGGAGAAATATACCGCCGAAAAATTCGTCTTGACTTTAACGACGGCGGGACCCGCCGCGTCGTTATCGACTTACCCGACGCTCGTGTCCCGGCCGCCATCCACCCTCCCCGTCCGGCGACATACAAATTTACCTCGTTATCCGACGCGCGCGACACGCCGCCGGTGTATGGAATATTCGTGGCGGTTGCTGGCGCGCACGTGGGGTCCCGCACGGGTGCCCCGCGTGCCCCGCGTGTACGCGCGCGTCGATACACGCGGCTAAACAAATCCGCCGGCTCGGATACGCAATAAACGTCGGCGCGGCGACGCCGTATGGGCTCGTACGGGCGACAGTTAGGTGTCCACTTTCTCCACGTGGAAGGCCGCCGGTCCGCCGGGAAAGAAATGTGGCGCTTAAATAAGAGGTCGGTCGAGGAGGAGAGCGGACCCATACGAGCGGGGAATCGGTGGAGGGGCGGAGGAGGGAGGGGGGCAGAGAGCCGCGGAGATTACCGCGCGCGCGAAGCCTCGCGAGAGAGGCGCGTGTATAAGTAAGATCTCGGGATTTTATGTCGTTACCTCACACGAAGCTGCCGGCTCCGAGCCGACCGTTAAGAGCGAGCCTCTCTTCTTATTCCTCCGCGCCCTCTCATCCCGCCGGTCGATTCTTATTCCCGCGTTGTCCTCCACATCGCGCGGCGCACACATCGTCTTCCTCTCCCCGCCGCTGTATCGATTCTCCGGAGGCCGTGGGTGGCTCGAGTGTTCGACATGTAAACAGGTGTAAAGCGGCAGGACCCGCGCTTCCTCGCGATGATTCACGCATACGCTGCCTAATCGCACGGCCGCCGCACGGGGACACCTACACGCGGAATTGCGCGAGATCAGCGTGAAATCCGAAGAGCCCGTCTCTCCGGTCTTCTCCGATCGGGGTGTTTATACGTTATTCGCGCTTGCCATAAAAGTGCGTACACTGGAGGATCGTGATTACACGACATTAATGCGACTATGGCGCGGGAACGCGTCGGGTGTATGATCGTTTAATGAAATTCTCCGAGCCGCGCGCTCGCGAATTCGTAAAAATTCGCCGCTGTTCCAATTAGCATACCTTATCGGTCGCAACGAACGAAAAGTTTGATTGTTCTTGCCTTTTTTTTACAAATAAATCGGAATTATGCGGTATTATAAAAATCAGACCGACAAATTTACCTCAACATCGGCGGGACTTTAGCTTCGGGTTTCATTAGCGAAAGAGCAGAAGTAGGTCCAGACGTGGTGCCACGCCCGTGCTGTAAACGCTTCTTATTAAAAAATAGTGGGCGTAGCATGTCCCGCGGCACGGAGGAGCAAGTAGGCCGACGTTAGAGATGAAATTAACGTTGGAACTAAACGGACATGGTAATAAACGTGTTAGAATTACGGCAGAATTGTGTCCCGTTTTTCAGGACACGGCTTAGGTTTTAACTACGGCCGTTCTCGAGGCACTAATACGGTAGAAGCATCGCCGCCGATTGGAATTTATGAGCCTTAGATTTCACGATACTTCGCGCGCTGTACAGTTAGGAGGAATGTGTAACGTTCACAGTATGGCGAAGGTGAAATAACCCGGCCGCAATAAATGCCATTACCGGACAAAGGTAGCCTTGTTGAAGGAGTCCGAAATCCAATTCCGAACGCTCGTACGCGTTCTCGCATGAAGGAAACTCAGTTCGATGTGTGTGCACGCATATTTTTATGAGGACTTAATACCAAAGAGAGGGAGAGGGAGAGAGGGAAGGGGCGTCGTAGACTCAGGTGCAATTGGTGAAACGAGAGACGCGTGTAAAATGAGAGATTAAGAAAACGAGTCGGCTCTCTCTCTCTCTCTCTCTCTCTCGCTCGATATCCTCGCTGGGCTGCAAGGGCGCTTGCGAACACAATAGCCGCTGCGGATCGTAGACGTCGCTTATCCGTCGAGCGGGATAATGGCGATACGCGTGGGTGCTCGCGGGGGGTGGTGACACCCCGCAACACACCAGCGCCCCGTAGATGGGAATACCTGCTAGAGCTCGCGCTAGCGAGCGCGCGTCCTCGGCGTTACGGCGGCTTAAATCAGCCCGGAGGAATCTCGAGAGACATGGGTGTTCAATTACCTGGTCATAAACCTTTACTAGCCCACGAGGACGGCGACGAGTTGGTTCGCGCGAGAGTGCGCCCGAGACGCGCTCCGCCTCGCCGGGGCTCTCTATGGACACCATGACGATCGAATGGGCCTCTACTTTACGATCTCGTAGAATCCCCACTACGACGCGAGCGCTAAACACCGTAGGTGAGAGATCGCCGGCGTATTTTATCGCATTTTATACGTTTTAACGGCGTTTCCGGTAAAACGCGATTTCCCAGTTGCACTTTTGCGCGATCTCCTTCCTTCTCGAGAGCGTCCCCCTCTTCCCCTCGACGAGGGATGCGCAGTCGACCGTTGAGCGTCATCGTTGCGCGCGTCCTTGCGGTAATTACGCGGCCGAGACGCGGCATCCGAGCGATTTTAATTACGACTTCGCCCGCGACGATGCAATAAGCAACGGGACGAAAGCGAGCTCTCTCGCAGCGAGCCGGGCGAGATTATGCATCGGCCGCCGTCGACGGGTAAGCCGGGGGGATTTGTCACCTTTTTATCGACGCCGCTCTGCCAGGCACGTAAAGCATAATAAACTACACGGACACTTTCCCCGGGCTAACGCCATTATTCTTCCCGACGGATAAGCGAGAGCCCGGCATTGTGTCGATGGTGTATTACGAGCAACGTGTAAGCGGGCGCGAGGCGCATCCCGATGCTCGCGACCGATACCGGGCGAGCACTTTTGTAAAGACATCAGAAAAAAGGCGCCGCGCCGTACCATTTAATTTTCGACGATTAATCAGTCTAACGATATCGATTATATCGCGGGCAATAAAATGCGGCGTAATAAGGAGCCGGCGAGATGCACGCCGTCGAGCGCGCAAGAGCTCCGATGTTAATCGCGCGGCCGGGAGGGGAGGGGGATGGCGTGGGGCGTAGGGAGGGAGGGAGGGGGATGATAGAGAGGAAGGGTTATATCTGCAACTGTAAATCAATAAACGATACTTGGCGGGAGGGTACCACCCTATGCCACCGGCGCCGGTGAAAAATATACCGCGGGACGCCGCGGAATCGTTCGACAGCCACGAGTAATATACCCGGCGCGGACTTTTTCCGCTGAGCGGGCGACCGGCCCGGTCGTTACTTAGTAGCTTATTTATTTTTGCATAGATAATCCGCGCGAGATACGGAACGAGATGTGGGTGGAGCGCATATGCTTGAGTCACGTGTGATTAAGCGATGTTATCCGCGGTTCTCGGTGCCGTCGCACCTGTATGCTCGGAACGCCTACGTCGAGAAGTGCCTTGCCTCCGGTCCACCTTTCTTCATCCCTAAAGCTCGCGAGGATCGACGGCCCTGGCGATTGTCCTTCGCTCGACCGAGGAAGGGAGAGAGAGAGAGAGAACTGCGCTCGTATCACGGTCTATAAATAATTCCGATGTGGAAGATCCGACGATGCGAATTATTTTCGAGCGGATAAGACGGCTGACCTTAGCGGATGATACCGATAATCGGAGGAATCATAGAGATATTATCGGAGAAAACGTGTCTTATGCGTACGATAAATAAGTCGATCGATTATACTTTGAATTCGGCGGATTTAAATGGACGCCATATTTGAAAACATCACCGGCGGAAGCACTTATTCTTTCTGCGAAGTTTGCGTCTTATTGGTTACACAGAATTATAAATGCAACTCTCTTTTGCTCGTTTTCTCGCCTTTCGTTAAAACCGTAAGAACAATTCGGTCGCTAGAATTAGAAACGCGATATCCGATGCTGTTTTCGGCGATGGTGTAAATCCGCTCACTTTGGCTTCAATTATCTCAACTTCGGTGTGATAAGTATTTATCTAACTTCGCGTACGTGTAGATCGTATTTCGATTAATACGTTATGAAAATTTGAAGAGATTTCTGAGAAAACAAATTTACCAACCGATTATCTCAACAAGCGAGCTTAGCGAGAAGAGACTCGCTCTGCGAAATGAAGCAATAATCCGATGATTACTATCGCTCGCTATTACTGATAAAGACTATTCACAGAATACAAATTACCTCGGTCAATAAAACGAGAGAATTCACCGAGATAATCGGATAAAACAAGGCTCGTGTACAAATAGGTCGGCCGTCGTGCGTTTACGCTTTGAATTCAGCAGACGTTATTCGCAACGCGACCCAATAACGGAACACGATACGCAACAATTTATTATGACTTAATGAATAACGTTTCGTGCAACAACACATTCCGCGAACACGCAGTCCGTACCGGACGCGCTGCGGGCATTATTCAATGCGCTCCTTTGTGCGTTTCGCGGAAAGCCGCGACGGCCGTTCGCATGTGCGACGATGCCGGGGTTACGGAATATTATTGCAATCTCGCTCTTGTGTTTTCCAACGGTGTCATAATGCCCCGGCGTATTTCATCGCGCCCAGCCAGTCGTCGTCAGTCGCGCCAGGAGTCGTAAGCGGCTCGGTGGCCGATTGAATATCGGGAAACGATAATAACAGTCAGTTTCCATGGCGGCATTGCTAAAAGTATCGTATAATTATCGCTACGGCGAGAGTTATACGCACACCTGCCGCTGCACCTATGTTCGTGGGCGTAGCGCGGCGCGTGTGCCTCACGGAGGAAAGAACGAAAAGAAAGAAGGGGGGGGGGGGAGAAAGAAAGAGGAAAAGAAACCGACGCGTACACGGGCCACGCCAGGGCGATAGTAGTTCTGTCTTGCGCACCGCCGCGTATTTATAATTGCGCTTTCTGTCGCGCGGCGGCCGATAGCGGCTCCATACAGAGAGAACAAGCGGAAGACGGAGGAGGGGCGCCGTGAGTCAGCGGGTGCGCTTTGGCTCCGTGTACCTTCCTGCAACCATTATCCTGTTTACCAGCCCGCACGAGAAAGAGACTATCCGGCGCAAAGAGAAGACATCAGACGCCAGGATGCGACGTGGTGTTTTATTGCACGGGGATATACGGCCGGGCAATCTCAATATCCGCTTGTAACACCGGGTGGAAGTGAAATTTCTCGGCCGGTCACGATCGAGTCCCCCCCCGCTTTCTCGTTTTTCCCTCTCTTTCCTCCTTCTTTCCCGTGACGCGAGGCATCTTCGATTAGTTGGAAATGTTCGATATTTCGGGGATTGTAAGCTGAGTATCTACTAGTTTACAGCGTTCCCGGCAATCTGCAGAATTCGGATGAAGCTTGACTTCTTACCGAAATCAAGGGTAACGAGAACGGAACGACAATCCGCTGCCGATGCGCGAAGTGCACGTTGAAATTCCACGTTCGCGTGGCTCGCGTTCTCATATTCGCTCTTTGTCCCTCCTGCACCTTTATTGCGCTGCATCGGTACTGTCTTAGTCAGCGTTGTTACCGACACACACACACACACACACGTGGGCGCGACCGGCGAAATATCAATGTCGCCATACTTCGCGCGAGTCGGCACTCGCGATATCGTCGGCTTAAATTAAGAGGAGGCCACGCTCGATTAGTCCCAGCGGCCGTCGCGCGCGTTCGTTCTCGTTAGTTATCGGCGTATACACCGGGGCCCCGATACCGGCCCGAATCGGCCGTCAATGCGACGCACGAAGGAAAGAGAGAGAAAGAGGGAGGATACGCAAAGGAGCCGTGCGCCGCGGCGTATCTCGTGATTCAGTAGCGTCTTACCCGGCACTTACCGAACCGAGTAATGCAGTACTCGTGTACCGGCATTGATACACCCGGGAGAGCCCCCTCGATCGCTCGCGAACGCCCGCTCAATAAGAAAACCGCTATCTTCTCTCGTGTGCCGACAGTATCGGAACCGACCGGTGCCAAGATCGGTCCAACGTCAGTAGCGAGTGCAGAGGCGGTACTTTTGACCGGCTTCGTCCGACAGGTACCAGGGTGGGCTGGTATGACTGGATTTACAACGGACACTCCGCTGTTTCTAGCCGGGTGGAATTGCCGAGATGGCCTCACTCCGTATTATTCGAGCATCTCCCGCGACTTTAACCCCGGAATGCTCGCGCACCTAAATGCAACATGAGCGCTCGCGTGGATGACGAGTGTTTTCTATTTCGACTGGACGTTTTCGATGGAAAATCGCAAGAGAAAGTAATATTTATTTATGTGGAAGTAACATTCATATGTGATCTTATTTTAAACGGACGAGAGCAGTCCCTATCTGACGAATATATGGAGATGCTAGATGGGTGTATGTTAGTGTTTCTCGGAAAACGCATCTTAGTGCATGATTAGTTAAAAGTTTTGTGTTAAAAACGGCATAGTCTCTCGGTATTTTTTATCTAACATACAACAGAATTAGTTTGTTTATATAGGTATGGGAAAAAATCGAAAGTATCGCTGTAACATGTACGCTGGCCTTTCGTGAGAAATTGGTACGTCACACATGTGTACTCAATCCATTCTCTTTTTGAACGCTTCGCGTTATAGAGACTTTGTCACTGTTTCACGAGGTTCGAAAGGTTAAACTGCCGCGAGTGTTCCGCGACGTTAATTTGGACTGTGCCATAAGTGCGATAAGCGTACTCGCGATTTGGCCACGGTGGATTTATGGCCGCTCGCACGTGGGCACCGGCGACCATTGTACTTTCACAGTTCCGATTTCAAAACTACGCAGCGAACAATAAATTTTTTCGACTAGGCGATAGGTTTCGAATCGGCCGGGCGATCGGCGAGTAAACTAATTGCGAATTTATGGGCCGGCGCGTTCTTTTGACTTTCTTCCCGGCGGAATTCGAAAGTTATTGCGCTTGGAGAACGTCAAGTATTTGCGAGTAAATTTTCAAACGTAGAATAGATAATAATGCAGTCGTGATTCCGCCGCTGTCGAACAGCGCGCTCAATACGCTTTATTTATCATCGAGCATTAAATTACACATTTTTTCTATGCGCAAGCGAGCACCGAGATTCTTTGTATATTATAACTGCCGACATAAAGTCCCGCCATGTCAGTCTTTACGAACTTGTTCAGTGCATTAATTGAGTTCATTTTATTCCGCGAGTAGTCTCGATCGACGATACAGTGAGCGATAGTAATCATCGGACTGTTGTCTCATTTCGTACGAAGCGGATCTCCTCGGCTCGAGTTCAATCGTTAAATTCGCCGAATCGGCGAGCATCCTCGACCTCGAGATCGCTTCATTAGCGATACAGCAGCCGTAGATTACGTCCCGTGTGCGGTCCATAATCCAATTACGCGAACTTAAGCGCGCGCGTGTGAAAACGAAGGCGCCGTAAATAACGCGTTGATGCCTCGTGTGCATTGCGTGTCGATCGCGCCTGATAAAATTAACATATTTATCACTTTATCACCGATGTGTGTGCAGAAAGAAACGAAATCGCAGCGCCACGGCGGTATATCGGAAATCTCGAGCGCTACAATTCCGGTATAACAGACTGCCTCGTTTATTCCGCCCCAATTCCTCGACCGCACCCGCGCCGGATAAAAGTGCTTTATCAGCTTATCAGTGGCGCGCGGGCAAAAGGTCCATTAAATAATAACAACGGGGACCCCGAGAATAGAAGAGTGCCTTTATTTATTCACCTTTATGGCGACACGCACCCGCGGCTGCGTGCAATAAAACAATTACGTCGCTGGGCTTTACTGCCGCCACAGGTATCGAATTTGCAATTTCCACGGCTGATTTCCGATCGGTACGCCTCATTTGCGCGTGGTTTATATTACGGCAGCGCCGTTTTATTTGGAGTAATGCGCGCGCGCGCCGGCCCGATATCACGCTGCGCACAGCCGAGGAAATGTGCGCGTTGCCGCAGCGCGTTGAGAAATATTATCGCGCGCTCGCGTGCGTATTTTCTTCAGAGACACCGTTATTTTTTTCGCGCGCGCGCCCGGCGAAATAACTGTCGTCTTAATGTGTCGGGATGTGATTAAAGGTTGCGCATGTGCGTGCCGTAATTTTAAAATGTTAAGGCCTCGGAGCCACGAGAACAAGACTCGCTCGCGCACCGTTCTGTAATTCCTCGCGTGCGTGTACGAGGGAGCGCGAGTGCGCGTTTGAACACGAGTTACTTCATGATAACACGCTTCTTTCGATAGGAAGTGTCTATACCGAGGAGATATATCCAACGTTCTCGTATTCACGCCCGCTTTTATTTACACCGACAGTCCCGCAACTCGGCGGTTCTCGAGGATGAGCCAAACGATGAGCAAAGCGATGGTCGTGATGGGGAATAAAGAGAAAAAAAAAAATCGCCCTTTACACCTACGTGTGTAAACCCGAAAGCGCACCACGTGGGTATGTTCGCCACATGTGCGCCGATATCCCGACTAAGTGCATCGTTCGTTCCGGTTGTATCGTCTCGAATTCCCGATCGCACCTGTACGGGATCGGCATCCAAATCGGCGTCAACGCGGCTAGGCGCTCGTTGGAACGTTCGTGTTATAAGAGCGGAGGAGTGGAAATGGACGGCGCAAACGGCGCGGGGACTCGGTAGGGGAAATATCGCGAACACGAGCCTCGCATTCCCCGCTTAAGTGAATTCCGCGAGTAGCGCGCGCGCGGGTGTCGAAAACAGGCCGAGAGAGACCGAGCGAGAGCGCCGACCATGTGCATTCGATCGCGTGCGCTGCGCTGGCTCGTGCTGAACGCACGGCCTGTGCGGGCATCGGAGTCTCTCGGGAGACCCAAACGCGCGCACAGCCCGTGTATGCGGCTCCCGGCGGCGCGGAGACTCGAACGCTCGCATAGAAGGTGCGCGATCTTTATGCTGTATAGAACGAAGCGTCGGACGGAGCTAACGACTTAAATATAATGAAAGGAATAAAGAACGAGAATTAGGTATAACGAATTAGGAATAAAATATAAATAAGATATAGTTTAAAATGAAAGGAACAGAAGGAATAAGGTGCAAAGACGTTTTAATATAAAACCAGATGGCCACTTTTACGTCATTAAGCTTAGGCCTACGATTTTCTTCTATCTTGTTGCGCGATATAACGTAAGCCGCAGAGAGTGTCGTCGTATCGGAAAGCATCAAGTCGCTCGGAATTACCGCAACGACTATTACCGGAACGTTTGAGAAAATAGAAATTACTGATACGTACGGGTACGATGCCACGGTCACGGCGCTCTTCGTTACCTCGTCACGCAGCCGTCTCGCATTAGCCTCCTTCACCTCCGGTTTTATCCCCCGGCACGCACTCGGGCGATCAATTGACGCGCGACATAACTCCACATCGAGGATGCCGGTGGCTGGTACATAGAACTACACTTAGTGAATATATATCCGGTGGATGCGGGAGAAAGAGAGAGAGAGAGAGGGAGGGAGACCAAGAGCGATGCCCACTACGTCACCTTCGTCCTCTTCGTGGAGGTTAAGGCTCCTACCGACGTACAGAGGCAGCGTGCAGTAGCCACCTATGACCTCTCGCTACGCAGGGACGCACCGATCTCGGCGAGTGAGTTTGCGTAAACTCGGTAAATTTATTCTCTCAACGTCGGCCGTGTACGAATGAAAGAGAGTGTGTATCGACCGAAGAGGAGAAAATGTGGCTCTTTAACTACATATATATTCCTCTACTATTTTGATCGTTCAGCTTAATCTATATTTACTATTTTGTTGGTAAAACCTCAAAGGTTATAACGTGAAAAAAGTAATCCAGTTAATTATTATACCATTTACCTTCGAGGAATATCGGAAATCTAAAGAACCACGCGCAGAAGAATTCAAGAATAAGAAGAACGCAAGGCGGAAATAAGATAAGTTTGTAAAATTTGCAGTTTTATCACGAAATTGGTGTCCGTCGGCGATCCTAGAAATTATGCGACGGGGTCACACATGCGCTTTCACGTGGGTGCCCCGAGTTTCCGGAGAAGTTACGATACACGGTTGATCTACGGACAACAATTAAGCACGGCATTATAAATACCGCGCTCACGTTTGCCAACGTAACTCCTTCGCCGGCCGGAGGCAATGTAATGGTGCCTGAAAGATGCGTACCTGGCCCCTAACGCGCGTAGGTGAACCTACGCACCTTATGAGAACCTCATCTTCGCCGATGCATACGTCTCATCCCGCCTCCCTCCCCTCTCATCTAAGAAGCGAATGGAAATTGGTTAGCGAAGTCGGAGACAAGTCGATGCCTGTCTAATAAATCGGCGATTGTTCGAATATACGTTCTTACTTCATACATCAACGGGAACCCCGTAATAAACGGTTTCACGTTTCCCAGGCGATGGCTTCGCGCCGCGAAAAATTATGCGACGAGAAAGTGATCAGATACCTTCGATCGGAAAGGAAAAAGAGAGTCATCTCTGCCTCAAAACTGAGCAATTAATTCCTAAAGCTTCTTCCTTCACCAACACACTTATATTTATTCTTAACTTGTGTCGTAAAATCGATCGTTCAGGCGGTGTTACAAGATTCCTCCGAGTCCGCCAGCATTATTAAATCTCTCGGATGTAATCTGATGGTACTTATCGCTTCTTCAGTCAGTCGTAACTTCCAGACTTGTTTACCGCTTCATTCATACCCGTGATATCCCCGCGATTTTCACCAACTTCGGCACATCTATCGGAGAAGCCGCATTGAAAAATAAGTTTTAGCTGAGTCTAGTTAACAATGGATAACTAAACGCGTTTTGGTTGAGGGAAACAGAATTTCTAATATAATATCTTATAAGAAGCAAATTTAGCTCATGTGAATTCGAAATTTTGTTTCCGTCGGCCAAAACCGCGTTTGGTTGCTCCATCAGATAGATCGAATAATCAAACTGATTTTTCTCAGTACAGTCATGTGTTTAAGCTCCTCTTCCGAAGCTCACCCTGCGAAGCCTAGACGCGACTCTTCCGAAATAATACGCGTCGTTCAGCAGATATTCAAATTATCTTCTCTAGTATCAGATATCGGCGTTGATTCGCGGCCGTAACCGCGAGCGGAATAATTTCGTGCCGCGCGCTGCTTATGATAATAAATGCACGCGTCATGGGGCTTATGTGCCAGGCTCGAGATCTCGACTCTAGTTTATAGTGTTCTTCTTTCTGCCTGCCCGGCCACGATAATGCACGCTTTTCCCCGACGGTGTCACTGTCGCGAGAGCAGGCATAGCATTAACAGGCCGTTGCCCGCGCGTCGCCACCGCACGAGGACGATCTCCCTCGGCGCGTAGTGGCGCCTCTTCGGTTTCTACGGTCCCGTCAAGGTAGTGGTAGTGGTATACGGTAGCCGTCAGCGTGTCAACCGCTGACTAATGGATCCACGCTGACGAGACGACGTGGTACCCGCGCGGTGGATCCCGCGTAAGTAGCATGGTCGGTAGCAGTGCCGACGCAAGATCGGTAGCGTCGCCTTATTATAAATAGATACTTAGAAACACCGGCGCGCTACTCTCGTCGGAGACGCGAAGATTCATCTTATCAGTCAAGAAGAAATATATTACGCCCTCCTGGCTGGGCTCCGCGCGATTAGGCGAGTGGTCTTTCTCGTACCGAACGAGGGGAACATTACCCAGATTAACATTACTTCGGATGTAGAGAAAGTGGAAGATACAAGGAGATATGCGAGTTTTTTTTTCTTTTCTTGCCTTTTCGATTATTCGAGGCTCCATTAGGCAGATATCAGGATTCAGGGGTCTAATAATAGTCCGTGAATTCAAGATCAAGGATCGTGAGATTTTTTACCTACATGCGGAGAAATAATTTGCTAGCACGGCAAAATCTGTTAGTGAAAAATGTAAATTTCCTCATTTGGAAACATAACATTTTTCACGTTCCCGCCCTAAGAGAAGAGTTACGTAATCAGTATACCCTGACAAAAAAAAATGGTTTCTAATTACGAATAATTCGCTAATTCGGTCAATCTAACTAAATTTTCTCGCTGATCGCGACAAATATGCAGTAGCAACGACGGTTTCGCCGCAACAGCAAGATCATTTTCCTCCGCGTAAATATTCTCAGTGAATTTATGATATCTCGAAGTTGGATATACGATCAAACGGAGAATTCACGCGGAGAATTCGTTCCATATATTTTCTCGGCCGCTATCCGGTCCAAGGATCACGCAACTGCTGTCACCGACGTCCCCCGACGCGTCATTCCGACGTAATAATGATTCCATGAAACACGATACGGGATGTAATGTCGCCGGTAGAAGACATTTAATGTTTCCGATAATAACGCACCTTTAACGTCCAGATATCTAATCACTCGGTTATGGCCCCTCGCTTTAGCCCGCGGCGATAGTGCACATCGTTTCGACATTGTGTTCCGGGAAAGTGTTTCTCGGCACGCAATGGTTCCGCGAATCGACGAGATTATCTTTCGTTTATGCGAACCTACGTGGCACAATGTGTCCGCTAATCTGCGATATAAACGTCCGGTGAATTTACTCGCGACACGCGAATTTCAGCGAAATGATGTCCCCGAGCGGTGACCTCACCCCGCGAGCGTGTCGAGATCGTCGTTAAGATATCCGCTCGACAATTCTCGATACCTAAATCTTATATTTAAAAGCTCGCGCGTAATGCGCCGGGCGATCGATACGTTCGTTATCGTAAACGGCGAAATAAATTAGCGGGAACGCGGTGAGTGGTGGGTCGCCTTTGGGAAACGGCATTCCTCGCTTTCCGCCGATTTCTTCCGAGTTCGATCATTTCGCGCCTGACATAGGCGAGCTCGCTCACCGGCGACAATTTCACTACTCCACCGCCGGTGTAATCGTCGGGCTTCGCCTTTGGCGGAATTTATTCTAATTGACCCATTAATATGCCGATAAACACGACGCTAATTTCATACGTATAAAATGCAAACGCGGTACGCGCGGGGATACGGAAAGAGGCGCGAGGAAGGCGAGATCCTTGGAAGAAGGAGACGAAGACGAAGATGAAGAGAGTGGGCGACCCACGTTGCAATCATTAATGATTTACTTACTCACTCCACATGATTTACTCACCTCACGTGCACGCATATCCTTGCTCATCTCCTTTTTCGACAATTCTTCCTGTCTCGTTGCTTCCTCTCCTGGAATCAAGCCTCGAGTGATGCATCGATGTTTGATTTATCATCGCGACCTCGGTTTCTCCACCTTCTTCCATCTTCCGATAGAAGCGTTGCCGCGAAACTACTTTCCTCCTTGCTTTTCCTTATTCGTCACTCCCCCCTCTCTCTCTCTCTCTCTCTCTTCCTCTCTCGCTCTCTTAGTGGAGCGGCCAACGGGTGACAGGTTCTCATCTAATACAATTACGGGGAATCGCGGTTATTTACAAGATAGAGAGCGTCATTGACGCTGGTGAGAAGGGAGGATGATTCGAGAGGCTCCAGGCGACTAGGCAGCTCTGAACGGCCGGCATGATTGAGAGCGCATAATGCGAGGTGTTGAGGCAGGTCGGGGATCGGCGCTAATGATCGGGCGTGGGTGCGAATTAAGCGGCGACCGCGGAGAACGATGTGCCGGCGAACGAATCGAACGTGCAAGCTCACCTCCGTGCGGCCGCTATTATTGTCCGCCGTCAAGGAGCAGGCAGCTCCTCCGGACTTATCGTAATCTTCTCGGATGTCGGGAAGTGAACACGGCACGTGTGCACCGCGTGCTATTTCCCGCACGTTCTCCTTATTAGCTCATGACGCAGCGGTGTTATAAGTATTCATTCGTACACGGGGAAGAAGGATTAGTCGAATTGACGCGACAATGAACGAACTCGACGCGTTTTCGTCGTGGGAAACAGAATGTCTGATTCCCAAGATGGAATTCGAACTCATAAGAACGAGAAATTCGTGCTTACTTCAACCAAAACCACCTTTGGCTCGTTCATCGTCATGTTAATTCGACCGATCCTTTTTCTTCTTTCTTCTCTAGATTACATTTCCGTCCGGACTAACTCATTCCTCATTTCTTTAACCCTGGCAATGCCTTAAATTTCGATTTTCGCCGTTTTAATGGGTCAAAATAGGTTGTTCAAGGTAGCATTGAAATTAAATCTGTAGATGTAAAAGTGTTCAAGAGAGAAGTCAATACGTATCAGTGTTGTTAAGGTTTTTAGTCTACGTGCCATCTAAGTAGGCGCAAATCCTTAAGACCGCCGAAATAGCATCGAAATTTCGGGTAGTTCGCGTCGTGATTCGCAAATTAATCTGCTTGATGTACGCCACACGCGATCCTCGGTCGCGCGAAATGCCACCCGTCAGGAAGTCGCTTAATTAGACAGGCGCGTGTCCCGCGTCTGAAACAGGCAAGCGCGTACCGCGGCCAGCCGAAGAGAAATCGGTATGACGATTACGTACAGCACGCGTACACTGCGTATACCCTCGCGCCTTCGAATCGCCCACGAACGACGTACCGATGTCGAACTCGTCGTCTTCGCGGCGCGTCCGATGCATTTATTCCGACGAGGCCGCATGCCGACGGATTATGTAAATCCGCGCGCCACTGCTTCCCCGATGCCTCTCCGGTGCCATTTTATTTTAATCAAATCGCATTAAAAGCGTTATTCGAGCCGAGATATCGCAAGCAGATACGCACTACGGGCCGCTTAGACGTTCCGAAGGCGCGTTAACCGGCGGATCTGCCCCGCACGCGCATAGATCCATCGATAATTACCGCCGACACCGGCGTCGATAATTGCGCGGCATACAAATTACAATATAAATTACGAATTACTCCGTTCCGTTCCACCTTTCCTCGAAAATTACGCCGCGATTGCCGCGTTATTATTCACACGCGGCCGAGTATCTCTCTCCAATAACTTAGCGATTATCCGCTCAATTACCGCGCCGCAGCATTCCCTTTCGTTGAGCAACAAAGGACGCTCGTTTGCCGTATCGGCCGGCGCTATCGTTCGTCGGCGAAAACGCGCCTCCGCAACATTAACGCTCTCCCGCTCATTTGCATCGGGCGCGATCTCCCTGTTAATTGGTATCGGATCTCAATTACGGCAGATTACGAGGTGCTTTTTTTTTCTTCACCCCGTTTACCGTGGAGCGAGACCGCTTACAGCTCGGCGCGCGATAAGGCGCTTATGATTGCCGCGAGCAAGACGTCGCCAGAGTCGCCGCCGCTCTGTCTCTTTTCCTCCTGCCTATGTCGTAGCCGGAGCGCTCTCTTCCTCTTTTTCACGTTCAATTTATCGGGTCTTAAGATACGCTCTGGAATATCATTCCACTGTGGCGGTTAGTAGCGACGCCGGCTGCTTACGGGAGGCATCTTCTCTTCCGCCTTAAAGGATCGTTCGCCGCGGAGCTCTCCCCGTGAAAGAATCAACGGCGATGTACGCACCGCCCGCGCTATAACTCATACGACATTAACGGAATTAGCATAGCATTCTCACCGGCCGGCTGTGCGCGTGTATACAGGATGTTTCATCTCCGGTTTGGAAATCACGTAGAAACGTACACATGGCAAAATGGTGTACGTATGGAAAAAAGCTTGGTTGAATTTACTTACCTTAAGCGCGAGGGGACGAAACAAGCGCGTTTGCGGTCGTAGGAAACAGAATTTCTGGTCACCACGAGATCAGGTTTGACTTTTTCAACCAGAAATTTCGTTCTCGTCCGTTTGTTTCAGTGCTCTCTAATGTCCGTTTCTGCCATCATGGCTTGAGTCTGGTCGACGATTAACTCAGCGGAATTGACCATCGTGTTGGCCAATTAGCTGAACTGATCAATACGGTTGGTCAATTTCGTTGAGTTAGTCGTCGATTAAATTTAAACCACGATGGTAGAAATGATCATATGGGTGACTTCTTTCAAACTCCGATTAATCTAATTGACGATTAAATGGCAAAATTGCCAACAATTTCGAATTACGCAACTTGTCGTCTGATAACAAAAAGAAAAATAATTTTATATGTTAATAGAATAGAGTGGTTCATGATCGTCTGATAGTAATTTTCAACACATGTTACGAAAAACGAATACGATAACTTCTTACGCGTTTTAATAACAAACTTTTATTTTCACGTTGGCAACTTTGCTGCCGATCGTCGATTAGCTTAATCGAAATTTGGAGAAGATCATCGTAAAGATTGAAGAATGACATGCAGTTTCGTGGGATGAGGTGAAATATCCTGTACGCACGTTCAACGTTCATTCCACCGTGGCTTAAGGCTGGCCGAACCGTGACGTGACCGACCCTCTTCCGTTCGTTCTAAGGAACGATGCAAACGCCGGGACGATCCGGTAATCGCATGTGCGTATCGGTGGCCGCACACCTACGCGGATTCGTTCACCTGAGATGACGCACAGGCAGCCGCGTCGATGTGTATCCTCGGTGTTACAAGACGCGGCCTGAGGACAAGTGCTGGAGAATCATGGGGGTTTCTCAGAGCCGGAGATATACTGCTGATAGCTACAATATTCCGACGACTCATTATAGTCGCTCGCAGGTGTCGGTGGAGTTTGCGAGATCCGCAGACTGGCAAAAAGCACAGGATGCACATTTCCGAGGACATCTACGCGAGAGATGCCTTTCATCATCAAACCGGTAGAGATTCTACTTAACTCTAGAATGCTCGCGCGTCTAAATGAAACACGAGTGGTCGACAGCCGCGCGATCGTCATAGGATGATCGCTCTGAAAACTCGCCGCGTTTAAATCAGCAGAATCGAGCCAGCTTTCGGGGACGAGCGAAGAAGCGGCGATAAGCACGGGCGGAAAAATTCCACCTGTGTCGCCGAGCCAATCTCGGGAGCGAGTCAGAGTCCGGAACGAGTTAAAAGGGAGCCAGGCGGTCCATGCGAAGAAGACTTCGAGGAAGCGCACACTTCGACCTTCCCCCGACCAGCTCGTTATCGCTCAGCGAGCATCGCATGCCGCAACCCTCCCGTAGCTCCCTCTTATCGCGCATCTACCACCACCTGCGAGGGATCGGGAACGCGCGGTAATCGTCTCACGGTAGTTCCCCGGAGCGCGGCGGCGTCTCGCTGCCGCGGCGTCGTCCTTTTCCGCGCGAGGGCAACGGGACAGACCGGTACCGCCTTTGGCGCAAGCGCGCATAATGAGAGTGATATAATAACGACGCGCACTAGCGGCACGGTACCCGGCGACACAACTCATCCCGACAAAAGGATACCGCGCTCGTGCCGGCGGAGAGAAGCGGAGCGGAGAATAGGAGGTCGAGGAACGGCGGAGAGGAGCGTCTTCGGGAACCGAAGCGGGGCAGAGCGCGGTACGTCCGCCGCAGGAGGAACGATGTAACCAGTCGGGTTAATTAAGAGGATCCAACCTTGACGGACGTAGCCATTGTGCACGCGCTGCTCCCTCATCCCCAGACCCCTTGCGCACCCCACCGCCATCCCCGGCGTGTGACGCGTACCTAAACGCGCCCACATACGTACACGTCCGCGGGACACCGTCGTACTTCGTCCTTGTCGTGCGCCATTTACGGAGAGGACATCTCGCGGGCCTTCCGCGCCGTTGAAGAGCGCGGCCGAAGGTTGGCTGCGCGATCCTTCGCTCTATCTCGCCCATCCGCCGCGAAAAAGGGAATGTTTATTAGAAGCGCGTGTGAAGAACGAGAGGAAGGATGGATAGAGAAAGAGAGAGCTCTTCCGGGGCGCGTTCCTTCACGGGGAACCTGCGGACAGACGTCGATCGCGAAGTCCGGACGGACCCCGCCGTTCTTCTTTATTAGTGAAGACGCACACGTTCAATTCACCCTGAAGCGCACCTTTAAAGGAGAGATGAAGACATCATAGTGCGCAATCTAAACAGCCGTCCGAGGCGCATAAAGACGCGCCCGGATTGATAAGACCGGCGGGAACGGCGCGTCGCCCTTTGTCCGCGGCGCTCTGAAAACGATTTTCGCGTATCGCGATAGCGCGGCCGTAAAACGGCTCTCTATCTCTCTCTTTCTCTCTGCCCGCGCCGTTCGCTATCTTTTTCGCGGACGGAATAAACCGGCTGATAGCGCATTACACGACCCGCGTGCTAAAGGTGGTCCGCACAGCGCGGAGATATAAAAGCCGTGAGGGCGTCTCGGTGACAATTAACAGACCCGCTCGGCCACAAATCACCGGGCGGCAAGCTCTAATCACAGCCGCGAGACCGCTCCTCTCTCTCTCTCTCTCGCTCGCTCGCTCGCTCGCTCGTTCGCTCACCGTTCCCTGCCGACGCGTCTCACTCGGACCGGGCATTATAGTATCAGGACCCTCGCAGCCGCGCTTGAAAGACACCGCACTAAGGTGCGATACGCATAAAAGCGGCGATCGACTCGCGAGATCGCCAACTGCTCCTTTCCGACCCACTTTCGTGGCTCGCGGCGCCGATCGCGTTTCCTATCGCCGGTGCCGGCGCGCGCATTACGACGGCCGTGCGGGTGTAAATTTCAATTTCCAGATTGCCTCGTAAATCGCTCGCGCTCGTGAGGAAGTCTCGCGCCTCGGATGAACCGCGAAAGGGGCGAAAACGCCGTCCCGGCCGGGCCGAATAATTGAGATAGCGTGTTCTCACGCTTCGCTGCGAGCTGACGTCCGTCCGCGTTGTAAGTTTCCCCTATTCGGCAACAAGCGAGACTTGAAAATCAAAGGGCACTGATTTCGGGTTGATTTAGTGTAGAAACAAGGTGAACAGAGGCGTTAGAAGCTGTCTTTGAAATTTCACTGCCGGAGAGACGAAGTAATGGCAGAGACAGGTGCCGTAACATATCTTTCGTCGAAGGAGTTTATCGGTCGGCGGTATGAGAAACTCGATAAGAAGAGTAATTGAAGAAGTAGAGCAAAGTACATCACCACGTTCAGCTTGGTGTGGGAATGAACTACTCTCTTGGAATCGAGCGGATTCAATTAGATAAATAGCGAGCGTGTATCATCCTAACGAGTCCCGGTTGACAGCGAAAATGTAGGAAGTACAAGTCGCCTGTGAGAAAAGAGGGAAGAAAAGCACGAACTTTCGCGGGTTGTCGAGCGATAAACGAGATCCCGCGCGCTTGGCGAATCTATCACGGCGGAACGAATGAAATTAATTGAGCGCCGATTCCTAATGGACCGGCACTGCCGGGACGATCGGTATCATCCCGTCGCGATAAAGGGAAGAAGCAGTGTCAGGCGAGCGACCCGACGGTGGAAACGGATCGCCGCGCACTTAATAACCGATAATTTATTAATACTGCGCGTTCAGCATTAGCCCGGCGAGTAAATCAAGGCGTCCTTGTTTTACGGCGTGCATTCATTACCGGGCAGGTTGCACTCGCTCGTATATCTCTGGAGTTCCGGGCCCGGATGGAGAGGCAGCTACGTTACACGCGGAAAAGCGACAAGGACAGCGGGTGGGTTCTCCGACGGGAGGGGAGAAGGAGGGGGAGGAGAGGGCGAGTAAGAATCCCTGCGTTGTCCAGTGCCTGTCCAGAGGCTTCTCTCGCTATGTTTCAGAGGCCGTTCGCGCGCGCGCGCAGTGCATACATTGTTAGCTCGGTTTACGAGGCACGTTTTAAGCCCTTTACGTTCGCGTTTACGCTCCTTACGTTTACGATCGTTACGGATGCCCCTCGCGGCCTTCCTCGCGACAACTCCTCGGACGTCCTCCTCCACTGACACCGGGATCAACGGGCTTCACCCAGGGTTAAGGGCAGAGTCCTCCTCTGCTCTTAGCTCTCCTCCCCTCCCCCCTTCTCGCCTCTCGTTCCGCGCGCGCGAATCCCGCTCCGCTTGTCTCTAAATCCTCGTTATCCCCGGGCGGACCACCTCGGAAATTTATCGTCCTGCGTCGACGACATCCCAGATCCCGACGAAGCTTGGGAGCCTAATGACCTCTCGCGCGATGTGGAGTACGCGGATCTTCCTCCCGCACGCCAGGGACACGCCGTCTCGTTTCCCGTGGCGTCCGCAAAACCCGCGGGTTCCATCAATCATGGATGTTTAAAGGACGCGTTTAGCCGCTTAATGGAGTTTCGCGGGACACCTGCTGCGGCTCTTTTACAGCCGCGATTATGGCGGATTCCGTATGCGCCTCGCAAAAAGCGCATGTCGTTCGCCGGCCGGTCGGGAAGACGTTTTGTCGTGTGAGAGGTACTGAAAAGATTTTTTTCATCAGCGGAAAATAGCTGACGTCGCGCGTCATCGACGATATTTCTGTACATTGTATCAAGACGCTCGACTGTTCTAGCAGAAATTGAACCTCGTAGGTGTCTGGTCACGAGGTAGTAAATTTGTGTCTAATGTCGCTATCAGCCAGTAATGTAACGCTCACTTCCAGCGGCTAGATAACGGCTAGACAGACAAGTTAGCTAAAGGTTAAACAAAAGGAATTACAGTTACGAGATGAAAAATCATAACTAGTTGCCGGGCAGTCGCTTACTTCTGCTTTTTTAACATTTTTATGAAATAACGTAACCACAGTTTTCATTTAATATCTCATTTTTGAGTGGTAGTTGTAGACGTACAAGACAGGGTCGCCTAATTCATACAAGTTTAAATTATATATTTTATTTTTTTTTCAGCTGGCTACTAGCGCTTGATTCAGACCGACTAAATACTTTTCTACCTGGGTGGATTGCGAAAGTAAATCACCTCTCTCTTTCTTCCTCCCTCTCTCCCTCTCTCTCTCTCTCTCTCTCAGGAGTCGAAGTAAGGACCAATAATTTTAATATGACGTAATCGTGATCGAGATGGTCAGGAGGGAGAGGCTCTCGCAAGATGTGTAACGGGTGTCTCCTTCGAAAGACAGGTGGTCCCCTTCGCTGATCGCGCGTGTGTACGGTAGGGCGGTTTTATCGGCGGGCGATGGTCGAAGGAGAGGAAATCTAATTGAGTGTCCTCGCCCTGGGTGTCCGATGTTGTCCGGCGTTGTCGCCGCTACCTGAGGGCGTGGGCGTCCTGATATGAGTTACGGGTCCGTCGTATTACACGGCAGAGACCATGGCGCGGCCACGGTGGTCCTGCCCGTCCTGAGATTACGGACCATTTATACACGAGCGGGGTAACGCGAGCGAGGAAATATGCCGGCACCCGCCACCGTTTCACCTACCTTTGTACACGTCCGATCGGGGGATTATCGGGATCCGCGACGATGGACACTGTGGGCTCAACGACAACATAGTGTCCCATTGTGATCGCGCGCCGCGAACGAATCGCTCCGCTGGCGCAGCTCGCGACTTGCGCTCGAGATTAATCGTCCAGATGGGAAATGGGATCAGTCTAATTGCGATGTGCCGTGACAGCGGAGCCGGCAGTGTCACATGTGACGTTAGGTGTCGGAGTAACGTAGAGATTTGCCTCGGGAGAGTACGAGTTCCTACGTACACACTGACGAGACGCTCTTTCGTGTCTCCTTCCGCCTGCGCCACCTGATACGTCATCGTAATAACGCTTCATCTTGAGTCAGTCGACCGAGTAGACGCGTTTTTCGCGAAAAAACATTCGAGTCGGCCGGTGAGAGCGACGAGGCGAGGCTAAGCCGGTGGTCACACACCCACGACAATATTACCGAACGTCGACGACTATCACGACGGGGCAGGTACGATCGGCAAGAGATCGCTATAATGAGCAGAACCAATATTAGTCGGTGTGGCCACCATCGGCCGGCGGAGGAATTGACGAACAGAGTCGAGGGATCAGCCGGGTAATTGCCATTACGATATCATCTAAATGCTCTCACGGCTGTCCGTAATGAAGACACACCGACGGAGTGCTGGAACACGTACGAGAGAGAGAGAGAGAGAGAGGCTGAACGCGCGCGCGTAAGCATACGCCTACGTACGCTCGCGCGACTCGCCGATACTCGCACGCGTGTGCGTTCGCATCGTCGCTCGTGAATCCTCTTGGGCTTCCCGGACTTCTCCTCGCCCGAGTACCACCCTCCTCTTCCTCCTGCACCAGCGCTAAGCGCTTCCCAATGCTATCGACGAGATATGAGGCGTGTCTAATTACGCGATCGGTGCACGTCCAATCAAACTGCCTTCCTGTCGGCGATCGCCGTCGCCATTATCGCGATCGAGCCGAGCGCGTCGAGAATCGTCTCACCCTTTTCCGCCGACCCTCGCCGCCGTCGCCGCCGCCGGGACTCCGAGGCGAATTTCACGGGCCGCGTCGCTCGGTGCTTTGACCTCGGATCGGCCGATCAGGACCGATCTCGCTTTCGTTCTCCATGAGAAAATTCAACGCGATGCGCAACGTTAATTGCACGCGAGAGCAGCTCGCTGCGGGGGAAATGCAGGCTATTTTTGTTTCGCGGCTCGATCGGCGTGCAAGAAAAGGCAACGTTGCCGAGAGAAATTCATTCCATATTGGTGATGTGTGTTACTCATTATGGCACTCATTTATCAATATAAATACACGGCTGACCTTTATCGGGCGATTACATTACCTCGACAAACAGCTGCTCAGTGGTAATACGTAATTTATGTGAGATCGCGAGAGAGTTTCTTCCCCGAGTTGCTCAGCGTCTATCGTTTCATGTTGGATTTTGAAAACGAACGTAAAAGAGGGCGGTAAACTTAGGAAAGTAACTTTCGTAAGTTAGACGACTGCGCGCATAACCGACAGACTCGCCGTACGCTCGGCGCACTGACATCTGCAGGGTGCCTGTCGCTTAAGTGGGACATTGTATACTTGTAGTTTACGTCAATGTGAACAAAAAGTCTCCTACCATTTTGCAAATAATATTATTATTGAAAATTGTTAAAATAACTCTATTATGGTAGAGTTATAATTATAAACTCTAATTATAGTAGTTTCAACTCCTCATGAGTACGTGTAAAGGACCAAAAATTGTGCAAAGTAAATAGTTTCAATTTAGGGAATGGCACAGCATACATGACGCTGATTATACAATCGAATCGATCTCCAGACAAAGGAAAATTCAGTCACGCTTATGGAATTATTTTTCTGTATGACAGATTTTCTCTGATTGATTGCAATTCATACATGTATCTGTAGGCACACATATAGACATATGTATGTGTGTGTGTGTGCAAATAAACATCGGCTCACATACATTCAACCGATAAGATACACCCCTTGCTTCACGCATGATGTAATACATAATTTCTGATATGCCACTTCAATCTCCACTTTTTTCTCACAAACCAAAGAGTTAGTAGTAATGTTGTATAGATATCAGTGATTCGGCGTCGTGTATGCTGTACCATTATAAATGGAATTATATATACTTATGGGGATTTTAGACCTTACAGGTATATGTGAGACAGAAACTCGCGTAACCCTCGATCTAGAGAATGGCGGGTATATGACGCTGGACTGTACAGAGCCGCTCGTCGAGGGTCAACGATTTTAATAAGAAATCTTCAGGACATAACTGCAATTTCCGTCCGTCGCGCTTCTTGCTGGAATACGAGCGCGATTAACATTACCATTGGAATAACGATTAGGTTCTCGTGCGGTTGACGCCGAACGAAGTCTCATTAAGTCAGTTCCATTCGACGAATACGCCTTGTTCGCCTTTGGCTGACCCTTCGACGCGAGTTCCTAGCGATCAAACTTGTTCGCCGATAAGATCATCGCACGGTGTTACGGGCGAGGAGGTGGCGTGCGCGGCGAAGAGCTGTTACGAGCGTAGACATTTTCTGATCACGCTTTGATTCGTTGTTTCCTTCCAGTTATAAGTCTACATGTGGTTTTAATTATTTATTAATAATTTAAGAACATGGGATTTTAATCACATACGTGTTTTTGCTATTTAGAAGTTAATGATCAAAAAGTCGGTAATGTGGTTAAATGAATGTGATTAAAAGGTCGAACCTTGATATAATTACAAGATTATTATATCGTTTACTGTATTAAAAAAAATGATCATCTTAATCTGTGTGTCGAGGGAACGGATGTTTCGGTGGAGTCAACGAGCGTCTAGCGTGGTAGCGCGGGAAAGTAAACTTAACGGGGTGTAATTCAGCGTGATATCTTCACGCATGATAGCCGCCGGTAATTGCCGTTTTTACGCGCAATCAGAGCATGAATTTATTGGTCGCATACGGGCGGCTCGATTAGTCGCACTGTCGATTCGCGTGGTGGAAGCGGCCCCGAACTTATTAGCCCGCGTTAGCTGGATGCCGCTAATTAGAGTCGTTGTAATGTCCGCGACGATCAATGGCCAGGAATCCTGTACTAATTTGTCATCTATGCGCGAGTCCGTAATTTCGCTCGTAAAATTTTAAAGACCGTAAAGTCGTATCGGTTATTTATGTGCTTAGCCGGGAGGAAAATAGGGGGAAGCGGGAAATGCAATGATATGTTAATGCGACTAATGAAATGCTCCGGGCGGTGCAAAAATGTAAATTAATATACTTGTTCAGTGCGCGCTGTTACTTTTCCAGAGAAAGCCGGGCGTCAGGCTTCTTCGAGGAATGCGCGATATATTTCGCTTGTCGCTTCGATATTGCCTGCCACACACGCAAGTTGAACTGTTAAGAAATGTGGAATTTAAAAGAGTTGACGCTTAAGAGTTTACAAAATTATCGAATATTTCTAAATTTTTATTATTTCCGAATTTTTTTGAATCGATATATAAATGGTTTTTTTTTTCTTTATAATTTATTTCTATGATTTCTTTCGTTAGTCAAGACAGGCACGCATGTTTGAAATCGGCGTACAAAGCGCAAAATGCAAATCAAGCGAGGTATGTTATAAATCTGCCGCGCTACAATACGTGTCTTTATTAACTCATACACGGCTGGATATTCAATTCCGGAGCGGAGGATCTCGATCTCTCGCGAGAATTAATTTCGCTCGGCGGAGCACAGGCCGGGCCCCATTTTGGGCCCACAATGTCGCCAGATGAGACGGCGGATTACGTCGAACGGTTTGACCACCCGTCTTCCTTATACATTATCTCCGTTGCATCTTGTTCCACTCTAAGGCAAAGAAGCTAACAGCACCGTCTCGATCATAATATCTTAAAACCGGCCGTTAAATGCTCGCGCTTTTTTTTTTTCACACGCTACCAATCAATATTTGTCCGTGCCGCGGGAGCGAGCGCGATCAGATATTTTAAACGCGGATATTTTACTAAACGCGAGCGAGAGGGAGTTTGATGAGTTCGGTAGCCGCTCGTCCCTCCCGATATCGTTCGAACAGGACAAATTCAACGGTTCGATGCGCGCCCGCCACCCAAGTCGTCAGGCTGGCCCAACACCGCCGTAAGGGACGAGCGTGTCCCTTGACAAGTTCGTTTTCGAGACGTGCGCGTCCCGGCCGTACATCTCGTCCGACGATTTTCACAGCGCGCATCGAGCCCATAATGAGGGATCGTTAATCAGGGGGACGCGCTGGACCACAATGAGATGGCAGCGAGTCGGAGACGACGAAGAGGCGGACACGATGACACCTGACACGCGGCCTCTTTACAAAGAGATCATTCACGATGATGTGCTCGCTACTAATTATCAGGCCTCACGTAATAAGGCGCTCTCAGAAGACGCCGACGCAGATGTCGAGGGTCCTCGATATCGCTCGTATGGTGCATCGAAAAGTCTCCTCGTCTGTGAATTTGTAATAATATACCCCGTCACGATTACGTCAACATGACGTTGCCCGGTCTTGATGTATTATTCATATGTCAGACATTTTTCACAAAGTCAATTTTTGATTGGCTGTCTGAATCACACGTTGAAAAAAAGATGCTATCGCTCAATATTTATTTGATCCACGTAATACGGTTACTCCAGTACTGTAAGCAAATAATGACAAATTATGGTATTACCGCGTTTAAGTATTTATCACAAGCTATTAAAGTACGTTTCAGTTGATACACAGTTATTGATACTTGACTTAAGATTATCTCGAATCACGATAAGGTTTACATTGATAAATTTCAAAACTCATCCGGTATCCAGAGAAATATTAATCTTTTGGGAATTACTAACAACTTCTCTCCTATTTGGATACCGGATGCTTTCTGAAATTCATCGAAGTATCTTTCTTCCACCGACTGTACACAGTGCAGGTATCGGCGATCGCTTACGATTCGTCGGCAAATAGTTTTCACCTTCGCCGTGTATCGTTTCCGTAACGTTATCGTCGAGATAACGTTACCCGTCGGCGCATCCGGTGTCGCTCCGCCGTCACGTCATCGGGCGCAAAACGCCAAATCGCGGCGACGGAAAACAGCGCACGGCCGGTTGATCGCGCGCAATCCATCGCGCCATCGAGCAACATTGTAGACATGAAAATCCGTCTCGGCTTACGGATCAATTAACTTAACGACCGGCGGGCAAGTCAGCGGCGAGTTAACGCGGGGTTTCGCGTTAACACGCCGCTCAGGGCGCCCTCGGAAACCTACGTCGAGCGCGCATAAAGAAGCATAAACACGGCGCTGTCGACGTCGCGGGTTTATTAACGCCGACAATTATACCGCCGGGGGCTAGGCGTGATTTACAAGGGGAGCTCGTGAAACCGCGCAACCTACGGCCCTTTACGCACGCACACTTCTACCACCTCTTCGTCCGGCGGGCGAAGCATAAAAAAGCTTCCTGGAAATTTTTCGAGAGGGCCGCGTGACGGGGCTTAAATTTCGGCAGCCTAAACCACCGTGGCTGCTGCTCGAAGGCGCGCGCGCATCCGCGAATCCATTATCATAAATATGTGACCGGTCTGACACAACGTGTTATGATAATTGTCGCAGGTGTATGTGCACGCGGTACGTCTTGTAATTTATGATCGACGTTACGATCGGCTTTATGATCGACGATCTAAGCCGCGGCGAGTGCGCGCACGATCGTTCCCCGTTCGTCCCGATCGTCGCGATGTTTCTTATTATTCGTGCATAAATCTCGGACAGGCTCTAGGAAAGCAGGCGCGTCCAAGGGCGGCGTTTTACAAGCGGATATTTACAGGTAAATCTTAATAGATAAGATAAAACCTCGCGTCTCTCTCCGGCGGTCGCGGCGATAATGTTTGATTAAGCACACTCGATCGTACTTGGCTGTACAAGCTGTTTAGCAAAGTCGCAAGGCGACTTCGTGTGCTGCACTTCTTCTTGCCTCAGCGACTTCTCCCTTGTGAATAATTGGATTTTCTCATCGAGCGCGCTCGATATTGCAATGGAGGGGTGTGCACACCTTGAGTAGATCGTTTCTATACCTCGGAAAGCGAGGCAGGAATGCGGCTGACTTTCGTTCTGAGAAGAGAGCCGGGCGGACTTGAACTCTGGAAGCCCGGGGTCCTCTACCCCGGCTCCAGGATTCCCCTAATTTGTTTGAGTGAAACAATATCGAGTTACGACCGATGTTATCGCTCGGACACGCACGTGCTACGGCGCACGGAAGGTTCATCGCGGCTCTCTGACGAGCTACCGTGCCGAGCTATCTTCACGAATCTTACCTCGCCCAGAAGAAGAAGAAGAAGGAGGCGAAGAAGAAGAAAAGAACGTAGCGGCCGCTGGAGACGACGCCCTTCCATACGCTTCAAGCAGGTTCCAGCGCAGCGCGTATACGAATTTACGTTGCGCCGCGACTTTCAACGAAATGCTGATCCTCCGTCCTGATCTCTCGGGAGGGAAGACAGCGGCAAAAGGACCACGCGAAAAAATCGTCCGGCTTGAATCCGTCCTCGCCACCTTGAATTCCCTTCAGTTCGGGCTCTAGCGGAAATGCAGCCGACTATTGCGTCACAATAGTGTCGCGATTGTACAGCGAGAAACGATGAATACCTTTAGAAAACGTACATTTTAGAAAGAAGAAAGAGAGAGAGAGAGAGAGAGACAACCTTAATATGGTATTACTTCACCGAGTGACAAAAAATCGGAGAAGTTTTCAGATCAGCATCTGCCTGTCATGAGTTTCGTCGGTTGCATTGTCAAAATTGTTTCAGTTTCTAAATTACTGTGTTTTTAAACAAGAAAAAATATCGAAGGTTCCAAAGGTAAATAAACAGTAAGAGAAAGAGAGAAAAATGACTGGCCGTAAGAGGCGTCGCTGGATATTAGGTGCGTAATAGTTTTAATTTTGAAATCTTAACAATATTTTTCATTAAAGAAGGAACGTTTTCTCTTAGTGTATTCATATTGTATAACCAACACCCTTCTAAGTGTCCCTCGGAACTCGTAGAAATGTTTATTACTATATTATATTTTTGACATTCCGCGCGTCGAGTTTTCAGCAATTTGTCGGTAAAACTGAGAGAATGCTGTCGGCCGTTGGCAATAATCAGCTTCGCGTTGGAAGAATGACGATTCGCGCGGTGCGGGTGACACATTCGGTATAATGTAACATCGACTTTAAAGAGTCGCGCTCTCTCCTAGTCCCCTCGTTCGCGAGAAGGAGGCCTTTGACAAGCCGACGCGCCACCCAGCGCGCGAAATTAGGACCACGCCGAGCAAAAAGTGCTCGCGGTCCCGCAGTCGACGAGATGTCGCTGCTTAAAATTCCACCCGAGGACCGTGCGACGCGGCATTAATGATGGATCCACCTCTCTCTCCCTCTCGTCGTCGTCGTCATTGTCCTCTCGATACTCCCGCGAGGAAATGAGCCGCGGAGGGAGCGTCTCGCAGCATCGCTCAGACGAGAGATCCCCCGAGGGAGGCACGAGGCGTCCGCGAAAGTCACTCAATGAAACGTCAAAACAGCGAGTCCCTACCTTTCTTTCGCGCGACGTCGCTCACCTCCGCCCTTTTTTTTCTCTTCCTCTGCCTCTCTCGAAGACGCGTGAAGGTGAGCGCGCGTGCGGACCAATCGCATTTATTAAGGCGAGGTGTCACGGAATCGTTATCGCTGTCCGCCTTATATGCGTACTCACACACGACGCTGCCAGCCACGTCGATCGAGAACATTGGCCGCGACGCGTGTCCCCCCGTCGTGTATCCTAACGAGACAAAATGACACGGACGCGCGTTTCTCCTTTCGGGCGTCTCTCCCGTGCACGGCCGAGACCGATCCGTGGAACGATCTGTCTTTTCATCCCGATAAATCGGATTCGACGCGCAGCCCCGTTCCCCCCCCCCCCCCCCCCCCNGCTAAGTATCACGCGCGGCCCGCTATTTGACGTTCGTCTTACCCGCGAGTAACACGCGATACGATGTCGAAGTAATCGAAACACCGTCACGGTGGCGACCGTTTCGTCGGCGATCGCGAAAGCGACGCCGTGGAATCTCAGCGGAAGGAGATCGCGTGCACCTTGGGTCGTGTCGTGTGTGACGAAATGTCGCGCGGACATTCCGCGCGGCGTGATGTTTGCGGAGTAACAAAGTCGGTCGTATAGATTTACACAGTCGTTAGAAGCTTAATGACCCATTACCGCCTGTCACGCACTCCTCCGGCGCTCTTATCTCGCTGCTGTTATTTTAACGTATTTCGCTTTCGTTCGACCGAGGCATTTCCTCTCGGTCGCGGTGATTTCGCACGGCTGAAAAATCCGCGCGAATCGCGCTTAACAGTACGTTAACCTTTGACGGCCGGAGACGCGCTCGGCATTTAACTTATGCCCGAAACCTTTCTTCGAATGAAAAACCGAAACATTCGAGGACGAATTGAGGAAGATCCATTTTCCCGGACCTCTTCGAAACTAGAAAAATGCATGCTGTGTACATGATGGAGTCTGTGCCACGAGACACAGCTGTTAAATCACTTTTACCGGCATAAAGTTTGATTTACTAGACGTTAAATTTAAATTCAGCCAATTGCCGCTCTTGATTGGGCAGTAAAACTCGAGCGTTACAGCCCGTATCGTACATCAGCCGTTAACCACCGTCCCCTTTGAGACTCGTGAAAAGTTTCAGAAAAATATTTTATTGCGTCGCATAGTTCTTTCGTAACACGTCAAGGAAAAAATGAGTGAAATTAGAAAGAGAAAGTACGAGATTATAGCAGAAGTGTTCGGGAAGTTTGCGAAGTTAAGAGAAGAACGGAACCTTATCACGCGTGTTGGCGTTATCGTAAAAACGAACGACGGCGAACCTGTTCCCGTCGTATTAACGAGCCGCCGCGGATCGCGCTTTATCTCGCGGACGAAGTGTTTTATCCCCGGATCCGAAACGTGAGAGGAATTCGAGGTTGAAATCGGCCACGTCGGAGCCCGCGGGACGGACAAAGGGGATCGTGATTCCTGCGTCCGTCAGTTCCCGTATCCTGTCTCCGCGAAAGAAGCGAGATCGCGGGAGGAGAAAGAGGAGGAGGAGGAGGGCGAGATTGAGGAGAAGGTGAAGGTTGAAACGAGACGGAGAAACAGCTTGCAGGGCGGAAAAGGGCAAGTGGAGTCGTTCTGAATGGCCTCTCTCCTCTCGGGCAGCCGGATGCGTCTCGGGCGGACGTTTCATTTGGCATAATCCAGTTTATGAAACCTTGGACGCAACGCACGATGCGTGTGTATGCGCGGCTTCTATTTCGTCGGTACGGCGCGAATGGACAGGAAACGACCCGGCCTGAATGCTCCTGGAATTGGATTAAGAGCATTTTGTAGCCGCGACGGCCATGCCGCCGCGCCGTCGTCGGCTTCGTCATGGTCTCGCCAATGCCATACGCGCAAGACTTATTTCCCCACCTACGTTACGCCGATTTCCCCGTCGAGGAAAGTCGGAGATTATCCCGCGGGATCCGGAGATATACGGGTTGTGCCAGTTAGGGAAGTCGTCCGGCTTAAGTAACCGATCCGTCGCACACATCGCGAAATCCCGAATATCCGGTCGAAGGATCCGCCGACGTACGAGCGAGGTATGCGTTTCAGCTCAGTGTAATGTTCCTCTATTTATTTTCGGCGGAAGAATTTTATTACCCAGTCGGTTAATCCCTTTGTTAAACTAGAAAGAAGCAACTGAATCGACGAAACCGGCGGTTATCCTCGTTCAAAAAAATATTGTGTCCACACGGACAAATTACGCGTTGGCGCAACAATATGACGATGCCGTTGCTGACCAAATCGCAATTGTTGAATCAATTGATAACTCATCGCAGCTATTGTATAATTTGTTCAGCGGACTAAACGTGGTGTTTGAAAAAATGTTGGTCGTTTAAACAAAATTTTATTCATTCCACCGTTTCTCTTGTCAGCGTACAGATTACTTGATATCAAGGTGTATCAAGCGGAATTATATTTTCAAGAACGACCGATAGCTTTCATGTTTTGTGCGTATATGATTCATGAATTTTTAGTTAATTTTGCAGACATGATCGTGACAAGATTTTTCACAGCTGATATGTAAACGAGAGAGAGAGAGAGAGAGAGAAAGATATTCGTGCCATATTTTCACAATGTTAGGTATTGCTCCGAGATTTATATCAAAGCGTGCGCATACGAAATGAACGCGTGATCTATGATTCCGCCTACCCGTTCCACCGGTTTCCAATTTAGATTGCCACGTTCTTTCACCTTTTCGCACCTATCCCGCATACATAACGATATATGTGTACATTACGGAGAATTCTGCTCAATCGATTAGACATCATAAACAGCTGCTAGAGTATTACTTAAGTGACAGGTGAGTTGGTGGAAATAGACGTGACAAACGTTACGTTGCCGGCATTTTATTCGAAACGAAACGTGTGTCCTTGCGCTTGCAGACATTGCTTACGTAAGTTGCAAATCTATTAATAGTAGACAGAGAGATGGAAATATCTTTCATAGCTGCTGCTCTTATAAAGAAACCCTAATATACGAGGCAATCGTATTTTTCTCACATTACAAAATTGAGATATCTCCTCTATTCCCGTGGATAATTCATAGATCTCCTCGTTCGTATATCGCCGTATTCCGTCTCGCCCAATCTTTCTCGAGACGAACGTATTACTCGTCTATCTATTCCTTTTCGCATTCGCTCGTCATGTTCCTAACGAGGTACCTGCCCCGAACTAATTACGCGATTAGTCTGAATTTGGGCGGAACCGAGTTTGCCTGCTCGCCTACGGATGTTGCGTACGCCTTCATACGCTTCGAGAAACGAATAGGGAAAAGCACGGAAGCAAAACGGATGAGAGAGAGAGAGAGAGAGATAGAGACAGAGAGAGAGAGAGAGAGAGAGGAAGAAAGGGAGGAGGAGAGAAAGGAAGAAAGAGACGAGACCTGCTAATTAGGCACCGCGCGCGAATACCGTGTCGGTGTATATCGAGCGCCGTGATTATAGAGCTAAGCGGAGCCTCGTACCTCAGAAGCGAGAACGAGAAGAGACAGAGAGTACAAGAGAGAGAGAGAGAAAGAGAGAAATGGAGAGAAGGAGTACGTGCGCAGCTCATACGTAGGCTTCATTAACGGGCCGTGTTAATTAGTCGCAGATAACCGATCGCCGCCGTAAAGAGTGCGACAACCCCGCTGATGCCCTACGTCCCTGCAGCCAATAATTACGCAAACGGCGGTTCGTGGCTACCGGCAAAAACTCGCCGCGCGCGATTCCTGATTTTCATCGGGACCCCCGCGCTCCGATAAAAATAGGATCTACAACAACATTCGATCATTAACTGCTACTAATTAGCGCTATGACGTAATGGCGTCCCTCCTGTTTACCTGGAGCGCCTTATCGGCGCTCAAACCGGGGATTGTGCCGCGCTCTTGGCGGAACATTCCTCGGGTCGAAGGGATAAGAAAAACAAGGATCGATAACCGAGTGAAAAACAAACCAGAATCTGGCCAGAAATTCTGGTTTACTACTTAGAAATTAGCCAATTTGTCTGACGCTTATATCGGCGGTAACTAGACGGTAAAACTAGCCAATTCCTAAGTAAAAAGCAAACCAGAACCTACACGGAGAGAAATAATTTTGCTGCTGTAGCGAAATCACATACACAACACACACATCTATCGCATATTTGAAACCTCGTTAGCCACCGACCTGCGAATTAAGACGGCTCATCAGTGAAAATGTTTACACGAGATTCTTCGCACTTGCGAATTTATCGCGAGGTAGACGCGCGATGGGCGTCGCAGCTCGTAAGGAGGGCGTGAAAAGCGACGAACTAATCGACCGTGCGTCTATCTCACGTTCATCGCGGCTTGTATTAGCTAAAATTCATTAGGCGGGGCGAAATTGCGCGAGCGGTACGGCGAGGCGCGGCGAAAAAGCCGCTGCGAGATCAAGCGTGCGGCCGCGAAATATATGGAACGAGACATTTAACAGCACGTGGTGGAGGCACGCCTACCGACAAGGTGGCGCAAGTTGGCCAACCGCCGTCGCCGTCGCAATTAACATTAGCCGATCGAGAGCGAGCTTCACGTTAATTAACGAAACGTTGGCCGGTAGGTCGGCTGACGGCGCTCGTGGAAGCGCGAGTGGACGGACGGCGGCGCGCCTTTCGTCTCGTCCTTCGCTAGCGCAAACTATCCCTACTCACGGACGTCTCGCAGTTTTCAACCTGTCCTGTGGTGTCAGGTACGCGACAGTAGACGACGACGGCGTCGGTCTGTACTTCGCGGTACCGACGGGATCCTTTGCGCGACGATCTCGCCGCATTTGTTGATCCCACCAACTGGAAATTCCTCGGTTTCCTTTCGGCGTTTCTCCCTTTTTTCTCTCTCTCTCTCTCTCCTCTTTCTTTTCCCTAACGGAGTTATTCGAACTGAGTCGGTGTTGTTTTATTGTTATGCACACACGGGGCACGCGAGGGGCTCTTGGGGTAATCCGCGGAATCCCCGGAGGTATGTAATTGGTCGTTGGAGAATTTTCGTTGACCGACGCGAATGCGGATTTACAACTTGTAGCGTCAGCTAGCGTCGCTTTGTATAAGGCGACATTGGGAGATTATTACCTTTTTCTTTTTACATAAACATTGCGCAAACATACCGTTGCTTGGCTCGAATGTAGATAATCGCGAATTGCGACTCTCGAGTGAACTTTTCCAAAGCTATCCGGGGAAACTTTTAACAACTCAGATATCGTGTGCAACACGGGAAGGAGAGGGGGAAAGGGGTTGTCCTCGTAACTTGGGAAACATGATTAGGGCGAAAGAGGATCGTGGAAACACGAGGAGGGGAGACAATGGGCCGTTTTCTCAATACGTTAATAAAACCCGAAGTCGACCGGCGCTCGACGAGTTAAATTTCTGGACGTGCACCTACACCTCGTCTTAGAGGTGTCCCAGGAGAAGCGGGCCCACCCGGGAACGTTTCTTCAATGGAATGGTGGGCGATCCACCGTGAATGGAGGTCATTTACTCGCATTCAACGTTGTCCGACTGCATCGTGGACCTGCCATTGTGCGCAGGAGGACGAAGACTGTACCAGGCCGGAGTCCATGATCCGACAAAGACTCGGACACGTCCGACATGACACTACCGGAGGTGACGTCTATCTCCGCTGTCTCCCTCTTTCATTCCCCGCGATCGTTCTGAAAGGATACCTGACGTCTTGTCCTCGGATGTTCCTCGGAGAAGTCACTCAGCAACGACTCCTATCGCGTGGTACCATTGTGGTCCGTTTATGTAGCAGTTTTGGTTACTTCCAAAACGACTATATTACGTTTCCAGATGAATGAGAGGAAATTAAAAGGCTCAAGCTGGTGGACAGGCCGATTGTAAGGTCAAAGACCTTTTTGAAGCAACTCTGTGTTTTTTTTTTCATTCTTTTTTTTTCATTCGAGACGTCATGAATCGGTACACACCCAATGTACTTGTGTTAATTATTTATAATAAATTATTTATTTATATAATAACGCATTCTGTAGTTCGCACATTTCTCACTAACTCAGCGTTGTTTTCTTTCGTTTGACGGTTTTTCCGAGACAATCTACACGCCGAATTTTCTCGTCAATTTGTAAGATGGGTCCTTCATAGATCATCGTGGGGTGCGACTAACATATGGCGCGTGTCTAAGGCCATATATAGAGCCCCATAAGACAGTTGAACGAGCGGCGCGTCACCTTGCCGATAATAAATCGATTCTCGTGTCTGGAAAGCGATGGAGGATACAGTCATCCCCTAGGGACTGACCACCGTGTTCGTATATGGGCTCCGTGACCAATAACGAGGGCGGATGCTAGCCGTTTGACTATCCTCTCTACCTATCGATGACTCGTCCCACCTGTCGTTGCGAGGATACCTTCAAATTTTCCTGTAATAACGGAAAACCGTGAACCAATTCTTAATGGCCATTTAATATCGGGTTTCATGCCCCCTCCCTCCTCCAGATGAATGTCTTTGTTTTCAAGAGGATCGCGGATCTCGTCTGTTTCAGAGAGAAATTGATGTGTCTTTCAAGCAGACCTCCCTGGCAGAATACAATTAATGTGCACATGAGGCGATATTTCTCTCCTGTTTTAAAATATGCTTTAACATTTGGAATATCTCCTGTAGTATAGTAAAGTATTCCCGAGTCGAAATTTTCATGCTATTTGGACGTCTTGAGAAATATGTCCACTTTGTACGACCTAAATTCAGTTTTTACCACCAGAAATTCTGCTTCCTTCGACCAAAACGCATTTAGTTCGTTCGCTTTCTAATAAATTCAACCAAACTTTTCCGCGTATTTCGCAATCTTAGCTCCTACCGTGTTATAGAATTAAAGGTTTAACATAAGGTCAACATTTCGACCTGGCTCGCGTGTCGTGGCACAAGCAATCGTCATTACTCGAAAATACCGCATAATTCGACAATAATCGGTAATAATTGACAATAACACGCAAATTATAACTCGGCAGGAATTGGCGTCTCTTTTTCTGGGACTGACAGCGGCGGCAATCAGCTCGGTATTCCGAGTGTGCGCCGGTTCCGCTCGCTCGGAACGTTATAGTTGTAATGACCATGCGGTGTCGCGCGAACGGTGAATTTCGTGGAGGTGTCGCGTCGCAGCCGTGCACGCCCCGGCCACACACGTCGTGCCGCGCAGGTTCTCCCGACGACGAAGGATATATGCCATGAAACGAGCGAGATTGTAAGCGCGAGATGCACAATGAAATGCGCATGAGGAGGCTCGGGGATTTACAGTCTTTTCTTCGGGCGACTCTCCTATGCGCGCTTGGACACGCACAATAGCACGTGTTGCGCGACCGCCGGTGCTTACCACTTGTTCCTTCATTGTAAACGCGGTACGGGGAACCAATGTCTCTACAGCCTTGCTTTTGATTACGCGATATGAGCCGGGTCTTAAACATTGTTGCTCGCTCGCGCTCTCGCAGCCGGCACTGCCGGCTACCTCGTGGGTATCGCACCATTCAACGTGCCACGGCTCTCACGCGCGACGTTGCTCCGAGTTTTATGCCGGGCTTCGCTGTAAGATGCTGTTTAAGAGCCGCTATGACCTATTGTGACTTCATAAGAACGCGCCTTTATCGTTTTTACCGTACGGTATTTCCCGCGAATATATACGTCGACGTTGTGCCGGAGCCCCGTGATTATTACGGAGCACCAGCTCGCCACGTCCGTTGATTGTGCAGGGGAAATTTAATGTGATGTAACTGGTCCCAGACGCTCTGTGATATCCCTCGTAAAATTCCGCGTTAGCATGTAAAGTGGCAATTTTCCCTCTACTATATTGCTCTTCTGAGCTCTCTCTCTCTCTCTGACGATTCCCCTAACGATCTTTCCAATAATTCTTTGTACGCACACGCGGTCAACACTCCAACGCGTTTGGTTGTGTAAGTTTTTCATGGAGGCTGATTTATTATTTAACGCCGCTAATATTTTCATACCTCTCTCTCTCTCTCTCTCTCTCTCGGTCGTTGATATTTATTTACCGAGATGATATCTTATGTAGCCTCCTAGAAGATATAGCTCGCATCACTCGTGCCCGTACCTACTACCACTTAATCTTTACGCCGCGAGCCCGAAGAAATGGGAGAGAGAGGGAGAGAGGAAAGAGAGAGATCAGAAGAGGGTGCCGAAGAGAAGCCATATGGCATCTCCGAACGCGTGGCAAAGAGGGAAGTCGGCGCCGTTTTTAATTGCGCCATGTGGCGATCCGAAGAGGATGGATACACGAAGAACGAGGCTCATTTATAACCGCAACTGTCAGATTTCCGTGGAAGACCATTGACGGTAGTGAGTGTTTTCCATTTGATTTTCACCCACTGGACGACACGGTAACCGAACCGATATCTCAGGTGTGCTTGTGTATGTGTGTGTGTCAGTCGTTGTGCGCGTTACGACGTGATGTCAGGATGACGCTGCGTATTCGCACGATTCCCCCCGGGCGAGGCTTTCGTCCGTTTCTTCCGGTTTCTCGCGATGCAGATGCATCACCTCGAGCGTGACGCAGGGAATATCAACGTCACTCGCGATCTCGTCTTCTATCTGCAAGCGAGGTCGAAAGTGTCACAAATGCCGCAACACGGAATTCAATTCTCGCCATGATGGACTTTCAGCGAGATCTCACCGTAGTTCCACCAAAGCGCATCGCCGCATATCGAGGGTATACCTGAGGGGCTTAGAAAATGTTTTCATTCACTCAAACCTTCTCTTTCTCTATGAACACGCTCGTTGCCGGGCGCCTACCGCTCTCGTCGGTTTATGAATTTATACGTCGACTATCGCTCCGAGGATCTCGCGAAACCCCCGATCGAGGAAGCCCGGGCGTGACCTTTCAAACAACGAAGGGTGAACGATGGTAGAGTGTAAAGCCATTTCCGCGCGTAAAGACCGTTAACTCTGATCGCACTGCCTGCAGGCACGGCGGTTAGAATAATTTCTGCGTTTCTGTGCCAGCGCGCCTGACGACTCCGCCTTCCCGTCCTTTACCTTCCTACCGTTAACTCGGCGAAATTCGTCCCGATGGAAGGTGAATGGCGGAGCCACTTAAGTAATTTCCCGGAATGACCGCTCGTGTGAATCCCCGCTCTCGGTTTGGAATATCAATGTACGGTTTTACCAATTTCGCGAATAACTTCGATCGGACCCGACCTCCAACATCGCAATCATTTCCCGTCGGTGGGGTCGGTTTTAAAGATGCCGGGGAGATCTGAGTTCTATTCTTGAAAATTATCGTCTTCCTTCGACTCGATCATCGTGATCATCCAGTATCACTCGCATTTCTCTCCACACCGATGGAAAATTATAGATATTTTCGACGTCAAATATATTTTGTAATAATAGTAACATGCATGTAAGATTATCATTGATACTAGAGTGACACTTACCAGAAGAATTATTCTCCTGACTATTTCTGTGGTTAAACAAATTAAAAAGGGATATATTTGACGCTGAAAATAACTATAATTTTCTATCAATGCCGAAGAGTTCAAAAGCAGAATATATATTTCTAATATTAATTTCACAATCATCTGCGATCGTAAACTAATCGTCGCGAACGTTGGGTAAAATGCCGCAAAAATAGCGGATTTCGGCGTTTCATTTATTTTTCTTCGTCACTTTATAATTGTTGTGTAAACTGAAAGAAACGAAGGCACCCTCGGAGGATTAGCGGGGATTCGTTTTTTGATCGACTGGTCGAGATTTGTCAGCACAAAGGACAGCTCGAGAGCATGAAAAGAGGATCTTACGTAAAAAACTTCAAAGGATTGCGAAAGCCAATGCGGTGATGACGAGGCGACAAAGTATTTGTTCGCCTAGATTTATGGATAAAGGAGATGAGAACGAGGAAAAGCGTTCGAATTCCCGTGGATGTTCCCATGCAAAGAGCGCTTCAGTCTCGTGGGAGGAAGAAGGAGAAAAGACGGCGAGAGAATAGAAAAAAGGTTTCCAGAAATCGGGCGAGTATGTGGGAAAATACTGAACGAGCGCGGTAGCGCGGTCGCCTTCGGCGCCTCGGTATTATTCCGCAGGATAATAGGGCCAGGAAGATACGTCACATCGCAGTAGAATACTACCCCAGTCTCTCAAAAAATAATCATCTGTTCGTATCCCGCTGTTTCGCGTGCTATTAGAGAAAGTGAAAGATTAACGAGGGAGCAACGCGGAAATAGCAGTACGTATTCAACGATATATAATATATATGTATATATCCTATTTATTCGCACAAAAATCATCGTAAATATTACATCTCTCAAGGAAGGAACGTCGGAGGGAACGAACATGGCGATAATTATTCTCCCAAACTATTCGACGGCTGAGCGTTACGACACGGTCGCTGGCGTTATACTCCAATAAGAAAATCAGCCACGCAATTTCTCATGGCGCTCGCGGGAATACAGAGCCGAGTATTGAGCAACGCAACGCACTGTTAAATCAACTGCTATACCCCGTTTATCTGCAGCTCTCCGTATTAATAAGTCATAAATATCACCGTGAATATTGCGCTCGCGCCAAATCACATTTCCCCGAGACGAGATACTCGAGTCCTCCATTCACCTCGGCCTCCAGGCGAGACACGCACGAAAAGATAATTCGTCTCTACGCGGCCGGAACGGCCGGTGGCGCGCAATTTCGAATTCCTCCGGGCTTAAAGGGCCCCGGGGATCAGGTGTGGTCGGCCCCTTTGGGTGCCCGTCTGCATAGGTGTCGCCGCGCCGTCACGTATCCGGGACGACAAAGGGTCCGTATCCGCGTAAAAGCGAACTTGTCCGCGCGATAGACGACGCGTCGGCGAAACTTCACAGGCCCCTAAAACGCGGACCCCGAAACGAGGCCAGGTTGTGTCGGGGACCGTGTGTGACGCGGTGGGGAGAGAAGTAGGCGGCCGTCCCTCACTGCGCGACTCGCGATGCATGCAACGAGAAAGAAAAAAAAGAACTTGTCAACAAGCAGGATCCGAGTAAAAAGTGCATTGTATGAGAGAGAAAGAGAGGACGCGAGAGTGAGGATGGGATGGCGGAAAGGAGGGGTGAAACACTCTGTCCGCGGAGACGAGAGATTAGCTGCGGGACCCAGCCGGTAAAAAAAGCGGTCTACCGGCGAAATAATACCCAGATACCGGGACCTCGTTGCCAGGAATGCGAGGCGTTTCTGCCTTAAATATGCCGACTCGGGGCACCGTACAAATTTACTCGACGGTCGTAAAAAGTGGACGACGCGGCTGGATTAAGGAGAATGACGTTGTACGCGCGCGAATAACGTCACGTTTCGCTTAAATGGCGTATTTGCAAGATTTCGGTAACGAACGAGTGTTCTCGTGTGTACGTGTGTGGTGTGGAGAAGAGCTTTTAAGAATTGTCAATTACATTTCGCCGTTATCTAATATTTGCGTGTGCGTGTTTGGATGATATTGAAAAAAAATATTGCTTACTTTAGAAAAAAATATATGAAAAGTAAGTAACACAAGTCTGTCTTTTTAATTCTCTCCGAAATGCGTGGGTGATAATACTTTCATCATAGCGGGGCTTTACCTCTATATTTTTTGAGCAACACACGTTGGAAACCCCGCAAATCCCAAATGAAATAATAAGAAATGTTTACACGGCGGCCGCCGATTAATCCGACGTTTCCATTGAAAGAAGGTAAATACATGTAATCAAAGGGGGCTGACAGTCTCACGAAGCGCGTGATGCAACAACAAGCCAAAATTCGAAGACAAGCCATCTGTATTCCCTTGTAAAAACTTGTATACGGGACCTGTATTCAGAAGGAACCAGACTCTATTATATACGATCCAGTTGACAAATGCCGTATCGAAAGGAAAAATCGTAGGCGCTTTCATATAGCGCGCGTTCTTTCGCAAGAATAGAAACTTCGGAATAAGCAGTAAATCCTTCAAAGCGATGGGAACGATGTGCCAAAAGAGGGAAAGAGAGAGAGAGAGAGAGAGAAAGAGAAAAAGAGACGACTAGATAGAAATGTTTCTCATAGTATAAACACGATAAAATCAACAAGAACCAATGACGTTTCAGGACGCAAGACGAGCGAGATAATTCTCGATACTGTGGCGACACGATTCATAGTCCGAAGTCCGCGAGACCTTTTTCTCAATCCTGCTCCGCCCATATCCTCAATGGGAAACATTCGACCGGCGGTTGATGTATATGTGTAGGTGCACGGGAATTCTATAGAAACGTAAGGTGCAGGGCATTGTCGCACCGGCATGAATGGACGAAAGAATGTAATGTGGAACAAGTGTACACCGGCCCACAATGCCGGAAATGGTATCCCAAGTTCGGGCTATCGAGTCGAAGAGGATCGAAGAACGAAGCGACGATGGATCGACACCACCACGATTTATGAATCCGCAAGCCATTAATAGTTGCTCATGAAACCGTAAACTATTCTTGAGAGTGCCAAAGTAGCGTAAGAATTTCAACCGGGGATATTTCAATGAATTCCTCCCGAGGAATAATTGGAATAATTACACGCGCCATCACCGCACGGGGCAATAAGCCGGTTACGTCGACATTCGAGTGTGGCGAGTTATTCAATCGAATTTACTAACCCTAGGAACGTCCCTCGCAGCGTCCACGGCCTTGATGCCAATTACCGATTCGCACGTGGATTCATAAATTGTAATTCGTTAATTCGCGCGGCGACTCTTCGCGCGGCTAGCGGGATTCGATATGCCAATGTCGAAATCTGCCCCCGGGCGCGACGCTATTCATTCGGCTCGTGAGGCTCAGGCCGACCATTGTTCGTGAGTTATGTTCTCGTAACGAGAAACGAGGCTTCGGCATGGTGCATCGTTTTAACAGTTGCCAATTCGCCCCGTCTTCGATCGGCTTCGCGGCTGTAATGCGCATCGCGAGAAAGTGTTTCGCTCCGTCGCGCTCGCGAGCGAAATTAAAGGCGAGGCCGCGTTTACGAGAGACTCTCGAGATTGTGTTGCGAGATTATTTTACCCGAGACGCGCTTGTTAAATTACGCGTCTCGAGTGGAGCGCTTAATAAAAGACGCGCAATTCCCCCGGTGTCCTTGTATTATCAATCAGACGACTTACACATAATAAGAACCGTTTTCACCGCCTACCATTTTTTTCCCCCTCGTCACACTCGACGCCCACCACTCGAGCCGGCGCGGTTGAGATTAATAGCTGTGCTCAAATCTATTTTCTATACCGTGCACTGTGCGCACGACCGGACGAAGAATGCGCATTCGGCTAGAGAAAACGGAGAAGAAGGGAGGTTATTCAGCCGGAGCAGGTTAAAGTTTAAGGTACTCCAGAAACTCCATAAAGTAATCCGACTTTGGCAGCGGGTCGCGTATACGGTCCTGCGGGCGTAAAAAGCGAATAATGGTCTCATTCATCGAAGTAACGAAAACCTCGGAGCACGCAGTGCCGTCGTCAACCGGCGTTTATAAAGGCATTGTACTGATCTCAATATCCACTCGAAAGAAGCGGCATTCTATCCTGCGGTAATCTTCGCCGAGGCTTTGCCAAACGATGCATAATCATCGGGGGGAAAATGGGAACGCGCGATTTTCCCTAGCGAATCTTAAAGTTGGATGTTGAATTTTCCAGCCGAATCCCGCGATTGCAAAACGTAACGTCTCGTATATTGTGTGATTCGGATAAAAAATTCAAATCTAACTCTAAATTCAGATCTGAGTATTTTTACAAGCGGGACAGGTTTCAAGGAACGACTATTGATTAATACTACAATTATACAATTTAACAGTGAGAACAAAAGAAAAGGGTTACGTTGATGAATCGTCGATAAGATGCAAAATCGCGGTCTGCTGTGTTTTGAAACAGAAGTTCGGCGACTTTCGAGAAATAGACTTGAAGATTTCGGGCCGCCCGTATGTATCGCTGGGTTTGATCGCTCCGCGATTGTGAAGCACTCGAAGAGAACGATCCATTCGTGAAGAAAAGCGATTCAGACAAAGTGGGAAGCAGCATAGGTCAGGTTGTAAAACCCGTCGGAGCTGCGTAGAATTTAGAAACCAGATCGACACCGAGGCCAATGATGAATAGACGATTCGTGGGACGGTAGCGAGGGGAAGAAGGGAGTCGCGATCTCTCACAGGGACGACCCCGCGTACGAATGTATGCGTGCGAGACGCGCGAAGCTCCTACACGATAAATCTTGAACCTTGGTCCTGTTTTCGTGTCCGCGCACTCGAGCGTGCCGACTAAATCTCTGCGATACAAAGGATTTTATAAAGTGAGTGGAACTTATAAAGTGACCTTTTATGATCATCGTGAATGAGAGTGTCACGCGAACCGGACGATCCCCTCGGATTTTCTCAATTTTATTATGCCCCGGAATCTGCTCGTGTGAACTTGCAAAGTGATTCGAAACGAGACCAATTTCTGTCTCGAAACATTCCAGGAAAAATATCCTAATTCATGGGAAACGCACCGCTCGTAAGAATATTGACTTCTTACTCGAATAAAGCAGAAACTCCAGATATCGGCATATCGGTCTGTAAGCACGAGGCGATTCAATACCTACTTTGAATATCTCCGAAGAATGAAAATATTTTATTTACGACTGGATGAAAAGATGACGAGAGTTTACATTTACACTCTGAAAGAAGGATTTCGTAACAATTACCAAGATTTAGTTAAATATTTTAAATTAAATACGGTATATGTGCTAAATGATTTGGTTGCCAACCAAACAATTTTATTGAAACTGTTTAACCAAATCTTGATAATTATTGCCAATTTCTTTTTTTCCGTGCGGAAAGTGTTCGAAGTAATGACCATTAGGAGTCAATGAAATTTCTGTTGGATGAATTCTCCTTCTATTCTGATATTTCGAAGATATTCAAGGTGATAGTAATTATCGCCTCACCTTATATGAAAGAGCAAATTAAATAAAGCCAGGCACATTCGCGTAAAATTTATTTGAAGCCCTTACATACGTCTGATGCATGTATAGGAGAAGAGACACTTTTCGCGTAGGTGGAGTTTCATCCGGTAATTTAAGTTGTCGGTGTCACTCGGGAGTATTTCTGATCGAAGAAAAAAAAAAACACGAATGTCAATCTAAACAGGACGAGTTCCCGCTACCGACTGTCATTAAGGTCTGACCACCGACATTTTAAGCATCGTGTTCACGGCCACCGCGACTACCTGGTCGCTTGAGATCCCGTTCCGTACGAGGTGCACACGAGGAGACTTCTAATGATGCTAATCAGTCAATCGAGGTGACAGCGAGAGCATGATCGAACCGGTCGTAGCACGTGCTCTCTGTAAAGCTCGGCTGAAATCTCCGCCTAAATATCTGGACTCATTTACTTCTGGAAACGCGTTCATCTGGATTTCGCGCCGCTCTCGGAAGTGCATCTAACATTAATGTATTCTCTGATAAGCTGCACGAGATAAAATGCAAATGACGGCGGCGGAGTTTAAGAGCCGGCCGAAGATTGAAAGCTTGTTGCGAATTTGTCTCGAAATACGCTTTGATAAGCGCCGCCGCGTGGCGAGTGTTCGATAGGGAATCGTCGCAGTCGAGTAGGAAATGTCTCAAGAACCGGTCTGTTGAGCATTTTTTCCGAACGAACGTCGATTACACAACGAAAATCTTCAAGGGAAAATCTCACGAGAGTCGGTTCGTGGAGAGATACCTGCGTATCCCGAGAAGGGGGATACTATCGGATCGAGCGCGTCGATGATGCAATTTCTGCTTTCGACGAATGTCGTCCGCATCAATATACGTATTCTCCGTTTCGCAAGAACTTTCGAAATGACTTATATTGCTCGTGGCATAATAATAACTATGACCGGGGATCGTGATGAGCGGAATCGGGCCCGAAAAGGTTAAGGAGAGGAGGTTTGCGGGAACTGCGCTTTCTGCAGGTGGTACTCGGTATCGTGAGGCACTGTGTTCCCGGGATATTCAGGAATAACGGGCTAGCCAATGACATCTCTTCGATCTTCACGGAATGACGTGACCCCTGATCGGTCATCGGAGACGATCCCAGATCGGTCCTGGGGATCCCGCGTGGAGCCGCTCGATCGCCCGATCATTGTGTTCTCATGCCGCTCGGAGCGCGGACTGATGTGCGAAATGCTTCTCTTTCGTGCGGCCAGTTGACTGGGACGTGTTTAGGGATAGTTAGCGGCCGATTTGGCGCAACGAGATAATCGTCGAAGGCATGTAACCGCTGGGGGAGAGCTACAGCGCGCTCTTCAGCGTTTTAAGGAATTTACCGACGGTCCCATCGACGTTCTCTCGTTTAATTAACCTGGGAAACAAATTACGGAATTCGAATTTATATTTCCGATATATCGTTTCTCAAGAGAGTAAATTATTTATTACTATTATTTACTACGAAATTTATTACGAATTATTTATTTATTACTAAATGCATCAGCAACAGATTTTTAGGGCGTCGTTCGCGTGAGCGAATGTTTTAATTTGGAAAGTATCGTCCCGCCGATGAGTTACGATCGATCGGATTCGCCGTCGGGGACACTTCAACAATGGCAAAGTTAGCCCAACACCGGCTTCCGATACTTCGGGGTTTTCCTCCCGCGCTTAACAATACCCGCTGATACGAACTGCGCAGCTCGGCCGCGAGCGATGAGATCATAAAACCCCTATGAGTGATCGTAACAGGAAAACGAAGAAGAAGAAGAGGCACGGTGAGGCGGCCGTGCCTTATTCTACCTTAGCCCAGGATCGACCGCGAGAGTTCGATGGAAACTGTTTCCGGGTAGAAGGATCCACCGGTGCGGTTAGCACGATGCCCCAAAGCGGCTTGACCTCGAGAGACCGTAGACTCCGTAGGTCCAGGACGGTCGGAGCCCGAGACCATCGTCTCTCTAATCTCATTCCTCGCGTGTCTGTATGTGCCCACTACCACGAAGCGATCGAAGAGGAAGCCGCGGAAGAGAGCAGAAGAGCCGCTATGAAGAGGCTAGGGCGCGGCGAGGAGGTGAAGGGGGAGATGGACCACGAGGAGGAGCGGGCATCTAGATCACCATGGAACGTCGTCGTCCGCTCCACTCGGACACAGAGACTCGAAAAAAATGGCCACGGGTCGGTTTCCGGGTCACGCGTTCGTCGAGACGCTCGAGCATCAAGTGTCATTACCATTGCTCCGCGGCTCGCTCGATATGCTGCGGGGATGCGCTTACTCGGAGCGGGATTCTGCGCAGAGAAAACGTGTACCGGCGCGGCCACTGGGCCACGAAGTAAGATCTGGAACGGCCAAGTGTTCCCAGTCACGCCCTGCGACCAAGCGTTATCTACGAATCGCCAAGAATTGTCCAGCTTCCTCCCTGACCTTCGAGCTTGGGATGATTAATCGACGCTCTCTGACGTTTCTCGTTTTAAAACACCCCGGGAATCATTCAGACGGTCGTTCGCAATTAGCTGAGAAATGATCGCGAGATGCTAGTGATTCTTCGGACTGTACGGGAAAAAAAATGAGTATCAATTCAATATTCATATTTTCGTGTATAAGCAGGAATGTATAATGTTACGTGAAGATGAAACTTGCTTACGTATGAGGAAATTAGTTACGCTTAAAATATTCTTGCCACTCAGGAATCATTTTCACGAATTGAGAGGGAAAAATGCTGGATAGGAAAAACGATATCTTTAAGGACTAAGAATCGTATCTCTTTGAAAATGTCGCTTTTCTATCAAATATTTTTCTTCCTCTCAATTCATAAAAGTTATTTTTGAACAGCAAGACTATGATATTTCTATCGGAACTATATAATCAGTAGGACCATTTTTCTAGCCAGTCACTTTCTCACAATAATGCCGGTGATAACAACACTGCATGCATATTGCTGCTGCTATTTTTTGGGTTAAAATCAAAAGAAGATACAGTTGAGTTGCCGAAAATGACTACAATTTTAGCGAGATTTCCCTCGGTGTGTATATCATTTCAGTATCTATATCGGATATAGAGCGCTCTGGGAACCACTGCTGCGTTATACTCTCGTATCGCTCTCCCAGTATGACTTTGTATTTAATTACACCAAATTCTTCCATCTCTCGATCGCAATCCACGTGCTCGTGTCTACCCCGCGCGGTTACCTTCGGGCCGGGTCGAGCGAGCAGCCGCGCCTCCGTGCAAGATGATCATCCCGATGCCAGCCACACGACTTCCTTCCTCAATTCCCGTGGCAATCGGACCGCGATTTCTGCCCTCCCATGGACACAACGGGCAATTAGTTCGTCGAGCGTGTATCGGAGTGTATCGACCGATCGGCACGGCGTCCTGCTGCCGTTCGTGATTTATGCCGCATTGTCTTCTGGCTCACGGCAGCGGTCGTATGGCCCCGACCGCTCGAATCCATCCGTCGCTTATATATCCGTTCTTTTTTCTTATCGCCACCCTCCACCTCCGTAGGGATCTCGATATCGCGATTCGACGATCCCCCGAGAGTTCCACGCGTGAGAGTTCGGCGTGGCTCCTCTTCGTTCCGCTTCTTTTTCTCCGCTTCGCCGTGGCGCTACCGTTTCCGAAAAGGTGTGGTCGTTGTGTAATCTTATCAGTTGTCCGAGGAGTTCCCTAATTAATTGATTCTCCATTATTGTTTCATTTGTCGGCACCGGTTATACTCGTCCCATAAATCTTACGAGTGTATTTTCTCATCGTGATTATTACAATTCGAAACAGAAAAGGGGATATACGTGGAAAACTCTCGAAGAGACGGTCGACTTTCGACGGCTCTATATCTCTATATGATTCTTCATACTTCACGGATGAAGGACGGTTCAGAGATAAACGAACGAACGACCAGTGCTATGTGGTCTAAGCGCCGTAAGTGTCGTAAACACTGTGATCACGCATCGCGTGCGCTACACGGAAGAGCAAGAGCGCATTGTCGGAGCGCTTTTCCTGCGTGATGGATGTGCCGGGGTGCCGAGGTTACCTCCCCTGTGTTTCTGTAAATAAAAACGCTTCGCAGTAATAATGATTAATAGGGCAATTTCCGAGGTCTCTCGTATTGTTGATTATCCGACGAGGTACGCGGAACAAAGTTTGCGTGGATCTTTTCACTGGCATGAAGAATTTCGGTAGAATATTCAGTTAAAATTAGACATAAAATAATCCCGAATGTCTCTTATTTTAAAATACTTATCGGGGGCCGAGGACCTGAGTCGCTTTAAAAACCCGTTTGTTCAAATTCACCGTAGAAAAAGTAACATTAATCCTAACCGGCCACATTTATTTTCGAGCCTTCAATTCAGCACGCTGCAGCCCGTGAGACTGCTTGACTTTGTCGCATTTTCACTCAAATTAATGTATTTAAGCTTATAATGTGGGAATTGGAAATACGGAATCTGAATTTGGACAATAAACAACCATTTTTAGCATAAGATGAGGATAATTGCATGTGATAAAATTATCTTTTGAGGATGTTCATTGCTCCTTCGAGCCCTAAGGACCTTACGGAGTCGACCAACCTCTTCGATTCACAACTTTTCCCAAAGTTGCATATTGAACGAAAAACGGAAAAACAATGGACGCAGTGTTTGCAACGTTTCACAATAATGCTCGCGCTCACGGTTATAATGGAGCATTCGCAGAGGATGTGTTCTCTCACGTGACACTGTGCCGCACGGCTATATATTTTCCAAGCCGACTCCCTTACATCCGTGCGCGCCGGTCGTGTATCGATCTCTTCTCACGAGTGATCGATGTGGAGATCCGAGTCTACGGGTCTCGTCGATCGTCACCGTCGTCGATATCGTCGTTGTTACCCGATGATTTAAGTTCCTAACCCGAGTCTCCTGCTGTCAGGCGCGGCGCAAACGACGTTCCCACTTCCACGCGACTAACACGGCCTGCGAGCTGTTTCTCTCTTCCTTTTTCCCCCCTCACGCTTCTTTTCCCTCACGAGTAACGATTGTTTCGAAAGATCGCCATTGGCACGACTGTCATACGTGCAACCTGCGCAAGACGGCTCATATAAACATATTCGCTCTCTCTATAAATCGCGGGCTTGCGCGTATCGGCACGTTACCTGATCTTTTTTACGTACACATTGTAGCACATGAGATTATGCACTTTTGCGACACTTATGTAGAGAATTTGATTTAGGATAGAAATACATAGATTTACGATTTGGACAGAAAAATATTTGGGACTTCATTTAACGAGGAAAGTTGATTCACCGTGTGCGTTGAAATATTTATATCCTCTCACAAAAGTGAAAAATATTATATCGCCACGACGAAGCTGCGATTAGGCTCCCAAAAGCCCGTTCTATATTTCCTTGCTTTAGTAACTTAGAGCCGATAATAAATATAAATATGGAATTCGATCTAGGATAGAAAGCAGCGTCGCCTACCGGTATTCCAGCACAGAGCGGTTAAACCTACTCTGTCTCGCGGAAACGGAATTGAACTCGCACTTGTTGCGCGCTAATCTTACATCGGAAACGGACGGCACAGTCAGCCGGCGTATCTCGCATCTGTTACTTCGATTCCTCCTAGTATCGCGGAGGTGCTCTGAATTTACAGTTGCGCCACTGACACGCGCACAGAATACTCGACACACACGCGAGCTCGCGATAGTGTTGTTCCAGAAATCCGACAGCGGACGCGCGCAGAACGGATCCTGCGAGCCCCTGTGCATTGTACGCATTGGCGTGCACGCACGTCGGAAAGTGAAAGAAGAGAGGGCGCGCGAAGAAAGAGCGGAAAAGAGGGAAAGAAGAAAACCGGTGTATATCTTACACATATCCGCGAGGAATGAGGAGGCCCGGAGGGCCCGGAGAGAGAGAGAGGCCCGCTGAGTTACGGACACATTCGGGATTTCTTCAGGTTGTACCTGCTGGCACCGGTTAGGGAAAGGGCAGCGTGCTTTATTGAATTGGGGTGCATGATTTATGATACCGCCTCCTGATCTCGCTCGATCACCGCTCCCTGTCGGGGTTGACTCGTAACGTTTAACCCCTTCTGAGCTCGCGCCGCTCGTTATTGCGAATGTCCCGTTTTGTCCTGACTGATAACGAACAAATTCGCGGCAGGTGTCAGTTGCCGAGATTTTGCGATGGGTGTCGGTGCCGAGAAGTCGTTAGGATCCTCGATACAGAATGAACGGCTAAGAAATATTAATTCCTCCAGAGGACGCACCGGTGTAATTTAGTAATGCTCGAGAAACGTACCTATCGTCAGGCGAGCCATACGTCTCGCGCTTACCGGGAGATATTAGCGATAAGGTGTATCTGCTTCAACCTGCCGCGCGCGGGCAATATTATCGCGGATTGATATAGTGCCATGTCGCGGTGAATATGTTGCTCCTTGTACCGTTCAGCATAATGACGTTGTACGGTAATGGCATGGTAATCACGACGGCTATTAATACTCCGACGCGATATTTGTTCTCGGACCTGATCTTTCGCCGATCTTAAGCATCGTCGACGGACCTGACACCGCCGTGCACCCGGATGCTTTCTGCTCATTGAAATCGTCACGACACATGAGATATCGTCCCGCAATTATCGCGCCCTGCGATATTTCCAAGATCTGTCATATCTTTGTCGTTTCGCCGTTTAAGAAATTCCATACACAATATGCCGCGCGTGGATAATTCCGTGCTGTCAAACGATCGGCCGATGTGTAATTTTTTTTCGTCGTCACGCGAGACGAAACAATTTCACTCCGCTAAAAGCCAGGATGCGGAACACGTGCCTTGCTTGCTCGTACGTCAATAAAATCAGCGGGTGTGGCTGAGCTCATTGGCTCGTTCAGGATCGCTCGAATCTCGCGGTGCAGGAAGAGAATCTCGTAAAACTAGAGAGAGCGCGCGTCCCGTTCGTTTGTAGACCGAGCGTGTAGGAAAAGTTCCGGTATCGTCGATCCGCTCGTAGATCATTCGACGACGACGGCGGAGAAACCTGGATGGCCCCGCGTGCAATAATCACCATCGATCGCCGTCCGAATGTTACTAAATTATCGCACCTCGAAGCTTGCATCGACAGGGATCAATCTTCATTGACGTCCGGCGCGCGTTCCTGATGATAAGCTGAAATTGGAGCGAGTCCAAATATGACACAGATTTGAGACACGACGGTGCTGTCCTGCGTAATGGTCATTAGGCTCGATCGGGAACACAGGAACTCGCTCGTCGTAAATACTTGACACGCGATTGCGTAAAGAATCGAATAATCCGACGTACAGAGCCGACGTAACGTCAGATGCAAAGGGTCCGCCAATTTCAAGTGGCCTCGAAATCACGATCTATCAGGGAACCAGTTTGAAAGTGCGTTCCCTGGCTCTCGGTATACTCACGCTGTTGAACGATGGTCGGAGCCTAGGGCTGAGCATTGGAGCCCGTGTACCATAAAATCGCTTCACTATATCAATCCGCTTATTGCCTCGTCATGTGTGTGCTTTTGTATCGCAATAAGCCGCGCCGAGAAGGTGTACAAGAGCGTCACCTCCTCTTCCCTCTGTCCGTGTCACGATAAATAACGGCGTGAATCTCAGGAAGATCTTCATGTGTTCCGAACACGTGTAAGACACTCGGATGTACGTAGCGCCGTGTCGATTTCATCGTTCGGATAATTTTTCAGCGCTGCGTATCGGCGCAAGAGATCCAAAATTACGCGCGATTCGATACCTTCGCACTTTCCGCGCGCGCGCGTTTTTCACTCGCACAATTCGCACGACCAAACCGTGATCCTTCGCACCTCCACCGCCCGTTAGTCTCGCGCAACAATGTCGACGATGAATTATACGACACACCGTTATCCAGAATCCCCCGGACGAACCCAACGAACATTAACAATCCGTGCGTATACCGCGGCGGTAATTACTGTCGGGCAACAACGAAGCTCGCCGTTCAGCAGTAATTTATATTCGAGTGATATACCGCGACAGTGCGGGCCTGGCTAATACGGTTATACCCTATGCTCGGCTGCACGGTATAAAGTGCATCTCTGGAATTTCGATCGGGCGTAGCGGGTGTAGTTCTCGCAACGAGACAGCCGTAACAGATATCAGAAGAAAGAGAGAGGGAAAGAAAGAGAAACGGTATTTCGTGTCATTATATGTAACGATGTTGATTTTTAGATGAAAGTGAAAACTTTGGGTTCTCAATGGCTGCTGTAAGCAATTTTTTTTGTATCGTTAGCAAACATGTCAATGTATTGTATATCGTTGGAGAAGAGCAATATTTATATTTCCTTTTAGTTGAACAAATTTATATATACATTGAAGCGTATGAAGCACACGAGATTCTCGCGATTTCTCACGATTGTGCGTACATTTCTTGAACTAGCGCAGCCGCTTCAGTAAAAAAAAAAAAACAGACCAACTGTTTAGCTGTCGTTTGAAAAAAAACTTGAAAAAATAATCTTCGAAAAAATCGCGGAACTTGACTTTTTGCTGTTAGAAACTCAAAAAAAAACTGTTGCTCTTTCACTTGATATTTCGCCGCATAAGTTCGCCGGTCGATATCAAGCGGCATCATTTTTTTCGTCGTTCCAGCCTTATTACCGGTCATCTAAATGTAAGACGCCACGGAGATTACGCTTTTAAAGAGCGAGGTAGTCATCGACTTGAAAAAAAGAGATCAATGTTCAGAACCTACCAGCGGACGATGGCGTGACATCGAGGTTCACGGCCGAGTTAGAACTTACGGCGCGTTTCGCGCGAACGGAAGAGCGGTAACACGATTTCACAGTGATTTAATAAGTGGACGCCGGTGCACAGTACGGGTAACGTTTCCTCCCGGGGTCCCCGCGTCCCCGCCGACCGGACCGTCTCCTTCGCGATCGGGCTGCGCGTTATCTTCCTTACCTTTCTCCGCGGCCTCTCCCTCCCTCCCCGGCCTGCCTCTGCCGGTAGAGCTCCGCTGGATGCCGCCAAAGTGGCGCCACGCACTTCCACCCACACCTGTGCACGGAGGCTGAGACAGAGTGCGTACGCACGTACGCACGCGCATTCACACAGGCGCGAGCGCAGCGCAAGTGCAACGCGTGCATCACGCGTACATCGACGATGATGTCAGGGGAATTTGCACCTGGCGGTACGCGCATGTACGCGCGCACGGCGATCGTACACTATATTTGTTGCCGCGACGAGGAAGGAGAGTCGGATTCCTCGTCTCTCGTTAGAAAGTGCGCGTACACGCGAGGGACGGACACATGGGAAATCCTGCGGGCGATGGAAAGTCCTCCGCAACATACGACTACATCTCACTCCGAGAGGCAAATAATTATCGCGGTTGGTTTACGGTCCCCCGAGCACGGCCTATCGCCGCCGCTCTACGATAAGACCATAGAAAGCAAACACACGCATCCGATATGTGCGTGTTATGAGAGCTACCAGGAACACATGAAACCGGCGCGAACTTGCCGGTTAATTTAGTCGCTCGCGAAAAGGCGCCTCGAAAACTCGATGAGTTAGCGCGAACGGCGAAGCTTTTTCGTCGTGATGTTCGTCCATTTCAAAGGAAGAAAGGTTCCATGGGAAGTTTATTCGAAAAATTGAAAAGTGCATTGCAGAATTTATTTTTGCCACCGACTATACAACTTATGGTTCCTTCTCCGCTCCGAATTTTACAAAAGTTTGAGGAATGCGTAAAATATTAATAATAGGAGCGAAATGTGTAAAATATATGCAACTTCATATTCAAGGAAGAATTCGAAATATCTTCTACTCGGTCACTATATTTTTAACCCCCTTATATTTACACCGTTGAATGCAAATAATTGTGCGACAATCATATCGACGATTTCTTCGTATTTCTATAAATCCGTCAAAGCCGGAAATTTGACCGTAGATTATCCTCTAATGAACATTCGATTTGGTGGCAGTCACGCAACATGTAATAGCGTTGCCCTGATTTCGTCACACTTCCTACCTTTTCCTCGAAAAATTAATGTTTTAACATGCTTTACGGAAAATCTGGACGAAGCGTGTTCGAAATCCAGCCCGGGTAATTACGGTAATCTCAAACCTTACTTAAAGGAGTCTAATTAACGTTGCCTGTTCTTCCGGCACGCAATCCTATCTTGACATAGGATCTGACCGATCTCTCGAAGAAGTCAGAAGAATTCGTGAACTATAGATTGAAGTACGGTCGTCAAGCGCACCGTTAGAGCCTGCATAATCCGCGAGAACAATTTGTTTTACAAAGACATAGCGCGTATCATTCGATAAGTAACCGATTTCATCCCCCGTTAACGAAGCATAATTAAATTTCAATTTGATGCGCACGGATGTGGGGAGGGAGAAGGTAGACGGACAAAGCGCAGGTTGATCAATCTGGCAGATGGATTACGAGCTCCTCTCCGGGGCGGCATCAGCGGGGTCTTAAGAAGCCCCGGAGAGGCTACTGAATTACTGACAGCCAAATAACAGGCCGATCCGCGGCGCGATGCTCCACTCGTTGTCGGCACCCTTTCTCTTTTTTCCCGGCTCGTGAACGGCTCGCATCTCAGGTCCGTGCTGGCCCGGCTGTCCCAATATGGGCCAACATATTATGCATATCAGCAATCGTGGCTCTTATCTAAACGACGTAAGTACAGGCGCATCTCTTTGGGGAAGCCGACCGCGAATGTTGCTCGTGTCCCGGCAACCGCCACTGGTCGGGCCGACTTGATTAGGCGAGAATCCCCTGTAAGTTTGAGGGCTTTCTATCACGTGGTCGCCGAATACTGCATTTCAAAGATGAAGAGGTCTTCGTGATTAGTATAGGGAATTGTCGAAAGATTTGAAAGACAACAAACAATAATGTATGCATACATTCAATAATAACGTTTACACGAAAAGTCTCGAAACCTTGCCTTTCACAAAATACACCTTACTTGTGTCGGAACGGAGCGATAACCGATCCTATCTTGACAATCGTCAACATTAACGTAGAGTAACTCGGAAAACCCTGAATACGAAAGCTTTTTTCTGAACATCTTACCGGTACGGAAGTCTGTCGTCACACGTCTTATCGTAGCACACGCTCTAATCGCTTTCTCTCTCTTCGTTATACGTCTTAACTCGACAAGCACCGAAACTGTTCTCCCTCTGCTTCCGCTACGGTGGCTCTTAAGATAGTTGGTTTGTAAAAAGAGAGGGAGAGAGAGAGAGAGAGAGAGAATGCCGGATCTTCAGTATTATAGGTATTAAGCAGCCTTTTTACAAGTTTATTATTTACTGGAAAAAAAGACTTTATAACTTTATTTAACTATCTAAATAAAAAATGTTAATTTTGAGTACGCGAAATTAAGATAATAATTAATTTAAATATATAATATATAATATTACAAGCATGGAAATATTATTTATTTTCTATGTGTGATAGGACGCGAATATACACATTCACACATTCATATTATACACTCACGGCTAATATTGCCACCGAACAGCTTATAAATTCGAACGAATCGCCGTATGTGAGGACATCCCCTAGAGATTCCTCACACCTCTTTCGATGCCCGCGCGGCGGAATGAAATCCGTCCCCGACGAGCCGTTCGATGACGCGACCGGTGTGTGTTCGCGCGTATTGTGTTCGCGCGTACTGAGAAAACGCCGTTCACCGTGGCGGTGTTAACGCGCCGTAAAAAGGGAGGCGGTCTTGTGAAGTTTAATTCGCGCTCGATTATTAACAGCTGTAACGCAACGCCGATATAAGCGGCTATTCATTATCCGCTTCGTCGAGGAGGCTTTTAAAGGGAGGGGGTTACGTAAGTCGCGCGTATTATACGCGTGAATACGATTAATTGCCGTGATTTGTTCCATCCACTTTAATGTGTGTTCACATAATCACTGTCGTTTGTTCCTTTCTCCCGTGGCCGCGCCCGAATTCGTCGCCTCACCTAAGCCGCGCACAGCACCCGCTGAAATCGATCGACGTCGATCTTGAACCAGCACGTCTAAGCCGGGCCGTACTTAGTCGGTGCGCTCGTTAGTATCACCTGGCTCTCGATAATTACAACCGCGCGATATTTTTTCGCGGCCGGCCCGATAAGATCCGGCACAGAGGTCGCGCAAAGACACAATCTATAATTACATCGGTGCGCCGACCAATGCATGCGCACGATCGCGTTCGCTCGTTAAGACACACACACACACACACATACTCGTGTGATTCGCGATCCTGACGTTCTGCTTCTTCGGGGAATAGGGGGAGTATCGGAAGAGGGTGTCTGGCCGCTCCGAATGAGCTTGTAAAATAGATACACCGGGGGGAAAATTGTTACGTCGAGCTATCTGTTGGCTGTCAGAGTCCGGCGCCGAACATCTCAATATCCTGCCTTGGAAAGATATTATTGCAACGTGCTACACGGCAGCGGCTGAAAATCGCCCGTTCGACGCTTCGCACGGTGAATCGCATTTTTGATAGGATTCTTTTTTCCTTTTAAATCAGTTTCTTTGCGTAGGATTTATTTATTTGTGTAACTAAAAAGTGCTTTCCCGTCTCTCAACGCATATCATTGTTATTCGAATCCCTCTTGTTCTAATTATTCTCGATTCACCTGATTATGCTTTTTATCATCTTCCTTGCCCTAAAATCGTCTCGTCCAGTCTCTCAATACGTGGTCTCCCGGTAAATAGCGAGACGTGCGTCCGGTCGATTGCAGGACGACCCGGTTGCGACGAGTAAACGTTAATTTGTCGTCCGTCGAATACGATCGAGCCGCGGGGGATTTTAAGCGGGTATGGCCTGTCGTGTCGCAGTTAGTCAACGCTGAAGCCGGGACCACCCCGGTTTGCCCGGATTGCCCTCTCGCTCTTTCGTCCCGGTGCGGCGACCTCCGCTGTTATTCGCGTTCTCTCCTTACCCTCTTTGTATTCGGTCTTTTCTCCCTTCCTTACGCCTATGTGATTCATAGACTCGGCGGGAAAGATCTACACGCGGATGTAGATCCCGAGTGTAGACCCCGTGTGCTCTCCTCGCGTCACGCTGAGATCGTGCGAAAGAGAGAGAGAGAGAGAGAGAGGATCGAACTTTCCGCGAGCGTTCGTGCGTTATCGACGATGTACTTGGCGCGGCAAAAAATCTAATCGGCGGACGATGAGCCACGACAAGGTGTTCCAGCTCGACTCGAAAGTGGCAAATTTATAAATGAACATCGGCGTCGCTACTCGTTCCGATAAGGGACCATCGGCACCGTACGTTTCGCGCGCTTTCCAACAGTCGTGCTCGACGGTTTAGCGGATTCCAATCACCTTGCCGGCGTCTTTCTCGGCCAGTGAACCAAGCCATTTCTCTTATCTCACGGTACCGATCCTGAGCTTGCGTAACCGCTGCGAGAAAGCGCGAGAGGAACATTGTCATCCCAATGGGCTAATGCGTTCCGCGTACTCAGACAGCCTTGATATTTCACTCGACGTTCTAGGATGACCAGGCTGTTTTTCACGTCACTCGCGCGGCGTAAGTACGAGCAGATATCCATATCTCGGTTTAGACGCTGGGCGGAGCGTGACGAATTTCAATCGTGTGAATCCCATCCGCGCCGTTCGCGTATGCGTCCGCCGATTAGCGACGGTTTAACCACCGCTGGAACGGTGAAAGACAAACGAGACGTCGTGACCGCGAGGTATTCACAACTAGGACATCGCCGGCTGTTTGCATTGTTAACGTCGCTGAAAATTTCCATTTCACGCGTGATCTTCGGCTCGCGCTAAGCTGGGATTTATCAAGAGAACGGACGATAAATATAATCGTCGCTTCCATCTAAGCGCATCTAGAAACATCTGTCACAGATCCGTTTGTCCTCGGATTACGAACAAGTCCTCTTTCCCGAAGGTGTCCTTTCTTCTCGATAAGATATCGGCAGCTTCGTTTATCTCCCGCGCTCGTTGAATTTTCCCACGAGCGCGACGGAAAACAATGTTGTTTAATGGATTTCAACCGCTCTTCGTGGGCGTTACGCAGCTTCCCGCAACGAGAATACGATTATGTCGGAATAAGCGAGTACGTATAAGCGGCTAACTAAGTAGCAGTCGGCGCGGAGATAACGCGAACGGGACAGACGCGCGCGGCGGCTTAAAACATCCGATAAGAAGCATGCACGCAGGGCACTTAACGATTTCATAAAGGAGATAGCGGCCGAGGGTAGAGCTAATTAAGCGATACAATCCCTGCGTCCTAAGGGCCGTTAAAGCCAACATCAAATGCACACTTATCCACAGTGGAAGATACTTAAGATACCGCCACCGAGCATCGACTCGCCTAATTATCCGTGACACTTTGTGCGCCGCTCATTGCGCGGCACGGATGAGTCGGGCGTTTCGGTATATCGTGTTCCCATCCGATCTACCTTCTCCCGGCGCTCTAATATCAAACACCAAAACTGACATTGGAGAAATGATATGGTTGATCTCTCGATATGCTGAAGTTTTTCCCGAGCTATCTTCTTGCAAAATAAATAACAAATCGGAATACAATCGAGGTTATCGGTGATTGATTTTCCCTTGTTTGTTTTCTTTTTAAAAAATATATAAGAAATATGTAAGATTGCATGTATGTACATAAATTTTAATTCTACACGTTCAACGGGATTTTAGAAGCCGGAAGCAAAATGATGTATGTTGGTGCTTTGCCTCTATCTAAATAAATAGTTATAACTTAATCGTACAATTATATTCAAATCAATTTAGTCATAATTATTCAACACAATCGTCGTCGGAATGATGAAAAAGTGCCCGAGATTATCCAGCGACTTTTGATCACTGATTTCCGTCGATGCGGATCGAAGACTATCGCGCGCCACGCCCCGATCGCACAGCGTGCGTGCGTGTTACGTTACGCGTCGTTTCGAGCCTACATAAGAACGTTCACCGGCGATACAGGGTAGATAGGTGGACTCGCGATGTTCCGGACTCTGGTCGGAACGGTGCGGACAGGTCCGCAGCCAGAAGTTGATCCACGATTATGGCCGTGCACGCCCTTGTTCCTTCGATCCTGCCCGATAACCGGAGTACCCGGTGCAAGTCTCCTCGGCCGTGAAACAGTTTTCGGCCAGAATCGTTTTCGTTGTCGACACGACATGGCCAATGTCCTCCTCCCTTTCTCCTCGGCATGGAATGTCCTATGTACTCCTGTGGACGACCCGCTGGGTCGCCGAATTCCTCAGCGAATGACCCCGGTGATCCGCGCGACAAACGGTGCCCTGATGAACGTCCGTTCTCTGAGCAGCTACTCGCTCCGAAGCGACATTCCTTCGAGTATCAGGCGTCCTTTTTTTATTTCTTATCACACACATCTTTAAGTATCATATATATATATATATATATATATATTATTATTATTATTCAAATATTCACGTATCGCGATGCAAAATTTATCTGATCGAAGCGAGACCGGCGCTATTTCAAGCACGGTTACCGATTGTTTACCCCGCTCCCCCGTGAAATTATATCGCCTGCTTATAGATTGCAGAATTATCACAATTGTGTGCGCGCGGCCCGAGGAAAAATCGCGAGATCTTTTTCTCCCAGACGGTGCCGCGAAGGTCCGTCTGCGACTGACGAGTGTTAGGCGCGCACGGTCGCGCCTCGTTTTACGGCGTGAAAAGAGCCATTGAATATAACTGCGGCGCATTAGCCGTGAAATACGACGTTTAATGGAAGACTTATTCTAATGTTACGGCCGCGCGATGCAGAAATACTGGCTCCCCCGGGCTCGATTTACTAATTACTATGCAGGTCACCTGAAGTTGTCGGGTGCTTTCGTGGCGAGCGCGCACATGATATCACATGCAACGAATAGGAATCACGCAGGTGCAGCCAGAGCTCGCGAACGGCACGAGAGAATTCGCCGTCGGCTCTCCCCCGCCTCCACCCCCGTAGCCGCGCGGCCGAACCTTTCTCTCCTCGCTATCACGGGAAACCGATTCGCACACTCCTCGCGTTTCCATAAAGAGACGAAGAAAGTCCAGCGCGCATTCCTGAAGCGGCGGTGTGCCCTAGGCCGCGGGACGAAATCAAGCGTTCCGCGCGAAAAAAAAAGCGACGGAAGGACACACACCTGCGCTTCTCGTCCGCGAGACGTGGGCGTCTCACGACAGCAAATGTCATCGTTATACTCAACCTTCGAGGACGCTTCCTTCGTGATTATGCACGGCGCGGCGCGTTAGCCGCGCCGAAAATACGATACGGCGTGTCTCGGAACGCGGAAGAAAAAGTTTGCCTGAATTTACCTGACGACGAGCGAACCGAAGGAGGATTTCTGGCTACGAGAATCGAATTCGGCGCATAAGAAATTCGGTTTCCCTCGGCGCGAAGCTTGCCTCGCGCGTTCATTGTCAGGTAAATTCAGCGAAATTCTTTTTCTCGGTAAAAAAGAGAGCCCGATGCGGACGCATTGTGAATGCCGCTCGTAAAATTCCGATCCAATTCGTGGCCGAGGATCAAAGTGACTGGCAAGCGCGCGCGATCCTTGATCTTTTCAAACCTTATAGTTTTAGCGATAAATTGCGGTTGGTTATTAAAGGCCTTGCAGTGGTTCGCCGGTGATAGTGGGCGTCTGAGAATAAGCATAAAGCGACCTTGCTAGGAGCACCCGTAAAAAAATCGACAGTCGCTGGCAGTCGCATATCCTGCTTTTGAGGAGCGACAACTCCGTGTCGCGCTGCGTGTCGAGATCGGCTTTACGAGAGGACTTAATAGATTATAGAGACGTTAGTAGTACCGAAGACCTCCTGCCGGCGGGTTGTATTGCCAGGATTTTTGCAGAGTTTTATCGCTTCGGTCTGGTCGCGTTGATCGAAAGCTAAACTTCGAAAAGACCGTTCCGTCGCGCGCGCGGCGCTGATTCGTTGTCGTAACGGTCGTCGTAAATCCTCGAGGTCTACTCATTTGGCGGAAAAATACGGCTGATCGGTAGTTTCGGTGGAGCTCGAAACGAAGGAAAACGAGAGAACCGTGGGACGCAGAGTTTATGAAATAATCCCGATGGAAAATAGACGCGTCATATGTTAGAAATGGGGTTCACCCGAGGAGGGTTTCGCTCCCGACGTTTCCGTCGAAAGCGACTTATACGCGGAGGCCGGCCGGAGAAAATTGAGTGATCAGCTGAACCGCCGCGGCGTTGTAAGTACCGCGCGATAATAATCATTCTCGAAGACCCGTTGCAACCGTCCTCGTGATTATCCTCCCGAAGACACGTGATCCCGTCGGCTCTCGGCCCGATCGAGATAACCGCGCGAGCTCGCGGTGGACGTTATTGAGCATCTAGACGCCTAAGCCGCCCGGCGGAATGGAAGCGACGGAGAGGGGCGATTTTTGCGGACGACGACAACTTGTCCCGCGGTGTTCACGATTCGACCCGGGCTGTGACCTCGACGTCGTAAATTCCGCGTCATAGCGGTTGTCACCGGTTCACCTTTTTACGAGCGGCTCGCATTCACGGTTCTCGCTCGAGATGTACCCGCGCTGCCAAGGTCTCCCCCGGATCGGCCATGAGTTGTTAAAAGGACCTCTTCGACGAGAGGTCCGTGACGGTGACTTGGTGCACCCTCCGCGGCGGTTGCACTCTCCCGCATCTCGCTTGGGTGTCTCCTGAAAGGTACGGATAGCTCGCGGATCGGGAGTTACGCTCGACCTTCTGGTAGCGGGTACCCATCCTCTAATCATTGCTGTATTACGCTCATTTTTCGTACTTTTATTGCATTGCCGGAAGCGATATTGTCAGTCACGAAAGATTTCTTTTTCGAAACTTCGTTACGTATCCCCCGTGTCTGGTAGTAGCAAAATTTCTCTTCTACTAATTCTCAGGAGATACATTTTTCTAGTGGATATCAGATGCGTTGCGAAACTCGTCGAAATACAGTTACAGTACTGCCTTTTGAATCTTGGCCGGTCGCTGTCATCCTAATATTCCAGCAATATCAAACCGGTGGCATTTAACACTGTTCACTGAAAATCGGTACTCAGCCGATACCTTGGTTATTTCCTACTTGGGACGACAGGATACACCGGACTACCTTGCGCCATGTCGCTTAAATCGCTATTTTCTGATACCGCGCCCGTTATCTACATCTTCACTATTAACGGAGATCCCGATGATAAATAGCGTGCGCATCACGAGACTGAATATCATAATTCTACATCTGTACGGGAACATGACTGCTACACGTGACATTACATCCCGCGGCCGCGGAATATTTCGGAACCGCCAACGCAGCTTCGCCGGCGTTACCGCCGGTAACTGTACCTCCGAACGGATTTCGGGATAGGATCTGCTTATCGCGAAGCTAGTTAATGCGCCGGTTGTGTTCGAGATGAAGGGGCTCTTAAGATGCGAGATACGACAAAGTTTTGATTTATGGCCGCAACGTGATCGGGCGGAGATGCGTGGTGAAACGATTATTCGTTAGCGGAGGAGCCCAGCGCCGTTGATAGCGACCAGCTCATATTGTCACCCAGGACGACGTTAATGTGACCAAGCCCTCTTCCGTTTGTAGCGCTTGTATACGCTGGTATACGCCACTTGGCTACCGTGCTGACCGGCATCTCATTAATATTTCAATTACTAACTCCCGTTTACGATCGCGCACGCACATTCGCGCGAGGAACAGTGTCCGACGTGACTTTTCCTTACCTCGAAGCGCGGCCGTACACGGATCAGAGTTTAATGGGCGTTTGCTTTGTCATCGTTCACGTCGAGGACACCTTGTTCGACGGTCAGCGACATTCCCGACGAAATTCCGGCTTGGATTTCGCGCCCAACAATCGCGCGAAGGACTCGTATAAGAAAATTACACGTTATTCAAAATTTCTCGTTAATGTCGGCGTAATAATAAATTATAAATTAAATAAATTGTACAGGGTGTCTGTCATTAAGTGGAACGTCCGTCACATACTTGTTTAGGATAACGAACAAAAAGCTTTAACGTGCTGTAAACAGCCATGCAAAAATTTCAGTTATTAATTATTGAGAGTGTACAGGTTTTAATTAATAACTCCAAAATTTGCACTTTTTTGTTTATATTGATCTAAGCTACGAGTAAATGACGGATGTCTTACTTAGACGGACACTTACAGAAATTATCCACTTGCATAAGTTTCCTTTCCTCGTTACACATCTGTACATATATCTAAATCAACACGATAAAAGCTAACGTTTTGGTACCTCCGGTGTGTCGGGCACGAGTTATTTGTTGCCGTGCTCTTGCGAAAGTAGCAGGTCTTGAATTAAAGGTCCCATGGGCGAAACCTTAAACCGACTTAAACCCACTTCGCCAGCCCTCATGCTATATTTTAAGCTTCGCACGTTACTTGCACGCTCGCGACATCAGGAACCACGACCCGGTGACCCCGTCGACACGTGGAAATAAATCGCACGCGCCGAGTCACGAAGAAAATTCGAGGAGGACCTCTCCGGCGAGAAAGAACGACACGGAGAGAAACGAAGAAACGTCTCTCCGGGCTCTCGCTGCGGCGGATCGACGACGCGGGTTGCGCATTTAATCGCCCCGCATCGTAATTAATTGGCCCCGGTAACGAGGTGCGCGCGGAGATCTGCGTGGCTCGCCGGTGGAATTGCAAACATTTATCATCTATTAATTAAGCGATTAGTCTGGAGTCGCTAACGAGGAAGCCGGTGTGCGAGACGGACTTTCTTTGGCGCGAGCGCCGTCGGCCAGTTTCGTACCACCGGTCGGCTTAGACTCGCCGGAATTCGAGCGTGCATAATTCGAAACGTTAAACACACATGAACGAACAGACAATCCAGACCTTCGTTTCGTTACAATCTCGAGAATGTGTATACCATAACAAATCCGAAAGGTTTTTCCGGCCAGTGTGCTCATGAAGTGGTCTATCAAAGAGAATTCGTGTGTATTTCGACGCGAATGTATTGCACTTTCGCTGTTCGCTCGCTCATTCACCTTTAGCGGGTCCAATCACGGTTTGTCGATCCCCGAGAAATAACTGATTATTTCCTATCGTCTGTTGACAGAGGGAGAGAGAAAGACGACGGTACAGTCATCGGAATATATTTAGGCCGCAGCTTTTGATTTACATTGATTTCCATCCGTTCATCGTCGATTTTCCACGCTTTCCGTCTCTCACGTTCCTCAACGCGCTCCGTGTTGATTCGGTTTGATCAACGACGCGCAAGCCATAATCACCGGCGCGCGTCGGCGGTAATAAGTCGCCTCAGCAACGGCTCGTCAAGCGCGCGACACAACGTTCGAGGGTCGACGCGAGGTGTGAGAGAGCATTGTCTTTCGATAACTCGCGATTCTGTCCGCCGGGGAAAGACGACAATCGCCATACTTTACGTCTGGATACGTATTCAAATGAGCACGTGGGTGGCGGAGAGAAAAGAGGCAGGTAGATCCGCGGAAGAATATACGGCGCTTTACGTTTCGCGCAGGTCGATGCGAGAAACCTTCCCATAACTATTCCCGCTCGGGGCCGCTGTGTGCACTTCTTTCCGGCATGGCCCCCTGAGCTCGGCAGCATCCGGGGGACTTGTGCTCGTCGGCGTGCCTTTTTTTCGGCCGCGTGGGTGACCCGCGCTGTTCCCGTTTCGCAAGAGGCGTCGTTGCGGTTGCAATGCGACGCGTCGCCCCCGCGATTTCCTCCGACGACGGGAGGAACACCGAGGCCTCTATGGGGAACATTATAGCACTGATTTTCGCGTAGGTTGACGCGACGGCTCGCGAACCGGTGACACGTGGCGCCAACGTGGCGGCGGCGGTTTCACGGTTGCGCCGATGTCGCACTCGTCTTACCCGCGCCGCGGTTATTTCTGCGGAAATGCTGCTTTATCAAGCGTTGCGCAAGCTTGCGTCACGAAATCAATCTGGCGCGCGATACGTCACCGGCCGCGACGCCAAGGAGACGTTTACCCGGACTGTATCCGCGGATAAATCGTAAAACGATCGCCGTGAACGACGACAATCAGTAGTCTCAATGGTCATAGTCATACGCGCCAAGTTTAATAGCGTCGCTCATTTCAGGACTGTAAACCGGTTTCACTCGCGAATCGCACGTTTTCCGATACCTCGTCGACGCGACAATGAGCTCGTACGTTTAATTGCGTCTGCACTCATTGATCGAGTTATTTACTATCCTCTATTTGCAAAATAGAGTGTCTGATTCTCACAGTTAGCCGTTCCCCGGTGAGAAAACGCGGTCTTCTTACCGCGACTGTGTTCCGTAAATGAACACGGGTGTCTGATGGAAAACCTTAATTTTCGAAACGGCCGCTAATTGCCGATAATGCGCTAGATGTCAGCGAACGTTATGCATAATATTTTCGAACGGAGCAGGTTTTGCTCGCTCGAGAAGCGGTTAACAGCGTCGTCAGTCTCTACTAACCGCTTACAAGACTTGATACTTCATTAATCGTTCCCCGAGCGATCGAAATCTACCTCGAGCGAAGAAGCTGATTTTCTCGTCAATTACACCTTTTATGTTGATCGTAGTCGCACAAAAATATCCGCCGTTTGGCGGAAACATGAGCGCGCATGAGTCACACTCGCAACATCCGTTCGATTTGCAATAGAATATTCGCAACGACGAAAGATCCGCAGGGAGAAATAAAGTTGAGCGCGCGCAACGGTATAAATAGCGAGCACCGAGGTACCGTTGCGCCGGGTTGAGGGTCGGGGTGATGCGATCGTGATCGATGTAGATCGTTCTTTCGATCTATCCGCGGCAATCCGTGCCCGGGCAAGCCGGTGTGTGTCCCTACCAGTCGGCCGAGCAATCTACATATACCGATAAACTACGTGCTTTTACGTATACACACAGATAGCGGGAAACCTTCCCGCGCCACATCGACGGGAGAATAAGTTATCCATACATATATAAATACATAAAACGCGTTTATACGAGGAGGGATCTGTTTCCGGGTCACGCTACGGCAGGTTGACGCCGCAGATATCGGCTCGCCATTGTCCCGCCGATGCTCGGTATCTCGATCCTCTCGCATCGATTAGCATTGATTTGTGGATCATCGTGATCGGCCCGCGGGATCCAGCGGCCGACACCGATTTACTCGGATACGTACGTAGATAGCGCGCCGCCGCGGCGATCCGCCGTTTCGCGCGGTCAAACGAGATCGAGATCGCGCGCGGCCCCACCGTAGATCTCACGCATAGGATCCATCGCGCTCCGATGTTTCAACAGTCCGGCCCGTGTGCAACCATTATTCCGCAACGGAACATTTAAGGCTCGCTTGCGCAATGCAGGGAGGGTTAATCCGGCGTCGACCAACAGGCCAAGAGAGAAAAGGGAACAATGGGTGTCTCTGGTGGAGCTGATAAGTTCCGCAGATTCGAATCCGCTCGCGCTCCTTTCGCTGTCCGCGGACGTGGCTTTAATTGCGTCGCAACGAACTCCCCTTC
>NW_014556411.1:1435561-1472805 GCF_001313825.1 Dinoponera quadriceps
CCCCCCTCCCCTCCCCGGTGAACCGAGAGAGACACCTGCGATCAACGAGAGCCGCAGCTGATATCCACGAGTCTTCCAGATTACGTAAGGACTCATGCCTAACGGAGTGTGGGACTCGGTGTACCCGAGCCGGCGAATGCGGCGACCCTTAGATTCAAATCGTACCTCTCTCCGGCGAGCAAAATCGTATAAACACAGAAGATAGGATCTCAGCCCGAGCCACGCCTCGAGAGGAGGATCGAACTCCCGTCTCTTCCGTATACGTCGAAATCGTTTTTGACGTATCCCGCGGGGATTAGCATTAGGTGCGTTTCGTGGGCTTATCGAGGCTGCTTTCGCCTTACGTAAGAAACGCGAGAATTCGGCGGATAACGGAGGTCACAGCATGAGGTTTACGTCAGACGATAATCGCACGGTGAAGTGGCTCCTTACGAAGCTCGTCTGTTCCGTACTTGTAACTGATCATAGAGATATCGTGATTTCTACCGTTTGGGACGTGAAACTTTATAAAAGGCTCTCGCAATAGAAAGGTACGATAAACAAGGATGATCAAGAAGACAATATTAAAAAAGAAATAATTGCACAGTACGGCAAATTAACTTCCAAAATTTTCGCAATCGTCTCTTCTAATAATTTCATTTCTATAACGTTAATTAGTATTACAACATGAAAAAGTATGAATATTAGTCGCAAGGATATTAAATCTGGCGTTTGCGCCGAAAGTATGATTTTAAGATCACATGCGTCAAGATTATGGTGCGTCAACAGTTACGCGGGAATTTTTTTCGTAATTATGAAAACTTTCTTACAGATTCCTATTTATATCTAACTTTACGTCTTTTTACAGATTGAAGAGGGAAGTATTATAAACAAATCAACTTTCGACATCTTAATAGCAATATTATAATTACAACAGTACTGTTTTACACATTTTTGTCTTATCAACCTCGACCCACTCTTATTAATTATAGATAACACAGAAATAAAAAAATAATTGTTGGTAATAAATCGATGGAAGGTAGTATCATCGGTGGAAACCTATATCGACACGAGATAACGGTTGTTTTAATTTTCCTACTTTATCGTTACTCTGTCGATAACATTCTCCACGTGGACCATGTAATGCAAGATAACCCATAGATGGACCCAAACCAGCCAAGACTACTTTCTCACGTGCCACAACACAAAGACAGCAAAGCGTTACGGTTCGAAGATTCAAACTGCGACCTCGAGACGGTGGAGATTGCGTGACTCGGGTAGTAAGCTTAGAAAGTGCTGGAGGGTACGTTGTCTCGACGGTTCGTTCCAGTGGAAATATTTTTATCTTCAGGAAAAAATTGTTTGGTGCGTCGGTGCTCACAGATAAGATATCCTTGACAGTGACAGTGCGTACAGCCATGTTGTAGGCATGATGTTGCACAGCTGACGGCGTGAAAGATAACCGGGTACGAAAACTCTTTCGTCTCCTTCATCTACGAGAGACAACGTGGGTTTTCATGATTTCATGAAAGATCTATGATTAAAGTCAGTAAGCTTGTTCAGGAGTGATTCCGAGATAATATCCCGGCGTGCTCCGTTCCCAGACGGTGCTGCATTATCGATCAGACCAACAGACCGCAGGAACGCCGGTGTATTATTTAAAACAATAAGAAGTATCAAAGCTTCGCTTCTTCGTGGGTTTTCTCAAGGCGAGCCAGTGCACAATTTCTATGATGTAAGCTGACTCATATCTTACACATCTTCAGCATCTCACCTCTCACTCCTCCTCCGCGAGTGACTTCCACGTGTACGTGTGGGTGCGCGGACGGATGTGGTTGTGATGGAATACAGTAGGTGAGGTCATACACCCACCTTAACAAGTGGTTCGTTTTTCATTCACATTGTGCGGCTTCTAGTTGAAGACGAACGCTGCGAAATACTCTTTTCGGAATAGTTTTATCACACGATGATCATGAGGACGTTGTTCGCGGTTCATCCTGCATCATTGATGTTCGCATTCACGGTCACTGCCATTGGCGGCAATTACATAGACATTGATTTGCCGCATGATCACGTGAAGTATTATTTGAATTCTTTTCCCACGGTAGCAGAAAAGTGCCGCAACGATACGGCATGTCCATATAAGGTAAGACCTGTGTTTAATTTTGCTCTCTGGATGTACACTTTCACTTTTTATGACATTTAAAGCACGAAATTTTATTTATAAATTTCGAGAGCAACTTCTTCGATAATTGATTTAAAACCAAACGTGTGTTTATACGAAAGGGGTTTTTATACTCAGCAAGCAAGAAACATTAATCTTTTGGAATATTGGTTTTATAAACATTTTGACATAATATTTTACAAATGTTTTTAAACTGTTGCTTGATAATATAATATTCCTAAATATTAAAATCAGTATAGAAATATTATTTTTAACATTTGGGTAAAATATTGTTAACAATGACGTTGTGTACAACATTGAGAACTAAATATTTGAAAACGTTACATGTTATAAAATGCCATTGTAATAACGTTGTGTTAATAATTTTTTGCTTATTAGGTAATCTCTTTTAAAACATATTTATTAGATTTTTTTATGTATTTCATTTTTAATTTCATATTAATTCTGATTTAGTCTTCTATAGCTACTTTAGGTTTAGATTTCACATCAGGTTCCTATTTATTATCGTATTTTACAATCATATGTAAAGTTTTTTATATTTACTATAAAACGAAGTATGCCGCAATAATTTACAATTAAAATTGTGCCAATTTCCGCGCTTCATTTCTGGATTCCACTTCTCTGCATCGTTTTTTCGTTTACTCGAGTTTTTATTAGAACTTCTTCTCTTTTCACTCGCAAATTCTACAGAATCTTTTTTTTTACAAAACAAATTATATAATGTTTCGTTGCAATGCGGCGAGTAAATTTATATTTTCCACAATATCTCATGCAAATTAAATTACGCTGCGGTTTTTTTCATAATGTATCTACTCGTCTATTTTTCTAGATATTTTATATATAATTCTTTCGTATACTTTTATTTTATGGGATGTATTTACGGATACATACAGTATCGTAAGTTTTCGTTCGAGCTTCCTCTAAAAAAGCTTTCTAATAAATCAATATATATCTAATATCTAATATGAAATGTATTCCTAACATCTAATAAATAAATGCAAATAAATGCACATAAATAAATTCTTCATTCATTCATACATCCATTTATTTATGAATTTTTCCAAATATTTCAGGATGCTCTCGATATCAAAGCCTGTTGGGGCTACGAGCAAGACTGTAAAGCGGAAAATTCTTTTTCCGTTCCACATTGTCCAGGCGACCATAAAGGATGGGTAACTACGAAAAAAGCTCAATTGGACACGTATTACGCGCAAGGCGACTTTGGATATGTGCGCGATCAGAGGAAAGAGATGATGCTATTGTGCGAACCGTTATTTGTGGTGAGCTCATCATAATAGGAATCCGATATCACGTGTAAAGTAAAAATAAAGATTATGTAACTTAATTGATAATTTGATCAAATTTCACGTTTGATTACGTGTTTGTTTATCGCAGGAGTAGTTACTGTGTTGTTGACGAAGGTATGAAACGCGTCATTGCTATGAGACTGTTACTGCTAGTCATACATTTATACTTTGCGCACAAATCGTAATTTTATCTTCATTAATCGCGTTTTATTAATCAGGAAGATTCGTCGTTGGAGTGTTCGGAGCATATGAGGTTTTGCCGAGCGAGAAATGTAATGTTAAATTTCACGGATTTGCTGAATCGGAAGGAACCTATACGGTATAAAATGGATGTTCTAAAAGAAGGTCAAATCGGCGGCTACTGCACGTAAGTAAATATCAGCAGGCAAAGCAGATCACCTTCGCGTGAAATTCGAAAGTATCTAACTCTCACTTCGGCGATCAGGCTGAACGAAAGGAGACTGCAGGAAAATACGGATCACATCAGCCCGCTGCAATCCTGGGGACCCGAATTGAGAAACTTTCGGAAACTGTCCCGCCGGCCAATTGTTCGTGGCGATTGCGACGTGGTAATTGAAAAGCCGACTTTCATCATGAAGATAGACGCTAGTGAGTTCGTAGACGTTTGCGAAAAGTTCGTCCGAACAAATCGCAGTTTCGTCATTCTGTTAAAGTCGCGCTTTGTTTTTAGTAGTAAATATGTACCATCACTTTTGCGACTTCTTCAACTTATATGCATCATTGCACGTGAATCTCTCGCACCCATCTGCCTTCGATACTGACAATCACATAATGATCTGGGAAAGTTATAGGTAACTGACACGAACGTAAAACGAAGACCACGAGCCGTTAGATACGGTGTTTTTGCTTTTTCAGTTATCGGTCGGCGTTTCAAGACACCTTCGAAGTATTCACGAGAAATCCGCTGTGGGACCTGAAAACGTTCCGAGGCAAGACCGTGTGCTTCCGGAATTTAGTGTTTCCCTTGTTGCCGCGAATGATATTCGGCCTCTATTATAATACGCCTCTAGTACTGACATTGTATATTCTTTCACTGAGATACTTCATATTCGAAGAAAGACTGCTAATTAAAAGAGAACGTACTTTCAGATTTATGGCTGTGAAAAGTCCGGATTGTTCAAAGCCTTTGGCGATCATATGCTGCATCGACTTCGAATACCCCTTCACCGAAGGAAGGATCGGAAGATCCACGTCACATTGTTGAGCAGAGACACTCGGTATAGGAAGATCTTGAATGAAGATGAGTTGGTGAAAGCTTTGCAGGAAAATCCGGAATACGAAGTTAAAAAGGTAAAACTTCGATAATAATCTGCAATATCCTACACGGAGAAAATATTGCAGCAGAAGTACCACGAAACTTTGTAACGTTGGATCATACTGAAATTACGGCTGAAATTATCGTGTGTTGTAATCTTTAGTGATGTATACAATGAAATACATCATTAAAAATTACGATACACATAATTTCATTTATAATTCCGGTATCGTCCAGTCTTACGAAATTTTGTGGTAATTTTTACTACAATATTTTCTCCGTATATATATTATATTTATGATACGATTAATTTGCTTTTGCAGGTAGTGTATAATAAAAATATGACGTTTAAGAAGCAGTTGGAAGTCACGAGGAATTCCGACATTTATATCGGTATGCACGGCGCTGGATTGACGCATTCGATGTTCCTACCAGATTGGGCGGCAGTATTCGAAATGTAAGCTACTTAAAAAATACGGCTAATTATTTCCCATAATGTTCATTCATTCTAGGAAAGATACACGATAGCATCTTGATTCACACATACATTTGGCACGAAACGATACGATGTTTTTTTCTCTCGATTACGAAAGTTCCGCACATCGTATGCATCGATACATTTCAATTATTTCCTGCAGATATAATTGCGAAGACCCTAACTGCTACAAGGATCTCGCGCGGCTGAGAGGGGTGAAATACTTCACATGGGAAGATACGTCGAAATTGGTGCAACAGGATCTGGTGCGTTTATATTGTAACTTTTGTTAGAAAAATGCAGAGTTTGACAATATTTGTCACATCATTATATATCTTAATACTTGGATTCCTCGATTTCTCTCGATTCGAGCGGAGAACTAAATGATGAACACAATCCTGAGTTAACAGTCGAGGAAAACCACATTAAGCTTGTTGACTAAAATTTTCCTAACAGTCGGAAATATCTTGGGTTAGTTGGGCCCACACGTGAGCTGCGTTTTCTGGCGAAACTCTCCGCGACGTCTTTTCTTGAGGCGATGGAATGCAAATTCGTGCAACCCGAGCTTCATGATAATATAATATCCTGAGAATACCGCTCTAATTATTATTATTGTTATTATACCGCGTTAATGATCACACTTCTCGTTATCGTTATAATTATCATAATACACTATCATCATTATGATTAAATTTATTTCATATCTCTCTCTCTCTCTCTCTCTCTCTCTCTCTCTCTCATTATCGTTATTAAATTTAATTTACAGGGAACGCATCCTGACGGCGGAGCTCATGCGAAGTTCACGAATTACAGTTTCGACGTGAAAGAATTCCTGAGAATCGTATCGCTTGCGAAAAATCACGTAAAGTATCATAATGCATTTAAAAAATTCCTCAACAGCGATATTAATATCGAAATGCACAATGATACTAAGACGAGAAATAATAAAAAATCCACACAAACTCCTAACGCAGAGGAAGTAATTCGGTTACGACGGAAGTCGAATATATCACCCAAAGATGAATTATGAACAAGATTTAGGTACTAAATAAAAAAAAAAGAATTGCGTAATAGAATGCTGGATGATGTGATCTTAACACACACTAAGTAAATATTTTGTTACCGAGAATATTCCTTTTACTTATTTTTATACGAGAGAAACTGTACATACTTATCTTAGTAAATAAAAAATAGTAAGTGCGTAATAAATCTTGATATGTGCGAGTTACATTTGGCAATATTTTCTCTTAACTCTTATAATTTTTAATTCCAATTTTTTCTGCAATGTTCTTAGTTGTACACACACACACACACACGACACACATATCTGCTTGGCAATGTGGAATGTAATATGTATGTGAGAAAACAGAGTTTTCTGTTTACAAATTACGTAGCGCATCTTCATTTATACAACATAATAACGCTTATGAAAGAATACTGTTCCAGGTACGATCGAGAAGTCAACCGTAGGTTATAAAAATTCATAGAAATTAAATTATTACAATCTTCATATACATTTCACAGTTTAAATGATATTTGTAGCCTATAAAATATCAATATTGAAAATACATTCACAGCCATGTATATAACTAATATCAACAGAGCTATCGTTTGTTTTGTGTACAATGTATACACTGACATATTGACAAGACCAGTCAAAAGGCTACTGAAAAGGAAGAAGAATAGGCCGTTGTAATTAACAGCGTCGAAAATCTCCAAGGTTCTTCTGACTAAACACTCTTTGTCTTCTTCTCCCTTACTTTCCACATGTTTCTTTAAATTCAACCGTAAATTTTTACGCAATCTCTCCGTCCTGCTCTCAGCGCGTGATTCACTCACCGCGTAGTTAATTATGTCTAACACAATTTCCACAAGTAGCAAGAGAGTAAGCAGAACAGTTGTTAATGTTAATATCCATGCACAGTACCCGACATTAGCTAGTCTCCTCGAGACGTTGAAATACATATCACAGAATAATGTCGCAATACAAGCTTGCGCGGATATCAAAGATAACTTGATACACAACGTCATTGACTCATTGTAGCTCGCGTCCAATTGAAGATCAAACAGCTTCATAGAAATATCCTTATGAGTATGGTGCAACATGTACTCCCTGTGTGAATTTCGATATGTCGAATGTATCAATCTCCCGACGGCCACACCAATAAAGTACAATCCTACATAACCGGGTATGGATATTAGGCCCTCTCGATTGGCGGAAAAGAAATCATTCCTTGGCTCGTTGCTCAAAACCCACTCCTTCAAGCCCGTTGTATTTATAATGTACTCGTGCATTCCTAATATCCAAATACCTGAGAGTAGCGAATACTCGGAGTTAATCGTGCTGGTGATCATACCAGTGAACAATTTAACCGCGGCCAGAGTTATGAAAAAATTCCAATGAATCCCGTACTCAGTGACATGTTTCTGATAGGCTGTATATTCGACAATAGCAAAACGTCCGAATCCCAACAACAAGAGAGGCAGACAACTACGAATGCAATTCTTCATATTTCTTCGTATAGTTTCTCGAAAGCCCCCTTGACGATGGACGGAGAGGTCTCGAGCCTCCGGTGCGACCAGCGCATTGGCGAATATAAACAGTCCGACGCCCGTGTCCATTAAACTGTATCCAAACGTTTCCGTCTTGGCGAACTTTCGGGGAAAGATTTGGAAGTCGACGGCCAATACGCAAATCGCAGTTATTATATTGGTTAACGCGCGAAAATTGGTTATGAAAGGCCTCTTGCCGGTAACCGGCCGCATAGGTGAACCGGGAAGATTAATCCCCCTACTTGCGAGTAGTAATATATTTACTACGGAAATGGATATCATTACGATGCATACGACACCGACGTGCTCCGACAGTACGGTGCAACACAAAACAGTCGGGATGACAGTCAGCACGAACTCTATGAGGACTCGGACGTTCCTGTGGGTATAATTCCTAGAGACTGCCAGAATCGTCGCTGTCAACAGGACACCGCAAACGTTCGGCAGAAGTGTGCAAATAATTTCTTGCGGCGTCGTACCTCCGTGATTGGAAACGAACGCCTCTTGTTCGTGTCGGTATTGTTCCTCGCTCGCCGGCGACGCCATTGCCATCGTTACGGAAACATCGAATTTCTGACGTTCTACGAATGTTCCCAACCTAACTGTAGTTTTAAAGCAGCTGATATAAGAGGACATACCTGGTGCGACGGACTTACTGTTGCGGGTGGTTTCGTTATAATTCGTTAATCCGTTCCCTCAGCACATGCGTACGATGAATGTGCCTTACATGATGTTAGTTTATCACGAAAAATTAACGATATGCGCCTAATGTAAGTTCATGTTATAGTAGATGGCAGTATATTTGCCTCTTTTCACTTTTCGCGGAGAAAAACCTGAGAACGGCCACGACCGCGTTTTTCGTGATACCGCGAAGCAGCACTGTTTAATGCGCCATCTGCATCCATTTTTAAGGCGGAACTACGATCGCCTGCATCTGGGGATAAAATAGATTTTAATTCGCCAATTTTCGCCAAGACAAAAAGAACTAAGATTTCTTTGTCACGATTGATCAATGAAATTTCACTCCGCTCTCAATGTGTATTTTTGAACACAGTCCAGCGCGTAAGCGCCCAAATTGAACGCAGTTTGAATTATTGTTCGTACATAACCAATCTTTACTTATAATTATTATTATCCATCGGTAAAATCTTGGCGAAAAAAAATATATTCCATAATTAGACTTGTGGAAAAAGTGTATCAGTGAATTTTGCCAAAATTTTACTTTCTAATACGTTAACTATGACGTATAATGTATCATCGTATTATCTATGTTTGTAGTTGCCAAATATGTCTATTATTTGTATTAAATAATTGCAAATAAAAGTATGCAGTATTTAGTGCGTAAAAGAGAATATAGTAGCCAAGAAAGAGAGAATCTTGCAGAAGGGAAAGCTAAGAGGTCATTTCCTTTCGAAGAAGATTCTGCAACGAGTAACCAAATGAAAAAATTTAAAGTACATACCAATCAATTATCAAACACTATGGGAAGCTCATCTGAAGATGTATTTATGAAACATTCAACGACACTATCAGAGACATTAAGTGAGGAATGTATTTCACTTGTTGAAAAATTGAGGCCAACTTCTATCGCAACTTATATTGGGCAAAAACAAGTAATTGGTCCAGATACTGTTTTGAGGCACTTGTTAGAAAAGAAAGAAATTCCCAGTATGATATTTTGGGGTCCACCTGGATGTGGAAAGGTAAAATTACAATTTCATTCTTTGCTGTTATTTCCGAGACTGTTAGATTTACTGAGACAGATTTTGCAAAGTATTTGTCGCAAAGTTTGACAGCATTGATGTCAAAACTGCCAACATTCTGTCTGTTATGTTATTGTAATTATTTATAATTTATGTTTTAGACATCCCTAACTAATGTAATAGCGTGCCTAGGCAAGGAAACAACAAATAATAATATGCATATTGTGAACTTATCAGCTGTTAACTCTGGTGTGAAAAACATAAGGGATGCCGTTGCTGCAGCGCAAGACAAATTCAAATTTGGACACAAGACAGTTGTGTTCATGGATAAAATTCATCGGTTCAACAAGCTACAACAAGACATATTCTTGCCACATGTAGAGGCAGGAACATTTACTTTAATTGGATGTACTACTGAAAATCCATCGTACAGTTTGAACCCAGCTTTATTAAGCCGCTGTCGTGTGTTTATGTTAAATAAGTTAACGGAATCTAACATAAAGGAAATTCTTCATAGGGCAATAGGGTATATAAATGGAAGCGTACTTGAAGGAGAGAGGCGAACGGACAGTAAAGAACAGATTATGTTTCGTCCCACCTCGAACCTTAGATTTCATATGGTTGATGAAGCAGTACAGTGGCTGTCAGAAGCATGCGATGGTGATGCATACGTAGCTTTAAATACATTAGAATTAGCAGTACTTGCAAAAAGGTCGGACAGATCAAACACATCGTGTGATAATGTTTTCGCAATAACTTTGAAAGATATGAAAGAAAAGTTAATACAAGCGCATTTGCTCTCTGACGACGAAACCAATCAAAGCCATCATATATATTCTGCGCTTCATAAATCAATAAGAGCTGGTAAAGCAAATGCTTCACTATATTGGATGGCGAGGATTATGGCAGCCAAAGAAGATCCAGTAAACATTGCAAGGCGACTAGTTAGGATATCCAGCGAAGATATTGGTTTAGCCGATCCCGATGCTTTGGGTAAGAAACGAAATACAATTTTCGTAATATGTGCATAACTATATTGTCATAAAAATGTAGGTGTAGCTGTTCACACAATGTATGGGTGTCAAATGATTGGCATGCCTGAGTGTGACGTACTTTTGGGGCAATGCGCACTTTATTTGGCAAAAGCACCGAAGTCTCGATCAGTGTACAATGCGTTAAAAGCAGCTGAAAAAGTGATTTTGGAACATGAAGGGCCTCAACCTATTGTGCCATTAGACATGAGATGCAGTTCAGTGGAAGCAAAGCTGCAAAGTAGCCTTGGTTTGTCTTTATTGACCCTTGATATTTTGTTCATCGATTATATTTTTTAATTCTACAATAAACCTTGTTATTTTTCTCTTATAGGTTGCACCATCTAATAAGACGAGGAGGTTACAGAGAAGAAAACATTTTATATTTCAATAGTTGTAGTACATACATTTTTTAAGAAATATAAAGTTTATAAAAAACTGAAAACTAATGTATGATATTGTTAAATATTTCTGTGTGTATTATATTTTTATGATTATTATTATATTTTTAAATTAAAGTTTCTAACTTTAAGATGTATTGCAGGACTGTTTTACGAATTATTCTAATTTTTAATCCTAAACAATTGTCTCAATCTTGCCGGTACAAAACATTAATAGTTTATTTTTATTTATTTTTTTATATTTATTAGGTATTTTTGTTTAACTGTTATTGATATTACATATGTACTTAGTACTTCGTAAAAAAAAACAATCATTTTCAGCACGTTATATGTCGGTATCACGATAACGTCACGTCGAACTTAATATATTTGATATTGGCGCGCAACCATCGATTGACCAATGATGTTAAGCTCTTCGTAAAGCGACGGCGATTGGCTAACAGCACAGCTGATAGCATTCCGTGGACATGATGAAATGAGCGTGTCGCTTCCAACCTCTTCTTCTTACATCACTCTTTAAAAGACGGCTCGACGTACGACGAACGCTCGGAATCGTGACAGCTTGTTCCGTGCACGTGTCGCACGGTAAAATTACATCGTTCGTTCTACATGCGGTGTCGCACCTTCTTCTCGTAACAACATGAAAATCTGGACATCGGAGCACACCTTTGAGTAAGTACTAAGTGCGATTCTGGCGTTTCCTACACCTTGTACTTGATTACTCAACTAAAATCTTCTTCGAAAGAGGTTTCTTAAATATATTTCACTTAAAAACGGCAACGCAACTGTATGTCCTGTTACATTCATTACACATTTCGTGAATAAAATGAGTGATCTCTTCGACGGTCTAAGACGGTACTCGTATAGGTTATCATTGTAGAGTTTGACGCTCGTATCTATATCTTCTTTTTTCCAAAGTAAATTCGCCCCGAGTTGCATAGAACGTTGTGATTTTTTTACAAAGCTTCGAGTAAAAATGTTAAACCATCGCATCCTTTATCAGTTAAAAATGAGTTTCGTATGATGGAAGATGTCTTTTTTTCTCAGAGTAAAATCGTTTTTATTAATAATCATGCTACAGTCCTTAAAAATAATTTCATCGAAATTCTTCAGGATGACGTAACAACGATGGGAAATTTCTTTGTTTTAGTCATCCTTGGGAGACCGTAGCACAAGCCGCATGGAGGAAATATCCGAATCCTATGGTTCCATCAGTTATTGGAGCTGATGTTATAGATAGAAAAGTGGTCGATGGTGTTCTTCACACTCACAGACTTGTTGTCTCTAGTCACTGGGGCTTTCCTAAATGGACGCAAGCGGTAAGTTCCGATATTTTCTCACGATTACCGCGCGTTCGATATCGCGTCTCAGAGTACCTAACCTAATATAACCTCCTCCTCCTCCTCGAACGAGAACACGAGGTCGTTAGCTGATCCGTCACGTGCCATTCATAGAGTACTGCTTAGCACATGTGAAGGAAAACGGGCCAACGCCGATAGCCCAGACACCGATGTCATTACATTAATGCATTATGAATTTCACGTCGAACCAGACCATAACCGAACCATAACCAAATCGACGAGCGTTTCGCAATGTGCTTTATCTCTCGAACAAACGCTTGTACCGTATCTCAGCTCGCATCCTACAGATACTCCGATATCTTGAGACGACGGCGACGCCAAAGTACAGATTATACAACAAAGGACAAAATCCATTAGATACTTCAAAGCATTCTCGTTATGTAATAACGTCATTAGTCCAATGTATAAAAAACGCCCCGAGAATCGTCAAATAGACTGTCTCCTACATCTCTTAAATGTCAGATTCTTTTCAAAGAATAGATATATTAAAAAAATATTTAAGTTTTTCTGAACGTACTGATATCAGAGTTGCTTACTGTAAGTCAAGTGCTTTCTATACTTATTCCGTATTCAAATTTATAAATACCACTTGATTTACTATTTGAGTGCTACGTAAATGTGGATATTATTCAAATGTAGGTACTACCGATTGACACCGTAACAATCGATACGTTTATTACAAAGATGTCAGTTTTTTCCAATATTTTTCTGTCCAATTTGTCTTGTTCAAGTATATGTTACTTTTTCCATTCTTTTCCTTTCGAACTTTCATGCAGTGTTTTAGTGTTTTTGTCGATCTTACCTATGATAATATAATAATGCAATTGGTGCGAATGAATGCGCTTACTCAATACACTAATATTTAGACTATCATTTGGATATGAATGAGTCGCAGAATTTCTATTTTATTATTTAAATATAAAAATTTAACTTTTTAAGCGTTTGAATATTCCCTTATAATTGAATTATAATTATACTGTATACTGCGAGTAAAGCTTGAAAAGTTACCATTTTTTCAATCAGTCTCATTCAAACATTTACTCACAGTCGAGCGTCGAAAAATTCTGTTTATACAGCACAGTCATTCTCGGCGTTAGGTACAGACGATAATTTCCGCATCTTGGTAACAAAAAAATTGCACAACAATCGAGCGGAGCCTATAAATATTTTTAAGTTGTATGTTAAAATATTTGATCATGATCGAGTGTTTATCGTCATTTGAAAATTATTTGAGAAAGCGGCATGTAATTCCCTCGTAATTGATGAAAATGCTGCTTTACTACTCGTGAGATAATGCGAAATTGAATTCTAATAGCTTTCCAATTCGCGTAACAACACTATAATGGGAATAACAGGAAGTACCTTTTTTTAACCTTAAAATTGATGCATTCGATAGTAGTCACGTTAATCGGATTTAATCATGCTAGTTGATGACTAATGAGAAGGAATTACTGACTATGATACACGACATGGTAAAGAACCTTCCTGTATATCGGCTTTGCGACACACCGTGCTGACCGGCCGATGCTGTTTTAAAGAATATTCCGCCGCGTTCTTCACCACTCAGTCACGTGTGTGTCGGCCTGATGCAAGGTCGCCGTTCAAGGCAAAGTCGACTTTATTGGTCGAGGTGTGGGCGCACCGGGCTGACGGTAACCTTGCGGCAACTTATCCACGGCTCGGGTTATTGATTTTCACGGCGCACTCTCGCGGAACGTGAGTAAAGCCGCTTCATTCACGTGCGGATTTATCGGAACGACCTTCTCAAGACCTTTACGCCTTCGTGTCGGTTGCCAGTGACGCTTGAATAAGTTATCAACTCTCGCCGATTACTCGGGCAGCTTTATTCATTTATTTCTTCCACCTCCTATCGCGTAAAGTCGCGTAACTACACGCTGCTATATATTCGACATGAAGGAGAGATCTAACTTATAATAGATAATTATAAATATATACGTAGTTATATATATCTCTCCCTCTTCTGTATAAATATAACACGTCGTACCTTTCAATATGTAAACTCTCGTAACTCTCAATAACTTCCAGGCTTTTGACTCGAATTGCTGCAGGGGGTAACCTTCTTGCATCGAGATTCAAACTTCGAAATTGCGCTGCTGCTTCCATATATTCCTCAATTTGAATGTGTCTGTGAATACCGTGCTTGGTATTTAGATGTCTAATCCTATTAGTGATATGTTTCTGGGCCGCTTTGACTTTAGGATTAATGGAATTGGATGTGTGATATTATATTGGCCCCTTTTCCCTCTCAGATATTTCGCGGTAGTGAGGAGGAGAAATCACGAGTCGCGACTGTGGCGGTAAACGTTGTGAAATGATTAGCTATTTGCAGTTACATAATCAGCATACCGCTTGACGTTTGACTTCTCGGCGAACTCTTGCGTGAACGAGAGCCATCCACGTGACACGCGGCGATATTTTCGCTCAGGACGCCGAATGTTCTGCGATTCTCGACGAGTTCTGCTTTCTTCCATCACTGAAACTATTTCGTATCACATGATTCAACTTCGGATGTACAAATTCCATATTTTCTTGTTCCTGTGAACACGTGTTCTGTGCGAAATTCCCTCAGCTTTCTTCGAAGTTTCCCTTCCGCGCGAAGTAAACGGAGGCGGTAGTCACGCCTCGGCGTTACGTGCCAATTTATTAGGAAACATGACGACGTCATAGATTCTTGTAGATTTTTGGCAGTCCAACTTTCCCAGCTGTTATTCATCAAGTAATTTCGCACCTTCCGCGTAACTTCCTTTTCACCGGCGCGGCAACTTTTTCACGCTCGTTTGCTCGGTGAAATTGATGTTGCACTGATATCCGGCGGGCGGCAAGAAATCAATCCATGAACCGGCGTAACAGAATCATTCACCTCTTTCTGACGTAGCCCGTGGCGAAGATCGACAAAAACCCCGCGCCATCCCCCTCTCCCCGTTCACCGAGGTAGCAATCTCCGCCAACGCGCCGCGGCATCGCGGAGATCCGGAAATTCGAAACTTTCGACAAACGTGCGCAAAAAGAAGGTGCCGGGACCCGGGGAATTGCAAAACAACATCCGTACCGGCATCAACTTTCATAATGAGCGCGCTCCATGTTACGCCGTTTGGCAATCGTCCAGCCAGACGCCCGCTTTCTGGAATACCCAGCAGCAGCAACTCCCGGGCTCTCATCCTTCGCTATCCCGTGGTGCCTGCGACGTGGCATACTGGAGATTCCGGGGCGTCGAATCTCCTCCCTCTCTCCCTCCCTCCCCCTCTCTTTCTCTCGCCCTTGGCGGATCGCTGCCTCTCGTCGGATTTTCTATAAGCTCGGCCATTTCGCCAGGCCGTTTCGTTGTGCAGCCGCTCGCTCGAACGGCTCGACTCGCAGCGTCGTACATAGGGTGTTCGAAGAGCGATGGCACGGCCGACGTGAAGTGATCGTCCCGGGACGATCGACGATAAAGACGCGTGTAAGAAATTTATTTCGGCAGAAATCTCAGGTTCCTTCACCCGAACTAACGAGACGATCGACGAGGTTGACAGTTACATTTTATGTGCACAGACCGTGCTCCGATATCTTCCAATTTCTATCGCATTATCGTCATGAATAATACGTGTGCATTAAGCAATGAAATTGGAGTAACATCGATTAAGGGTGCTGATGAAGGATGGGGGCTATCGATTGGCCGAATTGTTTGAAACGTGAGTGCATTCAAGCTGAAGCACGAGAACGTTGTTTTTAAGACACCGAGAGGAGTCCGGTTCGACGTTTTAAAAAGTCAACACACGAATACGTGCCGGGTGCAAGTGGGCCCCCGAGTTTCGGAGCGGCAGTATTTCCCGAGCACTCGGTAGAAATGTTCCCGTGGAAAGGTAAAAGTTGCAGTATTTAGGTACGCTCGAAATTACTTAACGGGTGGAAAAGTGCGAAGGATCGTTTCGGTCGCGACGCTCTCTTTCGCCGCTGCGGTGCCGTTTCAGCGCGCCTCGATGCTGCACCTGCCAGTGTGCTGTTCCGAGTAATTAGCGGATGCACTCGACAACGAAACGCGCTCTGGAAAAAGTACGGGCGAGAAAAGTTCGTTTCTCGCATCCATTCGTCCGAAACGCTCGAATTGGTAACGGGCCGCCGTATAAGCAGGCTGGTTTATACGAGCGGCTAATTAGAATATGCATAATTAATCGCGGGGAACAATAATTAAAGTGTGCTTAGCATGCCGGCCCAATTAGCGTCTTTCTAATTACCTAATTACTCATGCTAATTTGTTATTAATATCTCGCGCGCCGCCGCGGAAACTTATAGAGAGTCCTCGAGCCGTTCCATTTCTTCTCCGACCGAAATAGGCGGCTCAGGCTGTCGCGACGTTTACGCTTGCGAATTATTTATCGCCACGTGATTAGTTCCAACGTTTACTCACATTTCCCCTCGTTATACCGATCTTTACTTTGCTCCGCGTGAGACCGGTCGCTGTGTGTTTAATCGCGCGCGCTGCAGTTTTCGGCGCGACGTATAATCGGTCGATTTCGGCCGATCGATCGACCGTGTGCCATTTGTTATCGGGATAACTCCCCTTTTAAATTGACCGCATTTTGCGATCAATTCTCCCCGGTCCAGCGTCTTCATCCCGAAAAAAGGCGCATGTTACGCTGTGATTTATGATTTTGTATCGGTTAGCAGTTTTACGGAACGTTGAAACTCACGTGCATTTTTGCGCAGTGATTGAATAGACGGCACTGAATAAATCGCGCCGCATTCGCACCGCTCTTGTAAAATCGCGAGAGCGGGATAACATATGACCGTCGTTATAAGCGATCAACAAAATTAATTATCGTCCGCCTTCTGATACAGGACCAATAGCCGCTTATCGGCCCCTCTACAGTGTTCGCTGCTATTCGCACAATATCACTTGTTTGTTTAGTTCACTTTGTGTACGTATTAACATGCTGATATGTGGGCGCATGGCTTATTTCCATAAAGGTCCGTTGTTGCCTTCCTGATATTGAGCGCGAACGCGACTGCAATTCCTGCAAATGATATCTTATTAACGGATCAATAATTGCCAGCAGAATAACGATATATGTATACCCGTACACACACACACGCGCGCGCGCACGGGGTTAATTGTAATTTATTATAATGCAGGACGTTTGCATATGATGGATTATTGAACTATGTAAAATGACATTCCGGAATTGAACATGGCTCTGTGCATAACCACGCGTGTCACGTATCAGTTTCACACTAATTTTACCCTTTCTGCGATATCATGCACTGATAAATGATTTGCGAATTACTATGTGATTATGCAGTATGTACATATCGCCGCATTTCCCTTCTCGCCTCACTAAGCGCGCTTGAAAAAATCGCGAAATTCGAGCCCAAGTATCTCTTCAAGACTGAAACATGCCATTCAAGTTTGGAAAGCTTTATCGTCGAATTCAATGCGGAAAGTTTGGAACCGGAAGTACTTGTCTATAGCACTTCCGAGATTTTTATCGGTGGCCGAATCGGTTTTTAGCAGTTCGCCAGCCAGTTCTCGTTGAAACTACATTTAAATGGTGCCGACTTTCTTTTTTTTCTTCTTTTTTTTGTTCCGAAAACGAGACTTTTACGTCGATGCCTGGGCTTATTATGCGAGCGCACGTCTCCTCTTTCTTTTTACAGTTAATCGGCTACGCGAACTTGTGTTATGCGAGCGAACGCAGCGAGGTCGACCCAGTGAACAGAGAAATGGTTCTCAGGACGCATAACGTAAGTATCTCTTTATCTTCTCTCCGCTCTGCGGAGAAGAATAATTTTGCTATTGTAACGAAACCATCGTTGCTACTGTTGTCTGCATTATATGCTTGCTACTGTTATATCTCACATGAGACAAGTTTCAAGTAACAATCATTAATACGAATCTACGTGAATTAAAAAGACGAAGGAAAGAAAAATAGATTTTTAGTCTGATACGGAATGCGTTTTCGTCTAATGTCTGTTTAATTGCACGAATTGAGATTTTCCCGCGTAATAATAATTGACTAAATAGCGCGCCCGTCTATGTTGATCTAGTTAACACAAAAAGTAAAAAAAAGCGGCAAATTGGACGATTTTCGTCTTAAGTTATAGCGGGTGTATCGTTTGCCGAGAGGAAGCTATTTTCTCGCAACGAGCTGCTGATGCATCTCACGGAGAGCACGCGCCGCGTAATGCGAGAGCGCTGCCACGTTGGTCGCAAAAACGGCATCTATATCTGCGATCCAATATCTCCGATCGCGTTTCCGGGACGCACAGAATCCCATCCCGATGCGAGAATCCGAAATATCTGTCAGCCGTGCGTGCGCTTCACTCAATTAGAATCATATAAATCTATGCCCGTCGGTCCCCCATTGAACATCATGATCGAGATAGATTTCCCCTGCCCGCAGGACACGATCTTCGGTCGCGCTCATAATCGTGCTCGTGTACTCGATATAAATACATCGTACTCGGTTGAAACGTGACCTCGCATTCGATGCATACCGAGCGGCATCATCGTACCGTCGGATGTTATGAGACGATTCCTTGGCAACATCGCCGTCCGATTTTGCAACGTAACATCGAGAAAAAAAATCAGACCGCGATATCGGTGTGATATGAAACGTGAATGCGAGAGAGAGAGAGCAGCACGAAGAATAGCCACGAATCGCGAATTTTCGATCAACACCGACGCTCTTGCGCGCACGGTAGATATATGCCAGCCGACCGCTCCCAGCTTCGGCTCCGAAACCGACGAGCGTAAGTGATAAAATTGGCAATTTTGCGGCCGTAGATGCATGTCCTCGAAAATAATATTCGCCTCGTACCCGGCGGTCGGTTATCAACGGAAGCGTCGAAACGCATCGGCGGCCGCTTCGCGCGCCCGATCCCCCCCCCCCCCCCCCCCCNCCCAACCCGGTTTTTGTGACGGTGGCCGCATTTTTTCGCCGATTTCTCGACCATGACGAAATTGTAAATGCGTCGCGATCCCCTGTTGCGTCGCGAAATGGCACTTTAATAGAGTGTCACCCAGAGACAAAGAGAGCCAAGCGATCGCTCCATTAGCGCGCAACAAAAGCGTTCTTCTCCCGCGTACTGTTTGTCCTTACAGATTTCGCCGCCGGTGGAATGATGTAAACTTTATGGACGAGCGAGGTCCGTTTCGCACAATGACTCTTTAGAGTCATTGTGGCGGTTTATTGTTGCGAAATCCGCTGGACGATGTTGAAATCTGATTTGCCACACACACACACACACACACACACACACAACTATCTCCCGTTATATTATTTATATATATCGTACTACATATAATAATAATGGTAATAATAATAATAATGGTAATAACTTACTAAAGGACAAATAAATAAGAGTAATATATGAAACAACGATAAAACTAAAGATAAAATCAGAACGGAGTAGAGAATCGATAGATAAGGCGAACAGCAATGTGGCTGATACGAGTGTTTTATCCGTGAATACCTCACTGATTATGAATAAATGAGAAAGTAACAAGAAAAGTTGTAATTAGCAATGAATACCATTATTCATATACGGACGTGATAAAACTGTCCCGTATCGTATCGCCCGTCCGTATTTTTCTTTCTTCAACGCGTGCCTTATCGCGATTTTATCAAATTGCATCACGAGTACTTCGCGCACCGAGCTTGCCTTCTCGAAAAGTCGCTCGGAACACATTTTCGACGTCCACTAACACGTTCATACAATTATACAAAGCGAAAAAGTCCCGGATCTCTACGCGATCGAGAATTCCTAATCTTACATATGCAACACGTCCCGGACAGAGGTGCGCGCCGGTGCGAAATCGGCGGGATTTTTTCCGAGCCGCTATCAGAAAACGATTTTCGCGGCCCGATTTACATAACATCCGTTCCAAGGAGTATGCATAGTAAAGACCCTCAGGAGAAGTATCTAGATACTCGCGTCTACTCGAGCTACAAGCTCGAAGAGATCGACGCGTCTGAGATCGTAGGGCGAACGCGATTGGGGAGGGGGTAGGGGGTAGGGGTTGATGCACGCCACCACCGCATCCAGAAGGTTGGATATGATAGGTTATTGATGCGCGCATTACCGGGAGTTGCATAGCTCGGAGAGAGCTCCTCGGGGGTGTATCAGGTGGGGTGTCAGGGAGACGACGGTGGGATATGGCAAGCGGAGAGAGAGGCGAAGAGGGGCGCCGCGGCATTGGTCGCGGCTCCCCCGTTCGCGTCGAAGATCATCCTCCCCACTACCCCGTCAGAAAAGAGACCAAGAATAACGCGAAAGGTGGTAGATGCATTACTGGTATGATGAACGATCCGCAGGTGGCTTAAAGCAAAAGGAGGAGGAAGCCCCCCCCCCCCCCGCGAGGGAAGTGGGGAGGNGTGTTACGCCGACCTTTTATATCCATCGAGATTCCGCATGTACCTGTGCGCGCGAGTATATTATGTACCGAGACGATCACGCTCGCACGTCGGTTCCGGCTAATTCGTACGAGAGGGTGCTTTCATGAGAGCGGTGGAAATCGGCGTTCACCGAGCGACGTACTCGCGCGAATGGCTGAAGGATGGGTGAATGGGATGATAGAGCGAGGGTAAATCGTCTTGCGGAGCGACGACGCGGCAAAAGAATCCATTAGCTGCACGTATATTACGACGATGATGCGAAACGACGCTGTCTAATGACGAGATACGATCGCACACGTAAGCTCGTAACAGTGAATCCTGAGATCACTTTACATCGTATTTCTCACGTATCACATCGAGAGAGAGAGAGAGAGAGGGAGAAATGTAAAGCAGTTTACGATCGGTTACGCGAACCGGCTAATAGCTCGGCGTTCTCTGATTTATGGAGCAACGTGGCTCGCACATCGTTTTCTCCAGGCAAGCGTACCGGAAGATGTAAAGGGGATACATTAAATCGCATAAAAGCGGCAAACGGTGTATTGTGCGAGCGTGTAAACCGATATACGTGCCGGGCAAAGACAAATCGCGCGCCGTCTGAAGTATTAATGCGGAAAGCCGGTATGGAACGGATACAGTGTCGCGCATGATCGATCCCGCATCGAATCCGAAGGTGAACGCCGCAAACGTCGCGCCGCGGCGATAAATTCGCCTTTATCCGCTCATCGATCGTTTTACGGGTGCAATCTTGCCGTCTTTATTCACGCCGCGGTGCGTCACGTGCGAGATATATACAGGCGGCCGCCCACGGATTTACGGTAAGACGGAGGACGGAATACGGCATCGCGGAATACGCGGTACGCACGGCGAAGTGTCCGCGACAAACTGCGAAACGAGGAAGCGTGATTTAGAAGGGTGGGTCCGGGCGCGCGCGTTTCGCGTCACCGGGGACCGCTGCGGCATACCGGTTAGTGCCTAGAATGAGACCGTCCTTCACTCCGTGTCTCGACTCCATCTTCCACCCGCGGCACAGTCGACGTCATCTTTCTCGCCCGGGCCGTCCTCTCCCACGACGACGATGTCTCCGCAATTAAGGTTTGCGGTCGGATTCCTCGGTATGCGCTGTTCACCTGCCAGCATGTTTCCAGGATTTACATTGTACGTGGTGCACGGCGCACTTTGAGGGGTTAAGTTTACGTTAAAGTAAACATCGCGACTTTCCCCGGGAAATGCCGCTTCTGTCTCAGGCAGAAGGAACGTATGGAGAGAGACTCACCACGTCGCGCTACGTGATGTCTCGTCGCGGACTTATCGCGTATTATCGCGACAGTTTCCTGAAAAAGCCTCGTATGGATGTCTATTGATTACGTGATCGAATTAGCCATCGAATATTGTGTCCCGGCAGGAAACGGCGGATCCCATTGCGTAGTCGACTCGACCGCTGGTGATTCGTGATCCTTTATGGGTAATTTCCAAACAGTCGATAACAAAGATCCTCGGAGGGTTATATTAATTTTCTTCTCTATCTCCGATATTAATTTTCCGCTAATTAGCGTTCGGTATACAATTGCGAAACACCAGCAGTGTCTGGAAACTTATTTATCCGACTGATTATGCATATATTGAAAGAGAAAAGTGCTACGTTGAAAGAAATATATTTAATAATCCTGCTGAGAGTATTGGGGTGATTATTTTATGGTTGAATTCAATAAATATTATTTGAATATAGTATGCTGAAAGGAAGAAAGTGCTACATTGTAATATTTATTTAAGGAGATGCCATATTTGAAAACTTTACCGACAGAATATTTTTTTCTGCAAAGTTTATGCTTAGTTTATTGATTGCACAGAATTGTAAATGCTTTTACACATGTTGCGAAAATGATTTAAAATTTCAAAGTGACATCTCTGTTGGTGTAAATATAGTTAATATAAATATTTACCTGACACACAAAAATCCTGCAGCCTGTACGTATCGAATGTGTCGATACCTCAATCAAGAGAATTTCAAAGAACATTTTTATACATTTTCAATGAAATTAAGAGGTCTAAAAAGATACGAAAAAAGTGCGGCTAAATCCTATTCAAATTTTTCCGGACGAATTTTAATCCGAATTTGACTTAAAACTTACGACGCGTAGATTATGAATATGGAAGTTCCGAGGTAGAGAGATGGAACAATTGTTTTAAAGTAAATAGTCCGTTCAAAGTTCCACTTTCACTAGATGGCGTCACATATTTCAACAAATAAGGAATAGTAAAAATGCATAAATTATCATTCATTCGTCAGTCGTTAACAGTACCATTGATACGCATTGTTGGATTAATATGCATTGTTGTACTTAACAATGGTTCTAGTTTGCCTATATAAAGGCACTTGCTTCGAACAGTTCGAGTCACTACTCACTGAACCATTTGTTCTGGAACAATAGCTTCGTCCACATAGAGACTTTCATATTCGTAATCTACGCGTCATAATTTAATTTTAAGTCAAAGTCGGATTAAAAACTTTTCTCCGGAAAAATTTAGGTATAGTGCCTACGAACATATTGGCCGTTCTCTTTGCTCTGAAACATTTGTATATATTTTTATTCGATTTTTTCCCTTAGACATGATAAAACAGATTAGCGCGCATTCATCGCACTCATATTTACATCGCATTTACACCTACATAAGATCTCTATGCTTATGTAATATAACTCAAGTAATATGACTCAAGTAAACGAGTTTCTCAGTGCATCGACGATTATTAAGCTCGTCACCGATTTTGGCGTCTCCTTAATCCAAGTAAAATAATTACTCCTACACTCCTTAGCAAATAGCAAATATTTACTCCGAATGCAGCACTTTTGCCTTCCGGTGCGCACTCCCACCATTCTGTCCATCCGTTACATCCCTCTCAAACGTATTATCGTCCTTTAAAGACGACACTACCGGCTGCTGATTATCGTAATCTATGAGGACGAATTTGCCTCGCCCCGGATGAGGCTGGACTGGAATTGAACAATCCTCTCGGGACGTTTACGTGTTTCCAAATGCGCGAGCACGCGTGTGTCGATATGGACGCGAGCGCGCGCACGTGCACGCGCGCGCAAGTATACGTTCATGAGCGCTCGGATGTAACTCGCTAGCCCGGCAGGGGGTGTGTTCGACGTAAGCTCGGTACAGAGTCCGGGCCGGTGTAACCTGTCCTGCTCGAATCCTCCGAGGGGGATATCTTTTAGCAATTTAGTTCCCGTGTGCTACCGGTGAGGCTGTGCGGCTTGCATATGTTACGCATACGCGACGCATACGTATCGCCGTTGAACCGTAATACGCCGCCGCCGGTGCCGTTGATCCCGAGTACACGTCGGTACATGTGCGTCGCGTAAAGGGCTTCAACATAATGGGATAGCTGGATATCGTCCAGCGCGCGAGGATTATATCCCGTAGTTGCGGCTATTAAGACGATCTCGGTCACGTCTCAGGTATAATTGAGGCGCCACGCGCCCGGAATTCGACGAATTTCCGCGTCCACAATTCTTCCTTCCCCCTTTTTCTCTCTCTTTTCTTTCCTCCTCCACTTAGCCCATTGTACGAAGTTAGCCCTCAAATGCAAATCTCTCTCCGTCGGGATAAACCAACCGACACCGCCTGCAAGTCGATCGAAGAATCCAATTAAATTGCCGCGGAACCGGAAGACCCTTCGTGTTAATGCCGAGTCCACGTAAATAGACAGGCGATGCCGCGTCGGGGAAGTAAGAAGACCGATGGTATTATACTGTATACTGCGTATTACGGCGCACCGTTGTTACAGCAGTTCTTGCGCTCCGACTACGCTGTGTTACGGTTTACGTAGCGCGCGCCGAGCCGGCGATGATATACGACGTGACGAGAGCGACGACAAAAAAAAAAGAAGTTATTTTCTCAATGAGAGAGAGAGAGAGAGTTTTGCAGGGCGCCGCGGTAAGGTATTTTACGTATACCACTCTGTTTAAACTCGCGCTAATGAAAATACTGCGCCGCCCGGACGCCGCAAATATTGCGCCGCTATAAAATTGCATATTGTTAATTTACAGCGATACGAGGTCTCCCGGCGCTTCGGGAATTCGCGGCCGTCATTGTTTCGTAGTGAATATAAGCGTCGGCGCAAAAACGATGAAATATTTTCCCGCTGCAGCCGGCCGGATATTATCAGATTATGGAACGAACAGGCTCTCTCTCTTTCTCTCTCTCTGTAAGCCGACCGCGCGCGCCTAACACGTGTCTGCTTGCACAACGTTAATCGCGCAACACGCCTGTTTAAACCCATTCATCCTTTTCCCGTATTGCTCGCGCAGATGGGGCGTCTTGGACCGAGGAGCGGCTTAACTCGTCACGCTGCCGCTCGAGCTCACCGTCGGGGATGAATCGCGCTCGCGGATATCAGAAATGCGTATTTCATTTTCCGGCTTCGTTAAACGCGCAAGAAAGCGCCAGGGGAGGTCGTTCTCGCGCGAGCGATGTCGCGACGCCCTCAAAGAGCAGCGCGTCAAAGGTGGGGGGATCGCCACGGTGCGGTAGGTTCCACGTGCGGAAAAAGCGGAACGGTGTCGTCGTTAGCGTCAAATAGAATAAGACGAAACGGCGCTTCGGTTGCGCATTAATTAGGCTTCGTGGAACAAAGGCGGACGAGTCGAAAGCGGGCTGAGAGAGAGAGAGAGAGAGAGAAAGGTAGGGACGGTGGACTTCAACGAGCCAACAGGGGGGAGCGACAGTGGGACGAGCGACGGGTGAAAGGGTTAAAGAGGAACGGCCGCGCAACACCGTTGTCGAGCGCATTCTCCGCGAAGTGGCGGGCTACTGCGTTACCATTTTTCATTAAGCCAGGCCGCCCACCGACTCCATATTTCAATCGGTTCGGAAAGTGCTGGCGCTGCCGCTGCTGTTCGCTTCTCCTCCCTCCGCGTCTCTGTATAAATACACCGGCGGTGTGTACGCGAGAGTACGTCGAGGCTACGCGAGACACGTGGCACGGCGGCGCGTTGAGCTTCACGCGGGGGCCGCGCAATTTGTTGTTTTTATGATTTAGAGGAGTGCGCGCACAATAATTCAGTCGCCCATGCACCCAGCGACATTCTCTCGCCTGCCATTCCGCCCGGGCCGCCCCTTCTCGTCGCGTCCGCCCGGCTGGTCCTCCATCACCCAAATCCGCGGGGAGTCCGCGAGTACGAGGGAGAGAGAGAGAGAGAGAGAGAGAGAGAGCGGGGGATACATCGTCGATACGCGCGTCCGTTATTAATTCTCCTGCTCGATGCCGAGCGGCCGAGCATCCCCTTTGCTACAACAACGAGCCACCCTTCCATCTCTCGATGTTCTCACCGCTCGCTCGCTCGCACACGGAAATTCGTGCGGCGACGAAGGCGGCGGGAGAGGCGCGCGCGCGGGGCTCGTTAGCGGGAAATACACACGAGTTGTTGCCGCTAAAATATCGCTCCGGTTTCCTTCGTGCCCGGCCAACGTATTGCGAACCCTTGCTTACACGCGGCCGCGCTTGATTGATTTACCGGCTCTCCGGTTTTTGTGGGATTCCGGAGGGGGTAGCTCGTCCGCCTGCCCACCTGCCGCGGGGGAGGTGGATGCGTATTAACCCTTCGGTGACGCGCGCTTAAATCATCTCGATTCGATGGCCCTCGATTTTCTTCCGAATCGCCGGGGCGACACCGCGGGATTTTATAAGCGCCGTCGCTCCGGAGTGATGGATGGCCGGCCGCGTTTGTCTCCCGGCCGTGTGTGCGCACTTAATCACCCGTCCGGTTAATTTTATCTCGAGGTTTTAGCGCGATATAGGCGCGGTTTTATCGGTAGTCCCATCGGTAAATGATGGGTACAGCGGATGTCTCCATTGAGCCGCGGCGAATGCAAACGTCCGCCTCGCGCGATTATACCCCGGGCTGTTTTGTCTGACGTAGGTACGCAAGCGTAAAACGCGAACGAAGCGCACCATGAGCGGCGCGCTCTGACGCTATGATATATAGGCCGTTCAAAGTTCTCGGTTACATCTAAATACCGATTTGTCAGCAACGTTGAAATCCGCTGAAATCGCCGATTACCGCGCGGAGAGGAAGCCCGAACTGCATCGGGGTCGATCCAGCTTCCAGGCTTGCGCCGCCCGGCAGATTTGGGCTTCCGGCCGCGAAACCCTCTCGAGGCATCGAATGGTATGGGCGAATTGCGAGCACACCGGGCCCGAACAATGCAGCCTGCAGCCAAATCCACAAAGTCCTCTCAATTATGCGGCGATGCTAATTACTCGCGAGTACATGCTGAAGGAGAGCCTCCGCTCCACACAACGGCACTCTCTCCGCTGCAATCTTCCATTCTCCGCGCGTAATACCAAAGAGTGAAATGGAATCATGGGAATTCTCGAGTGGGGGGAGGGAGGAGGGGATGTGCATGCTGCGCCTACAATGATCGAGGAATCCCACCTTCTCGCTCGGTGCGGTTTTAATTGGCAAAGTTTAAGTCAATATCTCTCAATCTGCCGACCACGAGAAACTGGATCAGCGCGCTGGATACACGTGCGTCGATCAATTTCACTTGAAACATCACCTCCTCTTGTACTCCACCGACATGATTACGATGCAAGCTTCGATGCTATGTAATCTTTTTTTTTTACAACTCATTTTGAGCGCATATCTGCTCTCTCAAATGAAATTAGTACCGTATAGAAAATTCCCTCGGATTTAATTGGAATCAAGTTCGATTTCTCAAAGTAATTACTGATACTAATTGGAAAGTCCACGCTAGTTTTCTGGTTAGAAGTGTAATATTTCAAACGTACGATTCTAAGTGGGAAATATAAACAGATCCTACTTGGTCATCCCCAACTTTTTCCCAAAGATTGTCTCTGTTATTCATTTTATATTGCGATCGAACAAAAAATGTGAAACACTTTAACCCTTTGCACTCGAGGGCTCCGGAGCGGAGCCATTTAAAATTTGTCTTCAAACTCGAGGGCTCCGCTATGGAGACAATGCAAATAACTTTCAGTTCATAACATAAGGACAAAGACAAATCGTAAAAACTATTGTGTATAGGATATTCCGCTCTTGCTATTTGCATTTGAGTTTGAAGACAAATTTTAAATGGCTTCGCTCCGGAGCCCTCGAGTGCAAAGGGTTAAATATTCACTGTACAACATTTTAGGTATTTATTTCACAGGTTCACACACGCGTCGTGCGCTATTAAGCATAATAATGTTGAAAATATAACTCCGTTTATTGACTTCCTAATTCGATATTCGGTCAAACTGTCACTCGATTCTGGCGATGATAGCCGCACACGGCAGTACACAGCCAATCAGCATCGCGGAAAAGAGGCTTCGTTCCATATTTGGGATAAGAATCTCCAATTAGTATCGTAGTGAGATAACCTTTTTTGAAGCAACTTTTATTTAACGAGTATTCTAATCAGAATCTATGGAATAATTGGGAAAATTTCTATACGGGGTGTGTTATCTCTGAGGAACAATGGAATCGGTGCTAACTGTAGCGCCGTAATGGATAAAATCTCGCCGCAAGAATTTAGTCAACAGTAACCAATGGAGTACTACAGATTTGACAGTGAAATCTTATCATTAATAAGAATAGAGTCAACGAAGTGTGTAAGATTATAGGAGGAGCCTGAGTGGGGGTGTTTTTGTTGAAAATCGACGAGTACTCGCTGATATCGGCGAAATATGTTTAACTGATTTAATCTGAAACATTATCACTGATTCGCTTGAAGAGATTGGAATTGTTCTATCGTGGAATCGTAGATCGTGGAATGCTACGTATATATGAGGCATTCGCGGAATTCTACATACATATGAAGCATTCGGAAGAACTATATATTTGTGCGAGTATACACCGAGAAAAGTGGTTGACAAAATCGGCGGTCAACCTCACTTAAAAAAAATATTGTCCATTGAATAAATTACGCGTTGGTGGTACAATACGTCACGTTGATACAATTGCTCGCCAAATCGCAATCGTTGAATCAGTTGATAACTAACTTAGACTACTAACTATATAATTTGTTCAGTGGATTAAACGCCGTGCTTGAACAAATTTTGTACGTTTAAGCAAAATATCGTTGAGTCTACCACACTAAAAAAAGGATTTGATAATCACTACTAAATTTGGCGAATATTTTCCGACCAAACATTTGTTTATTGCAACCGAATAATTTAGTTTAGTATACTAAATATACGGAATTACAGTACTGTATATACAGTATGTGGAACTAAATTATTTGGTTGCGGTAATCAAATGTTTGGTCAGCAAATGTTCACCGAATTTGAGTACTTATTACTAAATCCTTTTTTCCAGTGCACTTTTTTCTCAGTGTAACAAGGATTAAATTTCCATTTGTACTTTCCTCGAACTGAAAGAAGGATTTGACAACAATTACCGGCTATTTAATTAAACAGTTCCAACTAAATGATTTATCCAGCAACCGAATAATTCGGTTACACGTGTACCATCTATCGTTTACTCGAATTTATTTAACTAAATATTTGGTAATTGTTAGAAAATTCTTCTTTCATTGTGTATTTATCCGCGTCGCCTCGATACGATACGATTATCGCGTTCTTAGACATGAAACGTTCATTCCGCCGATAAGCGTCCTCGTCATAAATCGATACGACACTGCCGTGGGCGCTAATCAGAAGTCGGGCCATATCTGCTGCCGCATCACTGATGCGTCATCGGATGCGTTGCGTCAGTAAATGGAAAGCAAACGGGCGGTTTTGGCACGGAGGAGAGGTCGCGCGATTGGCAAACATCGCATTCGAGGCGCGACTGACGAGAAAAATTTTCAATTAACCGATGCACCCACCGTCGCGCAACGTCGCGCGTTCACCGCCAGCGCGACGATCCGCGTTGCCGCTGCCCCTTTCGCCGCGCCGAAAAAAGAGGCCGAAATTAATTACTCGCGGCGTCAACGACAGATTCGCAGCTGACGGTGAAACGGACGATCGATCGCTCCCTGCCGACGCTTGATACGATTAAACGTCGTCCGCTCTCCTGTATCTCTCGTTTCCTCCGCGGTGTCGTAATTCTGCTCTCTTTACGACGCTCACGCGCGAGTTCACGCCAAGGCGTTGATGAGACTCAACGGCCAGAGGGGGAAAGAGAGAGAGAAAGAGAGATTATGCCGTTTGTTGTTCGAAGTACGTTGCGCGGAGCGCGAGCAAACTCATCCGGATATTCGCCGTGGGAAAAGAATTTATCTCGACGCCGAGAAACACATTTCGTGCTTGTTTCGCGGGGACTCGGTAGGGATTAGATATGATGTTTGCCGAGTTACGCTCACGTAGAGCGGGACGGCCGCGCTATTAGCGCAAATCCGATGTACGCACTTTTTTTTGGCGGAAAGCGATAAACTTGGTTAACTTGGTTAAAAAAAAACACATACACGCGCGCGCGCGCGCGCAGGGAAAAACGCGCGACGGAATAAAATTAACGAAACGCGCATTCACGGCGTTTTTCAATCACCCGTTACTTTATTGTCCGTTTATTTTCCGGAAATATCTCGCACCTGCAGCTATAGCATGCAAATGCGCATTTAAAGGTTTAAAATTTTCATTCCGCGCAAAAACTATTTACATACATCATTCACACACGGGGAACGTTTCGAAAATCAAAAGGTAACGCGATTTCTGTCGCGCGCGGTTGGTTACTGCTCGTATGAAAGAGGCCCGGAACAAAAGCCGAAAGGGAAGCGACCGCTCTTTGATATAACACCGGATTGTCGTAATTCTGTCCGGTATTAAGCAAAGCGCTTGCCGCGCGTCGCGGTTGAAAAAGAAAAAATAAATTCGTTCCGAGGGAGCGCGATTACGGCTCGTCACAGACGCGACAGTGAATTTCTCTCGTCTTGCCAATTACACCTGTTTCCACTTGCCTTCCCTCTCGCGCCGTCGAAACGCCGCTCTCGCATGCGCCTTTTATGCTGAAAACGTTGCCTTTTGCGCCGAGCTATTAGAAATATCACCCGATATACGTTTCATCGAAAAAAACTAGTACTACAGCTCTCCTCTTCCAGTCGAGCAGTCGGAACAACAGACAGGTGGGATATTGTTTCCGCGCATACGAGATGATTAATTACCGCCCGCGAACGGGTAGTTGCGCGGTAGTTGGGCGAAATAATTAAATTGAAATCTGACGAAATATATTTAAGTTGAATGCTATTAGTCGTGGAATAACAGACGCGCGCGCGGCCGACTCTCGCGTTCTTTCCGCGATGGAAAATTAAGTACAGTATACAATAACGCAACGATAATACTAGCGCTTCGCATTGGCGAACTCGCCGGCGCAAACAACGAGAAAGAGAAAGAAACAGAGCCGTAACAACAGTATCTTATTTAGACAACCAGTCGTGCACTTTCGTAACAGCTCTTCAATTGCCGCCGACCTTCTCCCCTTTCTTTGCGACCTCTGTGTACCCCGGAGGGATAGGTCCGGGTACTTCCGCGAGATGCGTTACCCGGGGACCCAGCGAAATTCAATACCCGCCTTCTAATTTTCCCTCATTACCGCGTTTTCTCGAATTTTCATATTTGCCCTGGCCCAGTTGACGCAGAATTCATTCGTCGGAGGGAGCGCGCCTCGCAATTATACGCCGCGTTTCGGCGACGCTTTTAAATTCCACGTTTGTCTTGCCGCTAACAAGCACTCGCGATGCGTATCGCAGAATTGCAGAGGCGAGTTTACGAGCCGCCTACGAATAAGTAGAACGGTGGTATCGGGATATCCGTAACGTCAATACAAGCCCGTAATTAGAGTAATGAACTTGTATACGCGAGCGGCCGACGATCACCCGGCCGTTTGCGCCGCTGAAAGTTTCATTCGAATTTAATCGACGTCTTTGCGCCGAGTCTCGCCAACCGAACATGAAAAGAGGGGCAGCTCGCGGCGATGTTAATTTTTCGTTTCTTCCCACGTTCGCGCGGACGACGCTTCGGAAATTCGTTGCGCCGCGAGTTGGACAGTCGAGCGTGCGCGCGCGCGCTGCTGCACAGTCGGCTTCACTGATTGCCAATATGGCGAAGTGCACAGAGAGAGGGACTATCGCGCACCGTTCTGTATCTCGGATGGTCGCGGACCCACAATGTGCCGCGGGCGTTAATTTCCTCGTGAAACGTATTGCGCCCCTGCGCGATTCAATTGTTCCATCCCACAGTGTTGCAGTACGCGGCGATAGCTCGGCGCGCTCGCGTGGACCTCATAATGACCCGATTCCATCCACTGGGCCAGTGTTAACGCGCGATAAGGCCGCGCTTAAAGCGATTTCCAGCAGCAGCGCGCGGATTTTAGGACCCATCTCTTATCGCACTCGGGATTTATAGTCGCCGTCCTGTTTTATTCCGGGGATCTTTACGCCCACTCCGAGAAAGGATCCGGTAATAGCGGCTAAAATCTCATTAGCCAGTTCAAATTTGATTGTCATTGGCTGAAAGTCGATTATCGGAGGTAAAACGCATTTGCGAGATTTACGGCTTAATCAGCCGAAATTATTACGCCCAGCTAAAATTGATCAGCCGGTTATACGATTTGCAGACGGTAAATTGATTTGTATCGATAGACGGAGGTGAACTTAACAGACTCGAGTGTGATGCTTAAGTGATCGATTCGCGGCTGTACAATTATATCCGTCTTCAGATTGGTCTCGCGATTGCCTTCATTGTTTTTCTAATTTGACACTTGATGTAGTCTATTAATCGTATTCGCGCCGGAGAGGATCCGAATTGTAGAATCGAAACATTCGCTAAATTTAATCGCGTTTTATTCATAATCGTCAGTCGTATCGCGAAGGAACGATCGAGAAAGAGAAAACGGTCGCGGTTGTGATATTTTTCCTTCGAATTGACTGCCTTCTGAAGATTGTAAAAGCCGAATTAGAAGCCGTGGTAATAATAACGTAAATTCTGTTTCCTTCAATAACGGCCGATCGAGACTACCGATTCCGTCGCGAATTTCTGACGCGATACCTACAACAAGTGTCTTTCAGCTGTTGCAAATTCTGTGACAGCGACATAGATTAAACTTTAGGCCTCGGGGCTAACTGGGCTCCAGGCGGCCAGTTGCCGCACCAGTTATCACTCGTCTCTCGCGTTTGCGTCCCCCGTAAAAGCGGAGAGGCTGGGCGCGCGATTGTTTCTCCCGCGGCGGCGGAAACAAATCCGCGCGATGACAACGCGACGCGCGTTGCACTCTACGGCTTTCGTCTACCAATGGAATGCCGCGGCGCAACAAAAGCGCGCTGCACATCGCCCCGCGAAGTGCTGTTTGTTGCTTCCACCTCGCGTGTTTACGCACCGGCGCATTGTAATGAATTCGAGATGGTCTTCCAACGCGCGCGATATTCACCGGGTTCGTTGTTCTCCGCGCTCTTCTACGTATTCAATTAATTGCAACGTACACGTCGAATCTGCACAATTGCACGAGTTGCAGCGCGTGCGCGCCCCATTGTGCAGACGATGCTCTCGCGATATATCGCGGTCACTCGACGTAGGTTTGCGTTATCGTCGCGATCCTCTCAGCGAACTCGGTGCTCTTCACTGGCGATCGTGCGCCGCAAGACACCGTGCGAATATCGCTTCTGGCTCGTTTCACACGCGCACACACTTCACACGTGAAATATAATAACGTTGAAAATATAACCCTGTTTGTTAACTTCCTAATTAGATACTTAGTCATTCGACTCGGACAATGACAGTGGCGAAACAAGCCGCAGCGCACAGCCAATTAACATCGCGAAAACGAGATTTCGTTCTATATTTGGGAATAACTTTGAATATTCTATTTGAAGTCCATACTGAATACGGGAAAATCTGGGAAAATTTCTGCGAGAATTGTGTTCATTTTCGGAAAAATTCCACCGGACTTTTTGCGTGTAACATGATAAAGAGCAATATAAAAGGGATAATTTGGCCGATGCCGATGTGTCAATTAAAATATGTATCACGCGGCGGTCGTGTCCGTTGAAAAATCAATTTGGCCAACTTTTATCGGCGAGTCTGGTGTGCGTTCGGTCTTTTTAATTATTAACATCATCTCTCACTCAACGTGAGATGTTAATAATTAAAAGTGCTCACTGTTGACTGGTTCGCGAGCTCATTCCATGGGATCGATTATTCGAGGGTTTCCACGTCACTTTCGTGAAAACATTCCATCTCGATAATTCTGGCTGCCCATCTAGTCCAGGGTTGCTAACCCGCGGTTGCACAACAGTCGGTGTGAATGACCGAAACTTGGACCCTGCACGAAGCTAATCTTAAGGAATCTTGCACGTTCACGACACGGCGTAACCGCGGCAACATTGCGATGTAATTGCAATACAACGCGCGTTCGACGAAGTATTTTTTCATAGTCACGATTTATAGCACGAGTGACGTGCGTCTTATCTAAACCGTACAGTCGATATAATTCTCGATATTTATAATAGGAAATACGAGATAGATTGCCTTCGACAACAAATGTACGCGAATTCCGGCGTGCGAATTCCTATGTACTAATTCAAGCGGTTCAAAGGACTCCATTACGTTATTTATGCTGAACAGGCCAACCATTATTGCTTTTTACAGTTGACTTTCGGCAATTACATCGCCGTAGACGAAGCAGTCAGATACACACCCCACCCGGAGGATCCTGGCAAGACGCTGCTCACGCAGGAGGCGGTAGTCACCGTCCGGGGGGTGCCACTGACCAACTACATGGAGGATCTCTTAACTTCGAAAATTTCTTTCAATGCCAGCAAAGTAAGTAATCTCCTCTCTTTCTCTCGCTCGTATATCTCATTCATTCGTAAAACTCTTTAAAAAAAAAAAAAATCGAAAATATCCAATATTAATTTGAATTAAAATTTTCGCCACGCACAGTATTTTTATTTGTCATTGCAATAACGTGAACATCGCCGAATTTTTATTCGTCCTTTCGTTAATAAGCAAGAATTCGTTTTCTGTTTTTTTTTTTTTTTTTTTTTTTTTTTTTTTACGATCGAGTGAAAAGCTCGAATCTAGAGAAAAAAAGCGCAGGATCTAGCCGGGAGATTTTTTTCATCGCGCGCTATTGGCGTATTTTCAATTCGGTGGACGGTGTCAAAGATAAAACGCCTCATAAAACGGCGATGCGCGCTCTGACGCGTTTCATAAAAATTTATGAATGATAGCTCGACGAGCGCGTTGTAACCGGCCCGCGGGACAGCATCTTCGCGGCTCGCACGAGAAAGAGAGAGAGATAGAGAGAGAAAGAGAAAGAGAGAAAGAAAGAGGCGTATGCATGTAATCTTTCTTTTTTTCCGTTTGAGGGTCGGCAAGGGTTGGAATGGGTGATCAACAAACTCGAATCCGAGATGAAGGAGTTTGCCTGAAAGGCCTCGCCGCCGTCGCGAAACTTCCGAACTGCCGCTATCAGCACAACACGAGAGAGCGCCGGTGGGGAGCGGCAACTTCTAGATCGAACGATTACGCGGATCAGAAGAACATTAACGTCCCGGTCTTCGTCAGAAACGAGCAGATGATTCGCCGCGGGCCACGTAGATCGCCTAATTGAATTTTGCGGAACTTGTTACTAGGGACGGTTTATAGGGACGGACGCTTCCTTTGAGAGGGATGATTGCCCTCGCAACCACACCACCGGGTCCAGGCCTGCAAGCATCTGTCGAACGTACGGGCGTAATAACACGACTGATGTAGACATATGAAAACGCGTAGGTTTAATTTACGGTGCGTCCGGTCCGATAGAATGAATAAGCAGCGGCTATCTCGGCGTTTTAACCGTGCACTCACGTACCATCTCGGTCGGTCGACTATGCGAACTCACGACGAGTGGTCAACGCCGATGTAGCACGGTGGAACTATTATACTCGGCCAATTTTGATACGTGGACGTCCTCGGTCACGATTTACAAGAGGATTTACGAACGAATACAATCTGTATGCTGTACCTTGTTTTACGAAAGTTCACGTTACGAAATCTTTTCATAAGTATTAGATGCAATTTCTTACCCTCACCGATTCTCTCCGTTTACTACCCTTCTACTAACCTTTTGCGTCAATTATTGGCGATATCTCGGTCGGTTGCATCATTCTTTCGGTGCTCGTTGCGTGCGACGAGCGCGTCCTACGAATTTACCCAACAGACCCAAGGGATCCCCTCAATGTCCCCCGTTGATCGGGCCTAAGGCGAGCAATGCAGGTGCAGACCATCGCGAAGCTACGTTCCCTCGGACTGTCGTGTCTCCTCGACGAGGAGTTCGGCAATCACGACGGCAACTTATCTTGAAATCTACGTGATCCCTTTGACGACGGTCGTCGATGCGGTTCTCGGAAATGGTCACCCGCGTTTTCTTCCGCGCTCTCTGCCACGCGTCGGCGCCCCCGCATTCGAAACGCTAGTACGCGAGTGAGCGATCGATCACAACGTTTCTCGCGCTTTCTCCTTGTACGCTTTGTCGGCGTGCCGAAAATCCAGCCGCCACGACGATTCCTTCCCGCATTAACTCATACACGTTCTCTCTTTCTCTCCAGGCTTTCCTCTTTGTTTTTTTTTTTTCTTTTTTCGTCGGACCAGCCGTATTCCTCCCTTTCGGTCGGCGCGATCCGTTACAACATTCACCACCGACCACTTTTAAATTCCAACTGCGGAAACATGAAAGCTCCCTATCGATTATAAAAGAAACAGAGAACAACGGTGTGCATCCTTTGTGTCAAAAAAATCAAACGGGAGGAGGTAGGGGTAAGGGGGGGGGGGAGAGAAAACGGGAGAATACGCGCGCGATACCCACAAGCACGGGGCGGGCTCACGCGGGGGGCGAGCCAGGATGCTTTAATTTAGCGAAGTCGACATGCACGTCGGACGCGGACGTTGATTTACCAACGAGCTCAGCGGTTCGATAGGAAAACCGAACATCAGACATGAAGCATCCGCGGGTGCGTGGGGCGCGTACAAAGGATGCTGCCCACCCATGTGATAGGAAGCTGTCAATATTTGTCTGCGTCGGGTAACAGAGAGGTTAGCAATGAACCGTAACATCATCAATTATCTCTTACATACCGCCGGCGAGCGCGCGAGCAGCGCGTCAAATTTGTCCCGCTCGTTCCCACGTCGTCGTCGTCGTGCTTCTCGCTTCTGCATCTCGTCCGCTCACGATCGCTCACCTCCGGCGGCGGTCGGCCGAAGGACGTCCCGTAGAAATTGTCTCTCTATCTATCACTCTCCTCCCTCTCCCTCCCTCTCTCGGCCGACCTACCGGCCGGGAGCAATAATGACTCGGCCGAAATTCTGGCCCGTCGGGAATTGCTTGGAATGCCGAGTCCGATAATCCAATGGCGAATCGAACTCCCGCGTGTACGTTATGTACCTCCACACGTGGAAGTACTCGGTAGCATGTGCCGTGAGGAGTGCCCTCCGAGGGTAGCCAGGGCGATCGAAGACCCGGCCGGGAGAAAACGGTATCGGGATATTCGCTGCTGTGGGTATCGGTGATCTACCTTGACCGGGCGTGTCAAGGTCCCCCACGCGGAGTTACCGCGAAGAGATTAACGAGTTGGGCTCGTGTAATGCCCCCCCCCCC
>NW_014556411.1:1472852-1536046 GCF_001313825.1 Dinoponera quadriceps
ATTGATTTGTTTTCCCGTGCCCGCGAGAGATTGCTTATTACGAATGCAGCGACTCGATTGAGATTGCAAGATATTCGCGAAATTTCCCAGAAGCGATATCGGGGCGAGAGAGAATTCATTCTCTTTTCACGTGCCATGGTTTGTAAATTCGAGGTCGACCTCCCACGACTCCGAATTCTCCCAATTTCCCGCGGCTCCTGTATCATCGGCGATTCCGAACAGAGCAATAGCGCGGAACGTGCGGCCGACGTACATATTTACCTTCGGTATCGTCGCGTGTCTCGCCTTATCCATATTTAGATTACAATGCTTTACATTAGAGCAGGTACCGGTGAAGCGGCAATACTCGGGGAGGGGGGGGGGGGGGGCAAAAGTCACTCTCGCNTCGGAAAATCGGTATGCGTCGCCGCTTGCCTTAGAACTCGTGATTCCGCAATGAGACTGTAACAGTGCGCAGAAGAGATCCCTTGGCCGGGACTCATCGTCGTCGTCGTCGTCGTTGCTCTCTCGTTCCTTCGAGGCGTATGTATCCAAGCTCGTAAAAAGGATTCGCCTTTCAGCCGAATCCTCCGCCGGCACTTCCGCCACCTTCCGTATCCTTTCGGCTGTGCATCTCCTGAGAAAGGGTGAGGCTCGCGAAGGATCGTCGGAGGGGCTCATGGTTTACACATCGTGACGGCGCTCTCTCGTCAAAACCCGTAAAAGCTCTCGGGGACGATCGACTTTGAGAGGTAGCAAGCGGTCAAGGGGATCCTCCTCCTCGGTTGCCGATTCACGATCTCGTGAAAAGCTATCCGCCGCAGTCTCGGTGCTCGTCTTATTTTCCTCGCTCCGCTCCGCTGCACTCCTCGCCGATATAGCCTCGAGGGGCCGCAAAGCGGCGTCGATTTTGTTCCAAATAATAAATTCAGCCGGCCCCGGCCGAAATACCCGCCGCATCGCGACCGTCGGGTCGGTCGAGTGCACCCTCCTGAAAAGTTCTAACGGCTGCTTTATTTCCGCCGGACGTTCTTAAAGTTTCGAGGACGCACTTCCCCTCGCGTGCCATGGCCGCGCTCGACGAGGCGAAACTTCGCCGCTCTCGGCAAATAAAAGCCATTTTGATATTTAATCCGGGGTTTTTCTAGCAGGGAAAGTATATACTGTCGGCGGGGAGGTTCATTCTCTCGGAAACACCGGTCGAACACGGGCATCCGTTCGTTAAAGATCGTTTTCACGCGCACTTCGATCGTGCATTCCCGTTAATTAGCAGGAGTGCAGCAGAGGGGAGACCGCTTCGGCATTTTTGCACGCGGATTATCCGGCCGTCAAGCTGCCGTTTTACTTGCGCCGGTAGATAAAGAGAATCGGCCGCAAACTAGCACCCGATGTTCGCGAACTCTCGGTGTATTTCTAAACCAACTTCGTCAATACATCCCGTTTTATCCTTTCTGGGAAAGAACTTTTAATGAGTTCGCGTACACTGTTTAAAGATTTAAAGTTTTGCGATCTTCAAAGAGATCGTGCCATGCTTCTCTAAAGTATTACAGGCAGAGCGGGTGCATTATTACGACGTACAGAACGTCTGCGATATTACATCGTAAAAATTGCCTCTGTATATTAGTTCCTCGCTGGCTGTTACCTATCAAAAACTCAAAGAAAAATGCGTACTGTGTGAGAGACCGGCGAAAGATAAGGAAGCCCTCGAATTTAATAAAATTTAATAAAATCCCGCGAGAATCTTTTTAACGCTATAAAGCGAAATAATTTCGAACGAACTTCATTTCGGCGTCTCTGTGCGCGCGCGTGGAGATGAGGGATTGAGACTGAATTTAAATCCGCGTTACGATCGAACTACTCTCGGTGTATCCCGGCGACAGTAAAAAAGTCATTTCGGAGCACACGATACAACCGGTAAAATTATGCCCCCCTCCCCTTCTACCCCCTCGCCGCGACTTTACGTTCCGGGCGTTCAAGTCTCTTCATCATAAAACTGCGAAGATAATGGCGATGTGAACTGTAAATAATTGCTAAACGTGAGGAGCATCAGCGAACGGCGGCGTCGAAGACCGAAGTGATCTTCTAGTTAATATGTCAGTATATGTATTTCCTGAGCGCACTGTGGTAGATAGTTGCGGCAAAGTTGATCACACACGAAATTGGCCAATGTGTCGGCGTTGTATCGCGTCGACTGTATGCAAGGTACATAGGTATTCACCGTAAAGCAGATACACATAGGTAATGACGGGAGACGTTGAGCCGTCGCGGACGACGCGGCGCATACGCTCGCCCTATTAGCATACAATTATCTTTATGCTTCTTTTATGATTCATATTTAGTGGCGGTTTCCCCGCCGTCGAAAGCCCCAGGCTCGCGTCGAAACCGGCACTCTCGAAGTTAGCAACTTTTACGATCGCACTTGTTTCGGAAAACTTAACGTACCCCGTGCTTGCCTGTTATCGGGCCGCCACGATTCGCTCGCACTCTTGTTAAACGTGCCCCGGAAAGTACTTCCGAGAACATGCACTACACGGAAATTTATCGTCATACGTGCGAACAATCGACAGATACGAGACCTGTCAATTATGTTTGCTTGTCGCGCGCCACGAAACTAACGCGACCCTCCCCCCCCCCTCCTTCCCCCTACACACACGGCCCCCCGCAGTTCCAACGTCGGACGATAATGTCAGGTATTAATGTATCGATATAACTTTTTATAATACTGTGTAAAGAAAAAAAGTTATAAAATGCGATGTAAAATACGAGAGTAATTTTCAATAATAATGTAAAATATTTTTTTGTGTTTTTCATACGAAAGCCGATACATTTGTTTTTTTCTTTTCAGTTCACTTCCTTCTCTAATTATTTAATTGCACGTTCAATGTAAGAGAGAATAAAGGGGAAAAAAAGGCGGAATTCAACGCTAAAACGGCACGAGTGGTATCCGGCCGTATCCCGACGATCTGCACGGATCTTCGGGGCACGCTTACGTGATTCACATTAGGACAAACGACGTCGCGTGTCGTTTCTCTTTTGGAACGGCGAGCGAAACAATAAAGTACAATAACGAAGAGATACGTACGTGCGTATTCGGATGGTACGCCGTACCGTTCCGTACAGTCTATGGGCCACGATCGAGCTTGCAATGACCCGCCATTGCTGGCGGCTACGGCTACCCATTAATTTAATTAATGCGCATCCATTCGCACCGGCACGCGAGCGACCCATTTCCACCCTTTATTTTGCGCCATTTGGGTTTTACTTTGACGAAACGGCGGATCGGGTTTGCAAAACACACACACGCGCGTACCCTCCATGCCTATATGTTCCTATAAAACTGCATATTTTTCGTCACAGCTTCCCGTCGGGATGAGCAATAAAAAAGGTGAAAAAAAGAAGGAGATATTCGGCGGGACGGCTGGTCACCGGTTGCGGTTTAATGAAGATCTCTATAATAATGTACCCGTCGTTAGGCATAGCGTATATAAATTATGCATACAGAGAGTGTTTTAGCGTGTCATTACGGTTGATGTTTCACTTCGTCTGCCTCTGGAGAGTACAAATGATTGTAAATAAAATCAAGTAGTTCGTTTCGCGCGCGCGCGCGCCAAGTACAAAACGACTAGGATTTAAAAAAGCGGGCGATCGATTGTAGTGTCTACCTTCGGGAACTCGACGCAATCCTTCGGACGGATTTTACAAGATCGAGAATTACTTCTGAATGTTTTCGCAGGAAGAGAGAAAAAAACATGTAAAACTTTTTTCGCACATGTGACGTCCGTGCGACGTTGCACGAGCAATAAAGCTAACTATTTACGCTTGTACGTATCACAGCATTTTACCTAATGCCTGTTATCCTTCAATATTTGCGCGACACGTATCCCATTTAATCTGCTCTAACTCACACACGCACACACACACACACACCGTCTCCGTGCGGTACGGTTGTGCGTTATTTACACTGCGCTTACATGCATTTTATTATCCCGGGTGTAATTTCCATTTTCGTCCACCGGACGGAACGTGACGACGCGCTGGCGGACTTAGTTTGTTTGATATTCATTCCTTGCTATTAATCGTATTCAAGAATCACCATCAGCGTAGACAACCGCCATGCAAACATACGTGAAGAGCTCGCTCGCTGGCTGGCTGAATATCCCGCGATCTCGACGAGGGAGGAAGGTGTAAGTACCGTGTTAGTCTTAGGGGTTATGTCGCAGCTAGCAGAGCTAACTAATAGCCTCTTAGCCTCGGCTTAGGGAGGATCATGCTGCAAGCGACCGCACCCTCCTTGGCTCTCAGACTCCGGGCAAGCCCCTTAACCCTGGATGCGATCCTTAAGCCCGCGTCAGGCTTGGAAACGGCCGATTTCCTTCTGCTTCCACCCGACGATGGATTATCTTGCGTCATTGACTGATTTTTAGGTCTTGACCTGAATACAGATCGCGCAGACTGCATCCGCCGGGTGGATTCGCGATAACGTCGTACATATCTGCTAACGGTCTCCGGCTGACTGAATTATGCGGCATTTGGAGACGTGTTATCGTGAGAGTTAACACATGAGTTGCCGTGAAACGCTTCGATAATTGGCGGTAGATATGCGAGAAGGGTCCAAAACCCACAAAATTATGATCTTCGAGATCTTGTTACCAATGGATAGTTTATATATCCTTCTACGTTAAATAAAACAAATATACGGGTCTTATAGGTGCCTAAAATTCATTAAAAACAGTTTTTATTTTCTATTAACTGCGCCATTTTTACCAGTCGCGTCTATTTTACTTATTTTTTTCAAGGGTTAAGCTTCAATGAATATCTTTGAAGAGGGGAAAACGGACTATGCTTGACTTCTTGAGCGATTGTGAAGAACCTCGCTATTTAAATTTTTTAAATCACGTATCAAATCTTCACTTTTCACGAAACGTATTCCACGTGGATCCTTCCTGTGGCCAATTTCTCTTCCGAGCAGATAAACCGCGAGCAGGAGGAAAAGATGAATAATTATTAAAATAGGTCCGATAAAATGGAATGCTCGCCGTGCTTACGGGAAATTACTGGAAATGTCGTGTAACATTGTACTATCAGGAAACGCGCGTTTAAAGTATCCTGCTGAGATCTCTTCTGAATTGAGCCATCAAAAAGTTTCAAGTAAAGCATTAATAAAGAATGCGCACACATAAAGTCCGATAATACGTGTACACCAACACGCGGATGTACCCGGTGCTCTCGTAGTTACCTTTATGTGCAGCGCATGCGACATTTTAAAAGCAATAACCTTTACGGCCGCTTAGAGTTTCTTACAGCATTAATAATGCAGGCGCATATGCATCGAATCCGCCAATAATTTCCCGACGGGGAGGATCTTGACGGAAATTTCGTCCCATAGAGCGACAAAAGAATTCATTTGACGGGAATAATGCACACGCGTTGGCGACCCGTTGGAAACCGCGCGTAATAAAGCGGCGAGCGAAATTCGTCCGCCGGCGTATCGGCGACCGTATTTCGCGCCAATGCGAAAAGTTTGGCGGGGCATTACGGGCCGAAGGGTTTCGTAAACTCCGGCCGGCGGCAATATAGTATCATTATCTCGCTTACAGCATGCTAAAGAAAGGGACATCGCGCGCGAGATTCACAGCGGCGACGGTACAACACCTTCACGCAGACTTTTACGGACGGCAATGGGACGACGTTTCCTTCGACCGGCGGCGGCAAAAAGCCGATAGAACACACGTAAACAAATCCACGAGAGCCCGGGAGCTCGTGCCGGCTCCCAATGCGCCATTCATTAATTAAATCCCGTTTAAGTAGCCGAAGTATACGATGGTAAATAATGGGACAGCCGGCGACGTGTCCCGATAAACTGGAACATCTGGTCGCTCTGACTCGAACGTATACGTCGCCGTTTGTTTCCCCGTGAAATTAATTCGAGCCCATGGGAGCCTGCCCGGAGGTTCGCCGGACAGCCCACCGGCACGCCGGTGATATTTCAAAGCGGCGAAAACCTGCCGATATACAATGGCGACGTCGGCATCCCTTTCGCGCTGCTAAATAAATTAGCCGACGAGCAACGCCCAATCGTGATCGCCTCCGGCGGTTTTTCACGTCTCTCCTCGCGGAGAAGCGAATGTATCGCCTGTGTTTACCGTGTCATTTCGAAACGCTGACGTCCAGTGTGTAGAAGCGTCGCTTCTACTGCACTTCCTTCCCCGATACTCTCTGCCGTGCTAATCTCCCCATCTCGGGGAAAATACCATTATTGTCACGCGCGGCGCCGAAAGAAGGATCAAATGAGAGAAGTCATCGACACGGAACGTGTATGTACACACACATATATATATACATACACACACAGTCGGCCAATTAATAAGGGCAACCCGGGAATAGTCACCTGGGGTCATTTCAGATCCCAGTGGTCAGAAAATGAAGCTCACGTCGCAGTGGGTTTTCTTTACTGATTGGAAACCCATATCTACCTTTCATTTGGACATTTAGAGACCTAACCTGTGCCAGAATTGGCTGTGACCCGTCTTATTCATACTGTAATCCTGTAAAAACTCGTTGGAATACGAGTGATCTTCACGTTACAAAATTAGTCAAATGTGGTAAGATATAGCGACTGTATGTCGATGCAGCACTCTGTATACACACACACACGCGCGCACATACACACACACAGTCACGACTAAAGGTATTTTTCCTCGATGAGTGTCCGACAAAAAAACGTGTATCTCCTGAGGATTACTAAAAAATCAATTCTCTCATTAGTTACGGAATATGTAACGAAATTCACAAAGAAAAAAAGTGTTACACTTTTTAATCAGCCGATTATGTATATATGCGTGTATGTGAGAAGAATAAAGGAAAAGGAAAGGGAAAATAGGCCGCGATGGCGCCATAACGAATCGCGGACATTTAGCACCAAGTACCGGCATTTCGCGCGTTCGTGATTATGCTAGTTTAATCGTCGACGTACTAATCGCAGCCCGTGATCTTGAGAATGTTCCTGCTGCGGGCAGGCGATGATATCACGTCGTTCGTGTGTACGGTGGTTGAATACGAAGTGCGGATACCGGTGACTGAATCCGCTCGAGGGTGGTTTACAGGACAAGGGGGCAATAATCCGAGGATGGTGGCGGTCCGACCAATATTGCGAAAGTTTCTGAGCTTGCTCTTGGACTGTTAAAGTTCAGCTCGTCGGTCCCTTCCGCAGGAGGACTGACACACGATCACGAGACAATAAGGAATGCGGCCGGATGTTCCGCAAAAGTCGCCAGACGTTCCGACATTGACGGATACCCGTCATTTTTTCACCAGAATATATTACGTCATATTTTAAGAGCGAGCTACACCCCGCGTTCTCGTTGCTAGACGACAATCATACATTTTTTTTAATGTTCCGTACTCAAGCCGTATCTGTCATCGGGTGGAAAACTGGAAGTGTGCAGTTTTGCGAACTTCGCGAATTATTTACGTCGCAATACGCTGCCGCGCGACCAATTCGAAGTTTCCTCTCTCTCTCTCTCTCTCTCTTGCTTGGTAAAACCGTAACCCACGGCGTCGGAATCGTAATCCACGGTGAATCCGAAATTAAAAATGAAGATGGATTACGTCGTCGTCCCGCCGGCATTAATCAGCGATGCAGCCAAGTATTTTTAGTTACGACGCCATTACGATCAATTTCACACCGTCGATCTTCGTCTCTCCTATATTTTATTCCGCAATAAAAATGAGAGACGTGTGAAAGCGGGAGATCGATCACCATAAACGAACGGGGGGGGGCGAGCGAGTAGGGAGAGGGGGGTCTTAAATATTCGCGTCGCACGGTTGCTATTTGAAAAGGCGACGTGTCAAACTTGCGGGCGCGTCAAACGGGCCGCAGAAAAATTATCAGCCGTACCGCTTACTCACGAAACTTTCATTTAGCGGAAGCCATAACCACGAATCGATTTTCCTGACGATGCACGGAGCGAACGCGCGCCCTCACCGCGGAAATTTAAGCGACCGATTCGCGCATTATCGCCCGATCATTACTACCGGTGTGAAAACTGCGAGGGATTATATCGGGCCCAAATGTGCGCACAGCGGCCTCCATTTTGCCTGTAAGTCTCTTTTATGAAAGTAACGTGACGAGATATATATACACGTGAGTTCGTCGCGCGCAATCGGTTGTAAACGTACGAAACAGCCGCGCGTTGACGCTCGATCGACCTCCGCGCGGCTCGTTAAAGTCATTTAACGAACCGCTTAGGGCGCAGATAACGGAAAGACGTTCGGGAAAGTGCAGCGGTGACGGCGTGGACACACAACGTTTTCCCATAGTCGCCGTAGCTCGCGGCAGTTGTAAAGTCAGCGCTATAGCCCGCCATAACACCTCCGCCGTGGTTTAACGAAACGTCCATCACCCTCGAGGAAAAAAAAAAACTACCGAGCGTTGCCGACGGTGCGATTCCTCTCTTATTCCCTATCGCCTAGAATTTCTTCCGGATGAGGATCCCAGCTCGTTTGGGTCGGTGTTATTATTTTCTAATGTTGAACAAACAGACATCGGACGTACGAGGGAGCCGTATTACTCTTTTCCCCCATTCGAATAGCCATTACTTCCCAAACGTTACGCTATAAAGGGATACTCGAGAGCTGAACTAAAGCCTTTTCTCCGGCTCATGTAAAGTGCCAGTTAAGTATCTTACCCGTTTTCACGGCGGGAAAATTTCCCCATTCTCCTTTTTCCCCATTTTTCTCCTTTCTTTCACGTAGCAGGGAACGGGACATTTTAAACGTGATATTTAAACTGCGCGAAAACGAATTCCTACGAATGTTTTTGCAGGTAGGTTAACTGTCCCGACGACTCGTATTGTTTAATCGATTATCCGCCGGCTGGTGTGAACTTTTGCATCCGCAAATGTTGGTACAGACGACGCGCGCGATTTAATATCTTCTCGTGCGATCTTTTTCGTCCCCGGCTGTACGCGATATCCAGTTTCGAGGATGTTCCGTGTCATTTAAGGGATCGTCAAGCGAAATCGTGATATTACCCCGATGAGATCGTTCGTATAGGGCTGCGTAAAAAAGTCCGTAGAGGGGCTGAGAGTGATATTGTATACGAGGAATTCACGAGATGTGTAAGTGTGAGTTCGCGGAAGTGAGATAACTCAATGCTTTTATTTCACCCTGATAATAATATCGGCGATTTTGACGCTTAACATCATAGGTCTCTCAGTCTACATTACGAAAAAATGGTAAAAATCGTGGTTTTTTGCATGATTCGGTCTTTTGTGAATTATTTATTTTTATCAAGTTTATTATCAATTTTTTAAATAGTCTTTGACTAAACTAATTACCACTAAGAGGGCAATTATTTCATTGCATCAGTCTGATGATAGCAGTGATCACATGGACTCAACTTTTTCTTCTTAATTTACAATTTATTTAATTTGTATTATTATCTAAATTATTCCTGTAACTTTTTACAGTTTTAGGATTGCATAATAAAACTCAACAATTTCTTTAAAACTATTATTTTAACACAAAAGTTTCTTTAACACTTTTATTTTGACGTAAAAATTTCTTTAAAACGAATTTGGAATAAAAACAAATCGATCACATTCAGAAGTTTCGTTACTAAGCTTAAGAAAAAGGAAAAATCAAAATCCTGATAAATCTTCTAAAAATGAGTGCTTTAAGAACCCCAAAATTCCCTATTGTTGACCAATTGTTGACAGCAAATAGAACATCAAGTAACATCACAGGCCTCCAAGACTTTTACGAATTTACGTTTAATCAATCTAGGTTTCAGAGACCTGACACGTTGAAATAAAATAGCGAGAACTTACCTACAGGAGCTACAGGTTCATATCTCACAAAAGTTGAAGGTCGACGAAGTAATAAAGGAACAGGAATGGGGTGCAGCGTCTTGCGCAAAACGTAAAAGAGGGGATAAGCGCAAGAAAACACGTGTAGGTCTCGTGGATTTACTATGTTGGTACTTACTTACTTGGTTCTTTTTAGCTGAACTGGCTACAGTAGTTGACGAAATTTACGAACACCGAAGCGTAAGAATCTCGTACGTGCGCGTTTCAATGCGTATGTAAATTACCTGAACTAGTGCCAGTAGCCAGTTCAGCTAAAAAGAACAGACCAACTGTCGAGGTTAAGGCGTACCGTATCGGTTATAGATTCATTTCCCCGCGTTCCGAGCTTTTCTCATGCCCGGGGCATCGCGCATTACGCCGGCAGCGGTCCCAATACAAGCGCGATGGAACTGCCAGCGTGGAAGAGTCATCGCTGAATAATAAAATTCCGGCGGTCTCGTGCGACATATAAAGCAACGTGCGCGCGTGTGTAGGGTCGCCCGCGGTGCTCGAAATTCGGCCGTAAATGATGGATCCTGATGAGCCCCTGGATACCAGCTCGCGGAATATCCCATTCCACGGGCATCCTAAAACGCCCGTTAAAAGGTGGCCGGGTGGATGCAGCAGGGCGGCGCTTCCAAATCCCCCAAACTTCCGGCGTTGGCTCAGCAGATGTCTACGAGTTACCCGGCGACGTGTAACTGCGTATGTGACGTAGCCTGCTCGCCCGTAGTGCCCGGTAATACCCGCGGTTGCCCATAAAGGGAGTTCACAAACGACTAGCATGCTTTTCCTCCCACCGCATTTTCCCTACCGTCGCAACGACCGCGCGCGGCGGAATGCGCGAGTTCGCACCGGCGAACGAGTATAGACTGCGACGTGTAGCGTTTACTACGTGCCGATCCGTCTGCTTCCGGTTTCCGTGGCTCAAGTGTTCCTCTCGCTTGCGCCGAAATTGCACGCGATATTCCTGCGAGTCGTCGCGCACGTGTGCTCGACTCACACTTCGGCATTTCGCCGGAAGTGTCGTCGCGATTATACTCTCGATCAGGAGACAAAGCGTATTCGGCACGTCCGAGAATAATTTTCATTCGTTCGATGCGGTGCGGATTATTCATCGATCTATCGAATTACTCATTCTTATTAATCCGTCCGGAGCCTGATTAATTTTCGAACGGAAAGGAGTCGTTTCTGTAATTGCGCATGAAGTATGTGGCTTAATTTCGAGTGAGATATAAGCACACTCGAAGTCGTGATATATCGGCGCGAGAATGTGCGGCCTGATTTGAAAATATAAACAGACGTGTTGCACGACAACTTGATAATAAGAATGATACCGGTTTTAGAAAAGTGAAGTTTAAAGTCAGCCTGAAATGGAAACGATTCTTGGATACGACGCACGCTTACGAGAAGGGAAATGGCGCGTTCGCATTTGCAATGGTTTACATTTTACAATAATCTTGAACTTTGATGACCGCCAGTGGCACGAAACGGAATAGAAAGCTAGATTGTACTGCCGGTACGTGCCAATCCGCTCCCTCGAGGTTTCGCGAAACGCGATTTTCAGCTGCGAGTTCTTGGCTGAGTTTACCAAGGGTGTATGGGCAAATATGCGACTATTCTGTTTTTCCGTACATGAGGATTACGCCAAGTGGTTTACCGACGGGCGAATGTTTACTCAATACTTGCGGCGTACCGCTCGAATACTAAAGGTCGATGCAAGATTAGTATTTGTTCTTCAACCTGATTGAAGCCGGGCGCGGTAAACAAGAGGGAGAATATACGAAGCTTACCGAGTTATAATATCGGAAAATAAATCGATATATTCACTCGACTGGGCGTTTTTATTTCAAAATGTTTAGCGTCTGACCTCGATGTATTTATGTACGTGTATTTATGTACGATCTATTTATGTACGTGTACTTAACATTAACACATAATGTACACGTAAAAAAGGATAATCTCCTCCTATCTGCGCGGAGGAAATATTCTGGTAAAAATTATATCTGATAAAAATTGTGTAACGTCGGACCATATTGAAATTACGACTGAAATTATGATGTGTGTTGTAATCTTTGGCGATGTGTACAATGAGATACGTCGAGATTACAGCACACATCATAATTTCAGTTATAATTCCGCTATGGTTCAACATTATAAAATTTGCGTGGTAATTTTTACAGTGTATATTTTCTCCGTGTATACTGTGTTCTCCGTATTCTATTCTTCTCATAATATTAACTTATATCGTTGATAGTTACCATTTATTATTACACTGATTTATTGAAGAATCCTTTTAGTTGTTTCACCAACTGAAACTAAACTGACCGAAGTTGAACTGTAACGAACCGAAAAAAGGAAGGGATTGCGTGGGGCTACCCCTACGTCTTTCCGAAAAGTCGGCCTAAACAGTTCGCAGCACATCAGGTTCCCGTATAACAACGGATTGTGGAAACTCATACGCGTCACCGCTCCGTAAGCCAGCAATCTACGAGGGTAGATCCCCCATACATTTTCCAAGGATCTTTACGGCTCTCAGCGTTCTGCGCCGTGTGTACTTTAATTAGCTCGGTTCCTCCTGTCCCGTATGGTTAACGATATACCTTTCAACCTTCTAGCGAGCGATTTTAGCGAGCAATCGCGAAATTGTCTCACGTGCTCACGGGCTTGGGCTTTATTTGCTTCGAACTTTGAACCTTCCGCAGAGTTACTGCGGAATCGGAGTTCCGCGATGAAGTGACGGCACTGCGTTATCTGGAATCTTAATGGAAGTGACGACACGGTGACTGCCTCGTCGTGATGGAACTTTATCGCTTGAAATGTGACACGGTTGAATGTTTGATTTAGCAGTGATATCGACGAGTCATCGGCCAGAATGAACGTAACTGGATCCTAGTACGAAATAAGCGTCAGGTGATTCGATGAAAATGCAATTTATGTCGCTACTATATTTCGCAACGTTAGCTTATTTGCAAACAGATGAGGGGGCTAGTTATTAAGGTCGATCACCGCTAACACACTAAGAAAAAGCACTTCAAAATTCATCTGTGACGGACATAAAATTTATCTCATAGAAATCAATCTTATATTACACAGCCTTACAAACCTTATTTCCACGGAATAAATCTTATATCCTAGAAATACATTTTTAATTACCTTTTCCTCAGTGTGATATAGTCCATACTTATTTTAGTTGATAACTGAAATTATCTAAAGAATTAGAAAACTGTCGAAAATTACACTTCAACTTGTAATCTCACATTTAAATTAGATCTCTGAATTGTTTATACAGCATAATTATATAAGGTCCCATCTATGTGACAGCAAACTAAAGTTATTTATTCTCCCCTCCCCACTAAAGTTATTTATTCCGCCCTCCTCGCTACTCTATATTTATAGGCAGCTGTATCAGAACTTGTAAATAGATGTCATGACACGTGACTCGTCGTCGGTTCCATCTAACATCCAATCCCGAGGTCGTCTAATGACAGCGAGCGTTATCTGCCGGAAAACGAAAAACAGATAAACTTTATCTCACACGAAGTGAGATTTCGTCGGTAGTATCGTTACGACTACGTCGCGGAGAGCACGACGACGTGCGCGAAAGAGAGCGAGAGAGAGGCGAACGATTCAGCGTGCACGCCTCTCGCGCATCGCGAGGAAGCACTCTCGTTATCAGTATCAGTCGCCGCCGTCGCGCGCACAACTCTCACTCGCGACGAACAGTCCTCGCTTTCATCGGCGTAGTCCCTTTTTCTTTCTCTCCTCGTCTCTCTTTCTCCCTCGCTAACGCGAGCGCGTGTGTGCTTCCGCCGACACACCGCTCCACCCGGGTGTGACTTTGTGGCGCGCCGTACGCTCTGCGTCACAACACGCGTGTATACCTGCGCTCTGTCACGCGCAACACCAGCAGGACGCGATGCCGACGCCGGAGTACGAGTACGGTGAGACGCGGCTGCGATCGCGCAGAACAAAGAGCGTCACGAGAGCGGAGGATATACGAAAGGCGGAACAGATGGTCCGCAGGTCGCAGCCCGACAAACCGTGAGTACGCACTGTGTTCCCCACGTCCGCCCACACGCGCTCTCTCTTCTTCCCACTAACGTGAATACGGACGCGATACTTGCTCGGCGACGCACGGCTGACACACGTCGCTGACGGCGAAGAATATGACGAGGATGATGATCGTGCACCTGTGACGGCCGCAATTGTCGGCGAAGCAGCGCGACAACGTGAAATTTTTCGCCACCTCGAGAGACGCACGACATAACAGCCGTGCTCCGCTTTACGTGCGCATGCGTGTCCCGCGCTATGTTTAGTAAGGCGCCGCGAGAGGGGAGATTCCTCAACCTCGGCAAGCGTTCTCCGTCTCGTTTCAGCCGTCGCGTTTTTGCCTGCCTCGCTCCGACATGTGTTGTAATCGATGCGTGGGTCAGACGACCGGCGTCGTCTTGTTTGCGGTCGAGCTACAGCTCGTTTCAGCTCGTGCAGCTGTTTTTTTTTCACAAGCTGATCGAGAATTAAAGAAGCGACGGCGGTTACGTATCATAGACGTACTGGTATAAAATAACGCTAATGAGAAACTATGGTTTTTCGGGCGATTGACGTCGCGCGCGACGTGAATTACATCGACGAGGTCGAGCGTGTATGTATTGACTTATAAATTGTGAAGACACGTGTTTCATATATCGTCGCAATTTCTAAATCGGCACACACACTCGTCGTGAGAAAGTTGCGGCACACTTTCCACTTTTTCGAAATCGGCCTTGTGATTTTCGGCGGTGCCGCCGAAACAAATGCCAAACTGTCAACGTCATCGCTCGTGTCGGACGTGATTTATATTCGTTATCGCATTTGTGATGGTAATGATTACCCCAACCTGAATTATATACATGTTAGGTAACGCAACGGAGAATTACAAAAATGTTGACAAACATTGTACTCGACGTACAAGCTGTTACATCATTAGCGTCATCACGTCCACCACTACAGTAATGAATACGTTGCTTATGACACGGAAATAAGCATTTAAATACCTCAAAATGATATGCGCATGAAAGTAAATGCATTGAGAATTTTAATTACTTGTTTCATGAAATATGTAAGACCGTTTACGTGAAGTTGCATATAGATAATTGCGATACGACGGATAAGAGTCTTTTATCATTATATAAGATGAGCTAAATTTTCACGGCGACGTAAATCGTACTTCGCATATAAGATTCATAACGGACGCCAGCGATATTGAGATGGTATTGTATGTTAAAATAACATTTGAGATATCTGAGAAAACGGTACCATTTAAACATATTGAACAGTTTCTACGCACACTCCGTGTTATTACATAAAACACAGTATTTAAACGAAACGCCTAAAGGGGAATAATATCGTGTTTTTTTTTTTTTTTCATGCAGTGCACATTCATGATAATATTCTTAACCTTTGATTTATGCGAAGACACGTACAATATATCTGGACTCATCCTTATATAATATAATAGTCAACAGCGTCGTTAGATTACAAGCTTCTTAAGTGATGTTTGTTTGACGTTCAATTGACCTTCGGGAAGTAGCGCTGCGTTCAAATCGTTTCAACGGCGCGATCGATCCGCAGAATGTGCGAGATTGGTTCGTCATTATATCGGGAAACACGAGGGATCATTCACAGAGAGCAAACAATTGCTCCTCGGAACTTTTGGACATATTTAGATTGGCCAAATCTCGTTCGTCAAACGGAGTTGAGTTTCCGCTCGGCTGTGCATAATTAATGCACACATGTCGCTATTTCAGAGCGACGACTTCATGGAGAAACGACTTCCAGTCTATTCCGTCGAAATGTCTATCAACGAAGTCGAGTTAGAGCTTGACTACATTATGCCCAACTTCGAATACTGAATCAATCTTTAACGACATCGATCGAACACGAAGAGCGCTTCGGGGAATCGTCTTGGGAGAGAAGGAAAACTGTGTCTCATGAGACACCTAAATTCTGACTTCATTATCGTGAAATTTGTGAAGAAAAGTTAGGAGTATGAGGCACACAAGAGAGAGATAGAGTATAATATAGAATACTTCGCAGCTTCGGCCAGGAATTGCTTGCATCTGTGACTTCTGCGGAACTTTCTCGTCAAGCTACGATCCAACTTCATAGTTGAAGCTTTAGTTACTTGGAAGTTTCATTATCCCATTGTTCCATGCGTGGTGATTTGGTTGTTTGCCTGTGTTCACGTGGTACTCTATACTGTAAATTACTTCATATTATCCAGCTTCCACTCTTGTCAATCGACGAGTAAAAATAATCGTCAATCTTTTACGAGTTTTACATCGTAATATCTAAATTCCTCCATTTAAAACACGTGGCTGAAATTCTAGTGGGATCATTTTCTCGGAACATTAATTAATAAGAGAATCTTTCTCATAACACGTTCTGCGGTTACCGAGACGGAGATTCGTCGTGAAATGTGCCAACGTTTATGAACTCCATGGTTCAATACGAAGTGCGAAGTCGAAGGATATCTAGTTCATTCGGGGAAGGGCATGATTTTATTTGCTCTGTAGCAATTATTATCTTTCGAATAATTCAGAAAAAGACACTATACTGTATTCTTTCGTAATAGTTCGTATTTTTTATTATTCTTTTATCAACCAATCATCACATATTTATTATAAGTAACAATGAGGAACGTGTTATTTTACTGCGGCAGCAATATAATGCAGCACGCAGGTAAGTATTGTTCGTATGAAAACAAATACTTTTTTATGCGTGTTGTCAGTATTAAAAAATTTAGTTTGATCAAATTGGAATCGCGGTTTGAATAAACTTGGATGGATTTGTGAAGAACAAGTAAACAAAGCTGTCGTTTTGTAAAATGCTTCATTTAAATAAAGCGACGTAAAATATCCGTAAAATGACCACAATAATGTTACCTAGGCATTGTAAAAAATACGCCGTTCAATAGCGTGAAAATGAAACATTTATATTCCAAATATATTTCAAAAGTAGCACCATGTTTCTGTGTGATGTCGAAATTTCAGCGTTTTAAAATTAATTAATTATTTCCCACATAATGATGTCGAGTATTCGTTTCAATGGAAAAATATCAATCTCGGATGTTTCCTATTTTTTCTCTTAAGAGAAGAAATATCAAATTTGCTTTTTATAGGAAACTTTTACAGCGATATAACTTTGTATACGCGTTATCGGGGCAAAGTATGAATCACTTATCACAGCCTGCAGGTTTTATCGTCGGTTCAATAATATCGACTTGCCTGGAATTTGAACTCACTTCCGTCGTTCGGTATCGTCAGGTCGCGGGTCAAGGTTAAGGACAACGAACTTTCGATCACGCGAATGCGCGAACAGTTAAACGCCTCCGTGCGCCTCGGCGCGCCTAATTAGCTCTCGACCGTGGCGAGGTTTTGCTTCGACGCGCCTCAGCAAACCCTTCCGCGGGGTAGTCGTCACCCTCCACCGACTTCCGGAACCGCTGACGGTTCCATGGAGTCGCTCGGCGAAGTATGCAGACCACTTTCCTGTGCCGTTAATTAAAATGTTAATTCGGGTGACACAGCAAAATCGCCCCATCGCGACGCTGTCGTTAAGCTCCCCCTCAACGATCTATCCAGCTACACTTCAACAGTTTCTTCTTGTAGAAAAACGTGTCGCTTTATTTACATTATAATTTAAGTGTAATTGAATATATTGAACTAGCGGATGTTACTTCCCGTACTTCCGTTTTTGATAATATGTATCTTTTTCATTCGGGCAAATGAACTTTTACTGTTTGCCTACACGATTGCATAGATCAAGGGAATGCGGCTGCTCCATTATCAAGTGCGTTTGCCAATCAGCGAGCATTTCACTAGCAATGGAACCTAACAAATTGATGGGCCGTTTATGATTTAACTGGAAGTAGAAGCTACATACGCGCTTTGGTAATCGGATTCGCTAATCGTAGTACGCCGGTCTCGCGTTGAGATGAGATCGTGTGTTCGCGCTTCAGCAGAAAATTGTCAGTTAATTGTACGTAAAGTGAAATAACGTACACCGTAATGACGGTAAATCTATTTTTTGTAATCCTTTTTGTTCGTTTATATTACAAAAAGTTGATCGAGAGTATATGAGATATGAAAAAGTTAATCCACGACTGAATTGCTAACTGTAAAAAATATTGGATCTGCTCGCAATATATATGTGGGATGATGAATATACATTTGTAATCTTTGGTGCGACATATCCGACATGCATTATATTGCGTGAGTTGTTATCGTACCTTTCCTTTTTTTAGTGGCTGTTATTGGGTAAAAATATTGTATTATTAAATGAAGCACAAGACGACTTGAACGACAGTTAAATAATTAAAGTAGTTGGTCTGTAAGGTGCCAGATTTTCAGCCCCTTGGATAATATATTAAATTTATTATTTACTGAGAAAAATACTTTTCTGAAACATTATTTAACTATTTAAATAATAAATGTTGATTTTAAGCGACATCAAGAGAAGTACACGCACACATAATATTACAAATACAGAGATATTATTCATTTTTTTAGTTTTCTTATTAATACTTTATATTTATGCGTCAGTTGAGCTAATAAATGTACACGTAATAGCAAATGGCAAATAAATATTAAATATGCGCATATATACATACATGTATCGCGGGCATTATTATAAATTGTAAATTTCCAACGTCTATATTTACAAAACAAAATAGTCAATAATTCAAAAATGTTTGTACGTCTTTGTATTAATCCTTAATATCACAACAATTTTACATTAAAATTCTAAATGAGTTTTAGAAGGAATTAAAAATAGAAATTGAAAATAGAATCTTAATTTCGAAGAATACATATAAAAAATGTAATCTTTAGTTGCGAATATCTCAACCTCCGAATGATCAATCGTTTTCTAATTTTATACATATTCTAATTTATTAAATACAGTTTGTGGATTCTGTGGACAAAGTTCCACGATTAAACTGGGATAGCGGACGTGTTAAAGACGTTTCGACGAATAGAATTTCTCACAGGAGCAAATGTGCGACACTGAAATAACTAAGAATTTTATCCGATTTTGTTTTTTAGAAAAATATACTATCGTATAGTTCGTTACATCACGTCAATCTTATATGTGCACTTATATGTGTTCTCTCGCGAGTACTTTTTTCATCGCACGTCGTCTAACAAGACAGGGAAGGAGAGAGACAAGGACACAGCGAAAACTACGCCTCCAACACGATATAATGACTTGCAAACAAAAGTTTCTTGTTCTCGAAAATAGCGAGTCTCTTTTGCCTTGCCTTGCGTCGCAGCTTCTTTTCCATCTTGGCGTGCGCCTCCTTTATTCCCCGGCTCGCTCCTTACACCGGCGAATCCATCCCCGAACAAACGATCCTTATATTTACTCAAGGCATGTTTGTCGAGCGCCCTTCTTGTTTTCGCAAGTTTGCAATTAGACGCGCGATGGGTAAGAGCGGCAGTCGGGTAATATCGGATTCTCGTCCTCTTCTTTCCGCGTGTGAGCGACGGGTTGCGCGGGAACGCAGGGCGAAGGACGGGATCGGCTTTCCAGTGTATTTCCGGAATGCCCGAGATTGACTTCGGAGTTTCCGATCTCCCGATCTCGCTTCTGGATTTCGGTCCAGGAGTATCCGGGACGTGTTTGCCCACCTGATTCGGTGGTTCGCTTTCGCCTCTTGTCGTTAAAGGGAATGGCTGAGTTTACCGACGCATTGTTTAACCGTGTTGTAACTCCCACTCAGCTAAACAACAATCGATTATCGTCATAGACAAGATACAAATTAGTGCCTTACACGTTGTGCACCAGCAGAGAGGACTAACAAACTCGATTAAATGTCATATCGAAAGAGCTTGCGCAAGTGTATGCATCTCAAGCGATACACATTTTTTATGTCAAATATTATAGACATTCATTAATCCTAGAATACAGCATGCAGTAAAAAGCATTTTGCATCTGTATTAAAATCGGCCTTTATTCAAATTTGTATGTTAAATTTTGAACATAACCCGTATTTATTTAACCTGTGTGTTAATTTAATATATTGTATTTATTTTATCTCAATATTTTGTGTTGAATCAACTTACTCAACTGTTAAAATAACATTTGTCAGTGTTAAAATAACACATGTTATACTTTAGTGCCGATTAACAAAAGTCTTACAGTTTTCCTTTTTTAACCGTCATAACGACGTCGTCAAGACACAGTTAAGAGTATAGTAGCATAGAAGGTTAGTGTGTGTATATATTCTACGGTTAAAAAGAAATCACGTTCAACAACTATTGTTACAAATTAATAGGATCCTATATTCTCCGTCGATTATCTCGAAGAGTATAAGATATACCAACAAATTATTCCCTAATGATTAAGCGCGAAGCGTTGAAAGCAAATCTCGCGGATTTTAATTTACGCCAATTTACGAGCGTTGCGTTATTATCGCGTGCACTAATACTAACTTTAGAGTCAGCCCTACCTGCGCCATTCTCTAACCGGGTGGCGCGTTCTCTGACAAAAAGCCCCTTAATAAACCCTGAAACCACGCGTCATCCCTGCGGCGGGCGGCAAATTTTCGCCTCGGCGTTCAACGTTCCGCGGCAAATTTTTGCCGCCCGTCTACCGCCCGTTCTCCTCCATCGTGACTTTTTTGCATTTCGTCGAGTTCGGCAAAAACTTTTAATCTCTCGCGAGCCTGGCACAGAGACCGCCTCGTGTAGCGCCTTCGAAACGGATGAGGATTAACGGTATTGTGCTGTCAATCCCGCAACCCTTTCCACTCGTGCTGCTGCCTCGCAATTTTTACCGTTCTTTCTTTTCCCTCTGTCTCCCGGCTCGGCGGACCGTTCTCTCGGTAAGATTGTAGGCGGCAGTGCCGGATTTCGCGCGCGAAATCAGGCGGAAGAACAATGGTGGCGATTACGCCGGGCGGAAGGGACGGAACGAGTGTCCGGATTAGGAAGGGTTGCGGTTTTTTCGCGGCAACACAACGTCGCCCGACCCGGTGCTTTTCCTCCGCTGAATCACCGCGAAGATGACGCGCCCTGATGATATTTCGCAGATTTATACTTCGAAAACCTTGCAGGGGGATCACGAAATTCGGAATAATAGCCCGGCAAAGAGAGATCAAGCGCGAAGCAATTATATCACAAGCTGCACATATTACGAGTTGTTTATAATTACTCGATTTCACCCGGAAATAACGCACGACCGCGCGGCGTTACGAATGTTTCTTGCAAATTGCACGTGTGTGTCGCGACCGACGTCAGTTAATCTTCCCACAGCGTTGTCACGGTGGTTGAAGCCGGTGGCGAAGAAATATTCTGCGTCGGGATGTACGGTCGGAATAATACAACTGACATTTAGCGTATGTATCTTCGCGGCGCGCTGAGACCCGCAATTATACCGGCGTAGCCGGTAATCGCCGAGTCAAAAGGAACGCAATTTAGTCGGACCGTGGCTACGAGGTCAGAGAGACCGCGAGGTTACCGTGTGGTTGCGCAAAGGTGGCGAAAGAAAACGTAGCACTCACCCCCCCTCCCCCTTCCCATCCACGACTGACTTTAAATTAACTCCTTTAACGCCTGCCCGGTTTACGCGAATTCCGTTTGTCGCTCAGAGGACAGGTGAGAAAATTTTGATGAATCTCCGGAATGCAATACCGAAGCCGGAGACGCCGTCGGCGAGAAGGAAGAAAGCGCCGATAAAACAGGGTCGGTCAGGATGGAAAAGGGATGAGGGAAGGTAACAGGAGACGGACAAGGCGAATGAACGAGGGAGATGGATAAACCGATTGGTAGAGGGGAGACGAGAAAATGCAAGGCCGCAGGATAACGCGAAAGAAGATAGGGCGAGTAGCGAGGAATGAATTGGTTGGCAGACAGGCGATAGGTAATCGATTCCGGATATCGTCAGATGTGCGGAAGGATGTGCAGGGTAGGGGGGAGGAGGATCGGGATGAACGAAAGCGAGGGAAGAAAGGCCTGTTTAAAGCGCCGTTTAATTTCCCTTCATGAATCACTTAGAATATTCTTCCGCCGCCGGCGGCCGCTTCTTCGTATTCTCTTTCGTTCGGCTCCGATCCGCGCCGGATGTTGTAGTAGGGGGATTCGTTCCTCATTACACGAGTAATATATGTATATCCGTCTATCGTTTAAATATTCACGAGGCTTCCGGTGTCAGGAAGATTCGCGAGGAAGATACCATCCGGGCGGGGAAGGTCCCGGCGGCCTGGCACAGGGTGCCATTCTTCCATTTCACCCTTCCCGCCGACGGCTGCTTCTTATCCTACGGCTCGTCGTGTCCGCTCTTGCACGAACAACCTTTCCTCGTCGTTTCCCTTTGGAGGGTCGAAAGAGAAAGGAGCGAGCTAGATAGATAGATAGATAAAGAGAGAGAGAGAGAGAGAGAGAGAGAGAAAGAAAGAAAGAGAGAGATAGAGTAGAGAAGAGCGGCACAAGTGGCGTCTCCTTTTGTCGGGGGTGACTCTCAGGTCGAGCCGGAAACAAAAGATTCGGCACCTTTATCTTTCGTGAAGATACGCCATTCCGGCTCATGAAGTGCGCGCAGCAGCCTTCAAGCCGACGTTCCGTGCAGTTTCGACCGGCTCCTCTGCATCTTGAGATCCGTAACAACGGCCAGATGAAGGATGCATTCTCTCGGTTTGAATACTGCGAGACGAGAATGACGAGGCGTTACGGCGGATAATGGAGCCGGCGGATCACCACTACCATCCGCGCGGGATATTACCGAGTTTTTCTCGTCGCTACGCACCGGCGCGTTTTTAAAAAGCGCTCCTCGCGGGTCTTCGTGTAATCTGTAAAGAGGGAGATTTCACCGGGTAATCTTTTTTTAACTCGAGACTCATTTGCATAGATATTTAATACTCCGCTCTCTTTCCTCCTTTTCATTCTGTGCGTGTGTCTTAAATACAACGGTTATTGCATTACGCGGCAGAAAAATATGCAGATGAAATATGAGCGCTATCAGAAACGGCGAATGTCGAAGAACAGCGATATATATATATATATATATAGATGTATTGCGCGCACGCGGAGGAAAAATGATACTTTGTACGCGAACGCGTTAGCTGCGCGCGCGATAACGACGGGATAATACTCTTTTAATCTCGGTCCGCGATATCACGCCGCGACACCGGCGGGAAAACCACGTAGGAGCTGAATATAAGTCCCGAAATCTCGGAATAATTCATACAACTCGCTGCGACGCGAGACATTAGTCACCCGTGATAGGCTGAATAATTATTGCACGCAGATAGATGCGCGGTTAGAGCATCGCGTCGTTATTATACAGTGCTATGTGTATCGTTTGCGTGGGCGTATCAATCTCGATCATCCTGACGAGCAAGTAATGAAGTAAAACCGGCGACCGCACTAATGAGTCAGTCGCGTTGCGCTTTAGAGCGAAAACGAATGAAACGGGCAGTTTATTCGCAACATTATCGTCCGGGATACGCGTGGAACGGAACAAAAAAATTCCCGCGCACGCGTGTTTAACGTTTTCCCGATGGCACTGTTGTAGATAGGAATATTTGCGGTTTAATTCACCGTTTTCTGTACTAATCGTTTCGTTCGTAATTTCCAATAAAATGCGGCCGCGAAGCGACACACAGGTACCGTCTGAAAAAACGCCGGTCGGACGGTCGGACGTGAAAATGTCGATGATGGACGGTCGCGTATCAGTGCGAAAATTTATCCCGATCGAATTATGTTACGTGCCGTAGTACGCTCGAATAATTATACGGAAGCGTTGCCGGCGTTTCTGGCATTTTCCGGCGCGAAAACACGCTTTTCTCTTTATTTCGTTTCGCGTGACCATCATACGTCGATTATCCTCATCCATTCCGCCTCTATTCACCGCCGTCCGTTCGTTCCCGCGCCCGGTGCAAAGGCAGCCTTTTTCGCCCGACAAATTCGCGAGCGTCCATTTTTTTTAATCAGAGGGATAACAATCGTCGTATTTTCAAATTAGGGAACGCGACGAGGAGATCCCGGCGAGGGTTTTTTTTACGCGCGGTTCCTTTTATTTTGTTTAAAATCTGCCCGCGAGCAGATGTTTGCATTTTTCAATAGGACGCGGGTTTCGAATAAACACGATTTTTGTTTCAGGCGCTGTAAATAATTCCATTTGGAAATTGTCACGGTTTTATCGGTCGCGAGCTGTGTTTGCTTGTTTGCTTTTTTTTTTCGCACTATTTTCGGGCGCGGGCGAACCTCCAAAGTAATTTGCGCGTTTAATGGCGATGGTTTCCGTGTTCCCATTAATTGTTTAGCTTGTTCCCATTAAAATCTTTAGCGGAGGCGTGACGAAAAAAAAAGGAGGAAGAAACACGTATTCTATTTTCAACGAAAATTCCCAATTGTGGTGATGACGTAGGGCGTTAATGAAGATGACGCATTATGTAGACGGGAAAATGTCGCAATTGCCCATTTTTCATGTGAGAATAATGCAGATATCGGAGCGCTCTGTAAATTTTCTGGACAACCGGACTGAATATTTTTTTCCGATGAAATTTCGATTGTTCACCGAGCAGCGTTCGCGCAAAAATAATCCCATATAAAAAAAAGCTGTTTATTGAAATGAACATTCGACCCAAAGAGGAATATACTCGATCGTATGAACGAGGATTAAAAATAGGGGTCGTGTAAGAGACGCGCAAATAACGTGGTCATTGATCGCGCCATCATAACTCAGTTTCAATTAAATCCACGGATCGGCCCGAAAGTCACGTTTGCCGCCATATCGCCGACGAAAAACTGGCCTCTCCATTGGACGTTACGAGCAAAAACACGACGCCGAAGTTGCACGCGCGACGTCGATGATCAAGGGACGCCGCGGCGCGGCGACTACGTGCCGAAAACTCGTCGCGTCGGCGGAAGTTTCGCTTAAGAGGAACTTTTTCCGCAACCTGTAATATGTCCGCCGCAAGAAAGCGGAAGCGATTTGCCTCGGAGCGACAAGAACGTGGCGCACGCTCGGGATACGCGTCTCTCAGTTCCGGGGCCTGGAAGAACAACGACAACTTAGTTGGTCTTTTTGCCCCCTCTTACGGCCGCGGTTTGTTCGGAAAGTGGACCGAAGTATGATATTGCAACTTATCCCGCGGATGTCGCTTGAGCTTCGTTTAAAAAGCACCGCTAATCGTCGCGATAAATCATTCTAGAACGTTCTCTCGCAGCGAACGTCCGGCTTCGAGCTTCGGAATTCTCGGCCCGACCTTAACGACACCGCTGACCCTAATTAATCAACCCGGACACATAATCAAGATAATAATCCAACGTAGAAAATTTCTTGGGATTTAATTGGGGTCCCGTCCGATTTCCTCGAATAATGATGGATTTTACTTGAGAAATTCACGCAGCTTTTAGTTAGAAGTGTAATATTTCAAACGAGATCCTAGGTGGAAAGCACTTTGGTTTATTCGTAGTGTGACGTGGAAACCAGAAAAATCTTTGGGAAAACATCGGAGATGACGAGATAGCATCTATTTAGATTTGTTTCTTATTCCTGAACTGGTTGCACCAGTTCAAGAAGGCCGTGTTTCGATATTCACTGCCGATACTGAAAATATAGTTCACGTTACGTATGCTATCGATTTTTAATACTGGCAGTGAATATCGGAGTGCAGCTTTCTTGAACTAGCGCAGTTCAGGAATAGAAAATAAATCTAAACGGATGCTGCTTTATTCCAATGTTTTCGTAAACATTTTTTTTTTCTGATTTCCACTTGACACTACGAATAAACAAAATATACGAAACATTTTAAATATTTTTACTTTACAAATATACATACACACACACAGAGGAAAAAGGAAATCATAAGAAATTTCTATGCGAGACGTTAAAAGTAACGATAGGCGTCTCAAGCAATGCCGATAAATACATTTGCAACCGAGAGAACCGACGATTGTGCTATTATCGTGATAGGATTGAAGTGTGATGCAACGTTACTTCGGGGATGTTCGCTATCGCATTAGTCATGTAATGTCCGCGTCGTATCGCACGATTCACTCATTGTCCATCTCAAATCGGATGACAAAAGTCGAAAGGACGCGTCTACGGCCGTAGCTCACGTTCTCGAAGACGCCGGACACGACACTCGGACATATCCAGCGTATCGTCATTCTCATGCATATGGAATTTCCAAGCGACACGTCTGCGTTCTGTCCGCCATGCCGCTCCAATACCAGAAGCGCGAGATAGCTCTTCGTGCGCAAACCGCCGTTTCTATCGCGGCTCTATTAATTATCGCGATCTGCCATAAATTCTGAGTAATAGTTACGGCGCACAGGTCGAGAGGGTTTATTAGGGGAGCCGTTGCGCGAGGGCGGGGAGACGCACGACGATGCTGAATACACGCAGAAACCGCGCTGCTGGGGGTGGCTGCGGGTAATTACGACGGGGCTATATATAACGTTCGCCTGTTACATTTCGCGCGCAAAACCGACGGAATTCTTCGCCGGACAAATTGCATCGTCATCGTTACGGATGTCGTTGCGGAAATTTATAATATTAGCACGGCTGAGACTTTACGGTGTGCTAGATTTTGTACAGTCACGAGTTGAAATAGGAAACGTGGCGTATCGCGTCTCTGATTTCCCCGGGAAGACTTATATTTCCGATTAAAATGGTAATTCTCGTAAAATCGGGATTTTAAATGGAGATTTGTGTTTTTATATGTTTCTCTTTTCTTCCTTTTTTTCGGGGCATTTGTACGGTTTGCCAGTTCAATCACAGATGTTTCAAAGGATGTAGATGCAATTTTATGGCCACGAACCTTCGGTCTTTCGAACTTCCAAGAAGACACCGTCTCAAGGATACGTCTCACTCACGCTCGCAGGGGAAGGGGAATACTGGAATCTTTCATGTAAATACTTAAGACGAGAGGTTCTTTCATGAAAATGGCACAGAAGCTTCTCGAGACCTACCTCGATGACGACATAATACGAGAGGTCATGAAATAAGAGGCAATCGAGAAGTCGGCACAATCCAAGGTTGACGTGAGATTTACTTTTCTTGCGTATCAATCGTCGATATATCGCAGCTTTATCTCTTACGCAAAAGAAACTTGCAAAATACTTGAGAAGGTTTTCGCCCGACTCTGGGAATCGATACAACGGTTTATTTATGAACGTGCGTCATGTCAGAGTGGTTGCTTAAGACGGTGGCTTCCCCTAAACACTTACTTAGAAGTCCTTCAAAAGCTCACCCTCGATGGTACGGTAATACATTCCATCAACAGTACCGTAAAAATTTTATTTTCATTCTCGATTAAAAAAGACATCTTTTCTTGGCGCCAATATCGAGGTATGAATTTCTTAAACGTTTACTTAGAAGGAAATTATATTAAGATCCTATGATAGATACTGAGAAAGAGAATAATACGATTTTTACACACAGGTTCGTATATTTTGAGTTTATTTTTATTTTTAAAAGCGCTTCTAAAAGTGGCTCGGAAACCACCTGATTGGCTGAGAAACCATATTGAAGATATATTTTGCGATAATGGAGAGTTTACAGGCTGCAGACTTTTTAAATGTCACAGATAAAATAGACGTCGTATGATTAATATAAAAGTAGACCGACAGTTTCATAAATAACCCTGCAAGAATGTATGGCGCTACATTTATCGATGAGATAAGAATATTAGCCGAGATATTAAGCGTGACTGCGCTAATCCAAGTGGCTAGCACGAGTCTCGCTCTACGATCATTATTTCTTTCTTCCTCGCTGCGCGATCGATTCATCGCGAGTGGCGCCGTTCGAGATCCTTTTAGTACGCTCCTTTCGCGCCGTCGTGTGCATGCAATAAGCACTTTAGATATCGGAAATTCCATATGGTGCGCCGCTCTCGCGTGACTGACAAGTGCGCAGCGCCAAGAATATTCCGTGCATGAAATCCGAATGGTGTCTATAGCGCAGATTGGAGAGCCGTAACACAAAACCCTCTTGTCTTGGTGTCTCCAGGGTGGATTATACACCGGATGCGTCCCCGTAATCGGCTTCCACGGTGCGTGCCTATCATCCGCCGCTGGTTGTGCTCGCGACGAGTACCGATGAGGACCATCGTATAAACTTTTCGATAGGACTTTGTCTTGCGGCACAAAACATTCGAGTGCCTCTCGTATCTCCGATCGATAAAGAGCGTTCTCGCGCGATTCATGATAACGGTCGCCCGTGTCGGCCAGATTCTCGCATTCTACGCGTCATATTCGTCGAACTGAATGAATAAAAAAACATAAACAAATTAGTTAGCGAACACAAAAAGGGACACTTATCGAAGTTATCAGGCACTCGACGAAAACAAAAAAAAGAAAGAAAAGAAACATTGCACGAGAAGACTGTTGTTTATTTACGGAAAACTTCGAGCGTTTAATTAATTTTTCGAACGTAAGTTCCCTCGAGCTTCCCTCCCGTTCAGTTTGTCGCTCATCGGCGCGACGCTTCCACCTTCAACACGCAAGCATGCGCAATTATTTCTTCTTTTTAATACCGGCGCGTCAAAGTTTCTCCGAAACGTGCCGGTAATTTCGCCGGGATTTTTCAGACGAGTACCGCGAAAGTGAAACACGTATCCTGTGTGTATTTTCGTGGCTCCGGGATGAATTGTTATTACTGTCCACCCCTTGATGCGAGCAACGGAGCGAGGAGCAAATGGACGGAACGTTCTGAATACCGGTTGGATGCAAAGCGACGTTCCCGCGCATAAAGGCACAAAGTGAAAGGGTCATGCGGAGACAGTGGTAATCTTGCTACGATCGTCCGTCATAAACTACGTTTCGTTACTAAACTCCCACGTGGGACAGGGGCACGGCGGGATCGTAGATTCCGCGAGTGTTTCCGAGACAAATCTGCTTGCACGAATGTCCGTCACATAACGAGCATCTTTTACTGCGATAAAAACGACTCATATCATTTACCCCGTCGTCACGTGTGAACCGTACGTCAGTCCGTAAATTGATATAAGGACATGTATAACCGTGCGATATGAAAGCCCCTTTATTGCCCCATTCTCATCCCTACGTCGTTCCTACGTCTTTCTTCATATGGCCCGCGCACAAGGAGCATTTTGCTAGTATGGCGCCAGAATGAGAATATTCTCCTTAATACCTTCTTCTCCTTCAGCGACTCGAGGCGGTCTATTATCGAATATCCGAAGGTATAATAACGAGCTCGCGCGTTCTATTCATAAGGAGATCAGAAAGGGGCGGGAATACAAAATGTATTTAAATACGAAGATATTATTACCTACAACTCGTCTCCCCGCCTTTCGAGAGCTAAGTAATAGTTATTACGCAACGCACTCCGTGTAATTTAGATGAAAAATTATCGGCGAGCTACGGTCATAATGGGACGCGCGGAGTAAAAAAGAGGTTCTTCAAATTCTCTTTTATTTCCTTTTGCAGATGCCATCGTCCAAGAGATAGCCTCTTTTCGTGGAGCTCCGGCTTTGATAACTTCACGGGACTCGTCAACTGGGGCTTCCTACTGTTGAGCATCGGCGGTATCCGGTTACTGCTGGAAAATTTCATAAAGTGAGTATCTCGAATTGCCGATAATGCTCCGCTTTTATCTAACGTGGTGTATTTTTACTATCGAGTCGTAGTCCACGATAGATTTGTCACTAATAAATGCTGATCGTTGCACAAAATGTTTGCCTAGCGTTAACGATAAGATTGCTAAACCAGTGGAGATTGTGTCTAACGAAACGCTTTTCCTCATCGTCACGAACAAATTATATAATAACTCGAATGGCCGATTAATCGGACGTTTCACGTCGGAAACAAGTTGCCCAACGAATTACAGGTCAGACGTGAAAGCTCAAAGATTGTCTCATCACGTTGACATCGGGCCTTTAATCGCTCACGAAACTGTTTCGAGGTGTCTCATGGGATTCGTGTCCAATCCTCGCGAAAGACACTTCGGCGGGAAGCTTTCGATCATTCGTATCAAGATGAGTGGATTTCGAGGAAAAAGGCATGAAAGGGGAACTAAACGCTAGGCGATCGCGCCGGCTCCTAATAACACCGTAAAAAAAAAAAAGTGGTAGCTCTGACAAGCAATAGCTCCATCAAGAAGTTGTTACTGGCCCGGCGGAGCTGGAAGAGGATGTCCCTGCATGGGGAGGCGTCCAATGGGAATCCGATAGGGGAACAAAAGGCGATCAGAAGCGCCTCCATCGGTTTGATGGATGCGCTGCTGTAACGACTGACGGCATACGACAAAAAGAATCGATTGTCGGCCAACTGACAAAATTGAGTTTGTAGCTGTAACTGCTACAACGTGATTATTCGTCATTCTTCTCGGGGTGGTTACAGATCGATCGTGTAAGTGGATGTTATTCGCAGCCTGTCGGCAGGCGTTGTTGGGACAGCGTGACAGCTTGTCAACCGGTAAGGTTGCATGATCTGTTTTGATGCGCTCGTATTTCATCGGGAGCGCGCTGCAGGTGAAAACAAATTTGATATCTTCGGGAACTAGGCATTGCCATTGTTGCGATACTGCGCAGGCATGACACGCAATATTGGAATCGATAAGATGGATAATGATGGGAAAGGTAATCGGCGGGAGGAAATTGCAACGGAGAATTGAATTATGTACATGTAAAATTGTCAAATTTGTGCGAGACGTGCCTTGTCCGAAATGATGTATTCTTATTAAAACGAACGTGGACCGCGTCATTGCTTCATTTGGAAAATAACGAAGAGAAACCGCGATCGAACGTGTTCGAATTAGATACACACCATTACACGTGTCAGTATCGGGACGGGGTAATCCATGCCTCTATCGTTGCGATAACTTAATTTATCTCAGTGCTGGAAATATACCTTCTGGTACGATTTATTCGATTGACTTCTCGAAGTGCCGATCGTTACTCTCGCGATACGCTGCCGATGAAAGGAAGAGAGGGGAGGGGGGAAGGGTGCGAGTAAGAGCAAATTAATTTATGGACGGAGCAGAACTGACCGTTTCTCGCCTTCCCGAATAGAATTAGCCGTCTACAGCGATGGCCACGAACCAGTACGCAATTCTACTACTCAAACAATTTCAGCTTGCAGATCCCTCTTGTTTACCAGCCTTAACGAGATTGTGGAAAATTACGAGGGAACACATTTCGCGATTTCCATTTTCAAAGTATTCAATCAGAGCGGTTACTTGTGAACTATCGGCCTATCTTTTAAATTCCACAAATTAATCCACACCAATTCGGCCTGAATAATAACGATAATTAACGCGTGGGCGCGATGATAATTAGTTCGGGGCCGAAGTGCTGTCATTAAAGTTAAGCGTTCACGCATATTGGTTACGGCCATTGCTAGTCGCGCGACGTCTCTTCCTTGAGAGAGATCGTCCTCACAGGAGTAAGTTAGGTGCCTTCTTCTTCTGAGGGTGCGAGAGGAGCGTAAGCGTTGCCCATGAATAATTTCAACGAGATTTTTATCGCCGTTGTAAACTCTCGGCCTCGCGTCCGGCCGCTCCCAGGGGCGCGTAACAGAAATTTATCACGCTCGTTAAGCGTGGAAAAACTTTCGAGGGAACTTCGCGACGTAATTGCTCGAGGTAGCCCCGACACGCTTCGTACGAGCTCGAAACAGGAGCAGCTGCGGGCGGCCGAAGATATCGTAAACGATTCTGCCCGAGATCGCCCCGGTAATCCTTCCGCGAGATACCGAAGTCCAAATGCATTTCGACATTTCGATCGATATCTTCGCTTCTCGCGATATTTTATCCATATACCTATTAAAGCTTACGAGCCGGATGGATACTAAAAAGAAAAAAAAGGCTGAAAACTGGATATAAACCGAATAAAAAAGTTATAGTCATCTGTGAAACTAATAATTGAGTGAAATATATTTATATCCGATCGTGAGTTTTTTTCATCGCCGATATCGATTTTTATATCCGTGTGGTGTAGCAAAGGGATTCCATCGAGTGCTTGAAACGCATTTCTTCAGGATCCGACGGATTGACAGGGACGTCCGCGATTAATGTAGACACTGCTGAAGCTCTTTATCGCGTCCTCGCACGGCACGATGTTCAATCGGCTGAAAAATTACACGCACGATCATCGCTTTGTCAATTCACAGCGCACTCGATCGAGCACTTCGGCAGAATCGTAACCATTTAAAGCCGTTGCATTCTTTGCGCTCCCGAATGATTCGTTCCAGCCGGCAAAAAGCTTTTTCCAGACTCGACGCGCGCGAGAAATAAGACCAAGCGGCCGCGTCGTGAGGATGAGACTGTCGACACGACTCCACTACGATCGAGATTAATCGACAGTGCCGAAGCGGGAAAGAGGGGGGAGGGGGGACGAGGGAGAGGGTGGATTGGCGACTGAAAAAAACATGTTGGTAAGAAAGCGAAGCGCTTCTGTGCGAAGTGAAAGAAAGGTAGCGAGAGAGCTCAATTAATCGAACTCCCGACGAAAGGCTCCACCACTATCGATAAAAGCTCGCGAGGGTGAGGACGCGAAGAGGGGATGCTGAAGTTCCTGTGCTCTTTTGTTTCCTCGTATCTATGCAGATGGCTCGCGTGAAACTTTTTCACTGATCCGCCATGCAGTCATAATTCGTGCATTCAGATTCGCTTGGACTCGGACGCGCGTTATTTCACAACACTGTCTCGTCTACTGTTCTGAATTAACTTCTACCAACTAGCACAACTGATGCGCGACTTCCTGTTTAAGAGCAGCTTTCGTCGATATTGCGGAAAAAGTAAAACCTCGTTTCGCTAAAACTTCGTTTCCGTCGCGCTTATAAATAAAAATCTGTAATAAGGTGAAAAATCTATAATTAGAAAATGTAGGTCAATTTGTACGTTTTCATCTGCAGATTTTCGATACACGTGTATTCCCGAGAAGTATCAGAGTCCTCGGGTTCACGCGTGTTCGCTTTTTTTCTGTGAGAAGATTACACGTTCACGTTCATCAAGTTCCCCGAAAATTGTCCGAGGCAAATAAATAGGTGCTGTGTATCAATGAGCTTCAAATAGGGGCCGTTAATGAGCCGCGCGCCGCACTCCGATTTTATCCAGATAAATATCAAAATAAATTAAGCAAGTTACGCGTCCTCCTCCGTTCACACGCAGCCCCTCCGAATCTCCGCGAGAACAATCCATCTCATCTCGCCGGGCCAATCCGACATTTGAAACGAGCCTTCAGGCCTCGCCATTAATTTCCGAGAAGAAGAATCATCTCCTACGTTCTTACAATCGTAGAAGCGGGGAAGAGCGAGCGTCTCGCTCCGCGCGCGTTTTATTAATATTTAATGTGAACAGTTCGCGCCCACATTTTCATCCGAGCTCGTCCCATATTGGCGCCATAACTCTTCCAATCTGGATTTCCACGCGCGCTCCCTCTCTCTCCCTTCCACCTGGAGTCACCCCCGACGACCCTCCTCACCACGTTCGACGTGAAATTGGGGATTTTATCGTGACGCTGTATTAACGAACTCCGGCGAGCGAAGAACGAGCGTGGATTTAACGGGCGCTCTCGGATCAAGACGGCTATTCCCGCCGGGAAAGAAATTTAATATCGTTTCTGCTCACGCCTCGGAGCGATGAGTTTCGATAAGTGCGATATCCCCTAACTTTCAAGTACTCGAAGAATGTTTTATGAGACTCGTCTGCCATGTGTACACGCGTATCGAAGTCTGATCGATTTAATCATCGACAGCCTTGAACGATTGTTTTCTTACCGGACTGTTTCCATTTGCTCGAAATGAATATTCGAGTAAATGCCGATTTTTTTTTAATATGGGTCAGCGAATGATATTCTTTTCTTCGACGTATCTGGCAATTTTAATGTTGGTCGAGTTAAGGTAGTTGTAGCGTAAAACGAGTATTTTAAGAATTCGTTGAAATTTGAACACGTTCATTGATACGCATATTTAAATATTTACATATCACTTTCCATTATATGTGTACCTCAACTGACGCATAAATAAAACATTAATACGTATAGTGCCGTGTAGGCCATCGGCGACCCACATTGGATTTTCCGTTCAAGCCGCATAACGCATACATTTTACGTTACCTCTTTCTCTTCATATAAAAATAATTTTTGTAGTCTTATAAATATTATAAGATATATCTTATAATAGCACGTGCAATATACAGACCACGTTATAATGTGGGCCATCGGTGGCCCAAGTGGCGTGAATAGAAAATCACGTAAAGTTGGCGCACTCAACGTGTTAAGAAAAATAAAAAATGAATAATATCTTCGTGTTCGTAATACTGTGTGTATATTTCTCTTAATTTTGCTTAAAATTAACATTTATTATTTAGATAGTTGAATAAAGTTACAGGAGTATTTTTTACAGTAAATATTAAATGTAGAGCTCCTTAATATTGTCACTGAAGATCCGGCATTCTGCGATACAATTATTTTAATGAAAAGTAACAAAAGGCCTAATACTTACTTCTCGTTCTTAATTTCTATCAGTTGCACACAGTGCGCACATTTTTAAGCTTAGAATTCAATTATTTTCTCCTCTTGATTCTTGAAAGCGCATACAGGTTAACTCTTTGGATTCTGATTGGCCGAAATGTCGCGATATCGGGGTTCCGACATTCACGTGATATTGACGCGCGTACCTGTCATTCGAGGTTGCGTCGTTTTCGTAAATTATCGCCGATCAGCTGTCACACGGAATGTAGCGATTAATTATAAGCGGAAGTCGTATTTTTTCCACGCTACCGTCCAATTACCGTAAACCGCGTCAACGTGACTGATCGCATTTTCGCAGGAAACCAGGTCAGTGATCGCGTCCCAATAAATATTGTCTCTCTGTAACAACCGCACCCACTTCGAATACTTTAATTACTCGACCCATAAGCCTCGTTTATCATCGTTAGCGGGCACGTACGACCCGCAGCCATTAGTGTATACCGCTACCTTTTTTCGGCTGATACACCTCTACCTCGTGTGTCCCGCGAGAAAATAATGTTCTCGATGGTTTAGATCGATACCATCGGAACGCAAATTGCGTTTCCAGGTCAATATGTAGCGATAAGATATGTAAAATTTATTTCCACGGGCACGATAATGACACAAGTGTACGAATAAATTGATACACATTTCGAGATATAAACGGAAAAAATAATTTTCCTTTACGCGTTTTATTTACAGATTATCGCCATTCGCTGTATTATTTCGCATTATTATCGTACCATTATGTTATGCCCAATACGTATTGCAGGGGTTCTGTTTTATCGCGCCGTTCTTGGATTAAACGGCGATAGTTTCTCGACCGAGCGGGACAGTTTTGTTTATATCGATTGTTATTATGGACAACGGTCAGATTCAAATCGAACAAGGGAGAAGGTCGGGATGGGTTTCATCGGCGCGGTAGTCACTGTTGTTATTGCGAAACGATTGGTCGCTTTAAGAACGATTGTGCAATTCTATGCCCGGCAAGTTGCCAAATAAATTTCGTTCATTTCAATCCGAAGGATTGATCGCGCTTGTTGTCCGAACCGTTTGTTGCCTGCAATATTACATCCGTATAAACCTTCCTTGTATGTTCCGTTTTCGCGTGACCAATAAATTCTTTCCTTTGTTACGGTTAGACATACACACGACTTAATCGGACATCGCAATTCAACATTATTCTGTTTCATTTGTTTATTGCTGTTATCAGACGCGGTCTGTTCCCGCATCGCAGTTTGATTTACGCGCAGAAATTAATGTATGATTCGTATGTGCGCACAGAAAGTGTCATTTCACGAAATTGCCAATAAATAATCCGACGCTATTCAACCGGCGGGCACCGTTTATAATATTTTCCGACGCGTGCCATCTAAATAAATCACTGATTCGAATCAAGATCACAGTCAATCACGAGACAGACGTTTCCTACATTTTCACTGAGTCGACCTTCTGGGAAAATCGTTTTATTTCTCAGTACGACTTTCCCCTTTTGCGTGATTGCGGCGCGATAGTTATTTATCCTAAGAAGGAAGAAACGAGCGATCTGCTCTTTCGTTTCTTGTGTCTTTCTAAATCGACCTCGGTAGAAAAGATCATATCGCAAATAGATCCATTATAATAATGAAGCATTCGCATCTCGGTTAATATTGCAAGACTAGAGAGATTATAAAGCAGAATCTTGACGGTTATTTTGCTTATTTTTTATTACAATATAGAATTTTAATGCTTATTTTTATACCTTTTTCTCTTCTTAATATTGTTTTGTTTTTTATTCTAACGAGTCATAGTCGAATAATCTTGTTGAATATCATTAGTCAATTTTTATCATCATAGTCAATATCATCATCAAATTTGTCAATAAATGTATTATCAAATATTAGTATCTAGTCATTTGAAATTGGAGTCGTAATGTAAATTGTTCCCCTTTATTATTGTGAACTTATTTACTTACTATATTATTTACGTACTGTATTGTTATAATTAATATAACATGTTGCATTATCATTGTTACTATTCTATAATTATTAAGATAAATAATAACGTTACGATTTGCAAATAGAGTCACAATTATCATGCAAATTGTATCATTTAATAGAAAGGTATACTCACGTTACACAATTATTTACCTCATAAAATTAAAATATTTATTTTTACTTTATATCGCAGATATGGGATCAGAGTCGATCCTCGCCAGTGGTTCGTCTTTCTCAGTGGCAGGAGTAATGGCAGCGAAGAATATCCCTCGTTGTTGCTGATCTTCTGTAAGTGTGAAACTGCCGATATGTCATTTTACATTCGTTGAACGAAAACGGAGCTGTCAATGTTTGTGGTCTCGATTACGACGTGATCGACATTTATTGTAAGAAGCTTTCGAGAGTGCTCCACTTCCACGATATCAACGGAAGTATGTCAGTCGGAAAATTATTGATAACACTTCTTATTACTTGAAAGCTCGTCGCAATGTCTTACCTCGATATTTCATTATGTCGCTTATATACATAATGTTTTAATAATATCGAAAGAGAAAAAAGAAGAAGTATATTATTAAATTTCTAATTTCTGCTTATATTTGTAAAGGCTCGGAGAAATCCGGTTTTTTAATTTAATCCCTCTGCGGCTTTTTCGGTTTCTTTCCGCGAATGAATGAGAAAAATGGAAGAAAACCGGATTTTTCCATTTTTTCACTATTTTTTTCAATTTCATTTTGAGAGAAAATTTAAAAGGGTGGTTTTTTCAACGATATTTTTGCCGCTCAAAGGAATTGCGGTATAAGAAAAATCTATAAATTATTAAACGTATAAAAATATAAATCTTCGGCCAGCATTTAAAAAGAGACCCGTCGAAATCGCTCTCCGTCACCGAGATCTATAAAATCGAGCTGCAGCGCGGCGAGAGGAAGAGAACTATAGTTCGGACTCTAAATTCCGTTTTATTGTCGAGGACTTCCGCGGTCGGTTCACGTTGGTTCTCTGGTATCCGCGGTAATTCAATTTCACCGTTTGTCGGGCGCCCTGTTTTTTCTCTCTTTCCCTTTTTTTACCCAACTTGCATGTAATGTGCGCGCCTGTCGACGTGCTCCTGAACACAGCGATAACGGGCGAGCGCTGTAATGACGCGTACAACTTTATTTCTGAAGATAACGGATGAAAGAAGCGAAAGTAGCGCGGATACGTGGTCGCTGAAAGAAGAAAAAAAAAGAAAAACAACGGGAGAACGATGAACGCTCCGGGAATTCAAAGTCGAATTTTAGCTCCTCTTGGCAGCCGTCCACCGATAACGCGCTCTCTCTCTCTCTCTCTCTCTTTCTCTCTCTCCCCAGAGCGGAGAGGAGTGTAGAAATTAATAAAAAAAGAATGGGGAGAATGTGCTAAGAGGGTGGGTTCGGCGAAATGAAGAGCGCATAGCGCGCAGAGGGTTGCGCGTCGGTGGCGCTGATATGAGATGGGGAAAATGAAGGTCCGCTTCCGTCTGGCACCAGCCAGCTTTTGTTTTAGTTATCTCGTTACGGCGCGCGTATTGCAGTATCGCAAAAAGGACAGAAACAGCTCGGCGAGAAGGTAATTTTCCATTTCCCCCGGAACTCATCGATTTTGAATATTCTCTGGATGTTGTTTATGCGGAAACGGCGAGTTCGAGCGTTTTTTGCGACCGAGCGTAATTTGCCGCGCGACACAGTAGCTTCCTCTGTATTTCTAATGCAGCGAAAGAAGCCAGCTCGGCGAATCTTCCTCCGTAATTTACGATCCGTGCCGCTTGGTGTGCTCGTTGCCGCTGCGATGATCGTTTTATACGAAAAGCGATGACGCCGCCTAAGGTAGACACCCGTTATTCGCGCTTCAAATATGTACCGCTGCTGCGGACCAAACGCGACGGTGAGTTTTTGTTTAATTAAGATAACCGCGCGTATGAGAAAAATATTTGTCCGGGGAGCTAACATTTGCGGCTGACACCGGGCGGGGCGACGAAGCGATAGCGCGTCCGTTGAAACTCAAACTCGTTAGATCGCTGATGTATGCTTTTCGCCCGGACTTTCAAAGTTTCGAAATTTAGCGGGTCTCCCGTGAGGCATAAATTTCGAGGCACGCATCGTGCCTTTAAACAGCGAACATATTGCTCGCGCATTGTCCCTTTACTGCCGGCCGGCGCGCGCTCGCTTGTTGCGTTTTCACCCGCAGCGCCATGACTTACATACGCGTAAAGGCCGCTCGTACGTGTGTGCATTTGCGAACGCGCGTGTTGCACGGCCGATGGATATAGATCCGGGATTTCAACTAAAAATCCCTGAAGTTTTGAAATTTTAATGGCGCAGCGCGCTGCTGAAAAATCGTCGCGTCGGCATTCCTTTTCCCGCGTCGCTCTAAATAAAGGCCGACGGGCGATTTTGTCGCGACAATTCTTATCATTTATATCGCCCTCGTCACGCAAAATATTATCGCAGCGTTAAAATAACGGCACAGGCGATATTTATATCCGTATCTATTTTTACGGGAGTGATAAAGCATTCCCTCTTGATCCCTCTTCCTGAAAGAGGTATTAGAGGGATATTCCGATCTCGAAGGATCGTTACTTCTCCTCTTTATACTCGCCTAAAAGCGACCCTTGCGTAACCAATTTCCATGCAGTTATTTTCCTAACGGTCTCAATCCCTGGTGCAGATTGAACGCGCATGTCGGCCGGAGCGCCGCGCGGAGTTGCATCATTTACACATAAGGGAAGGTAATGCTCATGGGAAACTACGGCTAATAGCTCTCGTATTTTAGAATCTGCACCGTGCTCCGTCCTTCCTTCCATCGGGATCCTAAACTCGTTCCTTTTTTTAAAGCCAACCCTCGCCCGGCCCTCTTTCTGCCTGCTCCCACGACGCTCGCGGGGGTGGCGAGGCGTTTCATCCCTCCTATCCTGCGACCCCTCGCATAATAATTTTCATGGTGAGCGAGCCGAAATTACTTTTTAAGAGGGAGATCCCTTGCGCCGATTGAAGTATTAATTATTATGCGACGGAGATACACATTAGGCGAAAATTAAAGTGCTTCTTTAGCATCCCGAAGAAAGTGAGCGCGCGCATCCGGCTTATTCAATTTGCATCCCCGCGCGAACATGCGTGCCTTTTATTTCGGCGCCGATGTTAAAATTTCAGCTCGCACGCGGATCCTCGGCTGACTGAAACGGCGACGCATCAAACGCCCTGTTTCGTCGGATTTCAGTAAACACGTACAGAAAGCGTTCAAAAACAACGATGTGAAATTTTGTCGCGCGCATTTCGCAACAATGCCATCGGCGCGAAAACATTGAGCTAATAAAGCGATGCTGTTTATTATTGGCGAAAAGTTCCCGTACTTTATACATTGTTATTGCGCCATAAATTGTATTTTTTTAACAGACGCCGTATCGTGTCCGTTGGCAAGTGTTTCGCTATAAATCACACACACACATACATACACACGCGTGCGCATACATACATACACACACAAATTTGATTTTGTATTATATATAATATATTTAACACGCATAAAATCGTAGCCGATATTGAAATTCTTCATCTGTCACGTCTCTCTTCACTTTAATTAAATCAATTATTTGCATTTTAATTGATCCGATTAGCAAGAATCGTATCTCTGCCTGATGGCATAAAAAGATAATTTTGCGATAAGATATTTATTAAGCTTCGTTCCAGTTTCATAACGACCTGGTTTTATCCGGGAAAGACAGATACCGGCTTAAAAATGATATTGCAGTAAGTAGGAGAATAGAAAATCGGGAAGAATTGAATAAATACTCGCTCGCTTTTCCTCGTTCTCCGGCTTTCCGCCTCCGGCCTTTCACGGAGAGGAAATGGACCTCTCCAGGAACGTGTAGCAGGCGTCCGTTTGGCGGTTTTCCGGAAGTTCCGAGACGGGAAGTTTCAGGGTAACTTAAAGTTAACTGTAACTCAATGCTCGCGGCCCTCGAGCTGCGTAACGAGTCCGGGGCTAAATGTGAAAGGGTGTACCGACCAGCCACCGACCATCTAGCTAACCACCATGATAGCTCGCCGACGAGAGGGTTTGTTCTCATAATGTCGGCAACACCGTCGACGCCGTGGCGTATCTTACTCTGTTAGCCGAGTGTTAAGACCGAACTCAACGAGATTTGCATGCCGCGGCTGCGAGTTTCGACGCGCCATGCGCCGGGAATAAACACGTCGCGGTGAAGCAATCGACGGTGTCCTTGCGCATTGCGGACAATTCTCGCTTCTATGTCACGTTATCACGACCGCATTCCGCGTGGAAAAACCGGTATCCGCGACCGAGAATAATTCCTATCGTCTTTGGAAGCTTACGCTGTTGACATTGTGCATTTTTCATACGAACGATCGACTTAGATAACTTTATACAGTCGGATTTGTCCGGAGGTAAGGCGCCATTCGGCTCAACAAACAAATAATTAAGGATGTATTACTTATAATTTAAAATAACGAAAAAATTATAAATCTATCCGCATTGCATTTAGAAGTGATGTTAAAAGTGCGACACCTTATTTCGGTGTAGTAAAAGTTATAGTTATGCTTATAACGAATGCAACGTATGATATGACGGGATTATTTTACGAGTTCTGCAAGTTTTGCCGATGTGAAGTTTCACAGGTGGCTACCACCTTTATATTTTCGTCTCTACTATGTTTAACCAACTTCCGACTCCTGCATTAACCACTGATATATCTGTCATCTGATTATGGTATTCAGTGTACGTAAAATACATCAAATTTAGCGTTACACGTCAACCGGTAATGCGCAGGAGTCGGAAGTTGGCCACAAGGCAGGGCCGAAAGGGTAAAGGCGGCAACCAACCGTGAAACTTTACATCGACCGTATCCGGGAGTCGACACATTCCGATGATGATTTTTACCTGCGCGTGCAACTTTAATTAAATGCGAGCACTAGGTGCTCGCAATTCGGCTCTTACTGTTCTCATTCCTCTAGTCTAGTTTGAGAAATAATTAACTTTTTTTTTTCTCGTCTCTCCTTCGAAGTGCTACGGAAATGGTAAAGTGTCGCAAACGAGTTCCGCGCGAGGTGAAATTTTTAAAAGGCCGACGCGCGAGACGCTGCCGCCGGCGGCGGCGGAGCGAGGGAATTCGCGCGATAGGGATCGTTTCCGCGTTAATTTCAAAAGGCGAATCTCCGGTTCGGGTTTTCGCGCCGGGCCGTTCTGCCGTTTTGCGCCGGTCATTAAAGCGCAGAATAGAAAACGGAGGTACGGGTTGTCGTATGAATTACTTAATCCGCGCGCGAGAACAGCCACGGGCGTGAGTAATCAAATTAAATGGGGGATTGCCCTCGCGAGAAGCACCCCGCACGCATTCGCCATCTGCGTATCTCCTCCGTTTATTGCCTATGCACTGAGCCGAGTTAAACGTGGACTTATTGTAAGTGCGTATCGATCGCGGCATTATGAGCTTCTTCGCTTCCCGCTTGAGAGTGTCTGCACTTCTGATTAGAGATTCGCCGGTCCCGCGGCACGTCATCATTATCATCCTTCCTCTTTCCTCTTCTTCTCCTTCCTTCGCACGGAGTTTCTCCTTTTATCGGAGAAATCCGCGCGGAGACGAAGAAAACGCATCGGTCTTGACCGGCGTGATATATTTATCCCCTCAGCCATAGAGTACATAATTAATTTACTTATTGTCATCGTGAAGGAGGCCGGGCGAATCATATCGTCGGTCGAGGGGATGATTAATAATTCTTGGTTGTTGCTGTCGGTAGATCGAGGAATATCGGCGATAGACGTAGGTCGGGACATGAAACATTCAACCCTGCTGGGGAATCGCAGAGAGGCCTTGGAGAACGGGAGGCGGATGGAACTTTGTAATTTCGCTGCCCGCTTTCTGACGAGATTCCCTCCCGCGGAAATTTTGAAATAACAAGGGGAAAGGCTGGAGTGAAAATAAAAATTAAAATTGCCCATTCCCTTCGCGAGTTTGTTCAAGTTGATTGTGTATAATTATAAATCGCCTGAGATCTCTCTCTCTCTCTCTCTCTCCCGCGCTCGGGACGGACATTGAAGTCAAACATTACCGTGAGAGATTAAAAATACTACGAGTTCTCTTCAAGACGATAATAACGTTCCCGCGGCGTGAAAGGCTTAGAAGACGTCATTCTGGTCCCGCAATCGCCGCAGAATTACATTTATAAATCTCTCCTGTGTGTGTCCGCCCGCCAGGAGGAAAACAGGGGGGTAGCGTCGGTTAAAACTCGCGGAAGCCCCGTTCGAGCGGCGCGAGCCCACTCCTGGATTAAGGAGGTATAAAGAAAGATAGAGTGGAAAAAGGACTCGTCGGTGAGTGGGTGGGGAGTCTCCGGAGAGTGAAAAGAAAGAGTGAAAGGAAGGCGGCGTCCATGTATACGTATACCTATATATACGGAGCTCGCTAAAGTCGGAAGACGCGGTATGAAAAGAGGCGATTTTCCGTCCGCGGTTTATGTTGCCTTTTTATTGCCAGTAGCGGAGCGGTGGCGGCGTCGCCGCCGCCACTCGTAAGACCGCCGAGAGTGGTCCAAACCGCGCGCGTCGAGTGCTAATTACGAATAATTATGAGTGCTAATTAAGGCCTTCCTTTGCCACGCCGGCGCACGACTACGTGTCAACGCGCGGCACACACGCGCGCGCCGCTTTTACGTCCGATATAAAACACGCGCTAACGCTCGAGACGTCGTAAAAATGTTCGATTCAAAGGACGTTGTGAAAAAGAAGGTGGAGAAAGAGAGAACACGCCTGCGAAAGCGGATTAAATATTTCGCGTGCAATGAGTATTCGTTTTGCTGTAACCAAAACGGGACAAAACCGGGAAAGGAGAAAGGAAAAATCGATGATTCGCCACTAACATACGGAAAAGGAATTAACTGTCCACATAATACGACTGAAATTTAGTTACCAAATCTGGTTTTTAGCCGTGGGTATTAAAAACTAGGTACAGAGACGGGAAAATCAGCTGAATCAACGAAATTTCATGTTGTATTATATGGCCAGCCAATTTTTACCTGCGGGAGCTAATTCTTTTCTCCCGTGTATCCAATTTACCGGCTTTAGATTGGACTTTTATAACGACGCCGTGAATAGCGTGGAATCGTCGTATGATTTTCAGCGTTGAAACAAGAAGAAAATCCGGACGTTGATAAAGCAGAAGTATGGCCGATTCGTCGAAAGGAGTGCATCTCGCGACAATCTGCGCCTTAACTTTAATTACCGTATCAGGCGAGGCGGGTGGAAGACGCGGTAATAAGACGCAATGCGACGCCTCGGGCGCGTCCGGCGTTTATCAAACTTTCATGAAACGCGTCGAAAGAATGTCGCCAACTCGATGTCAGAATCTAATTAAGACCGGCCCCGCTGGGATTTGATCTCTCTCATCTTCGCCATCTCAGACGACGACGACGACGACGATGGGCTTGCGCGAGCTGCGCGTCATGTAACCAGGCGGTACTCTCGTCGTCACCGCGGCTCGGGCGTCCATCCCGAGACGCTCCAAGAGATAGGAGAGACTACCCGTGGAAAAAGTAAAAGTCTTAATTAGTGGCTGAGATCGGAGAGGTGCTCGAGGGTGGAGGTCGATTACCCTCGAGCCCGTGGATGCCGGCGCGCTCGCTGTCACTCTCTGCCTCGCACTGACATTCCTATGCTCGATCTTGCGCTCTTCCGCTCTCCTCCATCCCTTTTCCCTCTCCACCCTCCCCCTTTCGCTTCTCCCCCGATTTCTCTTTCTTTTTCTCGTCCCGACGAGACCTCGGAGAAATTTTATCCCGTTAACACGATGGCTTCGTCGTTATGTGGCAAATTACCGCAATCCGTTAAGGCACCTCGCTTCCTCTCCCCCTCCCTCTCCCTCCTTTTCTCTCACTCTCCCTCTCCGGGAAATATGTGCCGCGGTGCAAAATTACTTTCTACCATTTGCTCTCGGACGAGGTTTTTGATACCTTTATACGCGCTCGCGCGTGCAATATCTATGTGTTTATGTCGTGTTCATAATTCAAACGTGTGTAATTCAAATATTACGCTTCGCAAGCGTAATGTGCATACTACCTTTAACTATAATATTTACTTATTAAATAGTTATAGATTTAACTTGTTCTATTGCTTAAATAAATACCAAAAGTTCGTATTTATTCTAAAAATATCCGGATATTCGATATTCAGGGCGTCCTGTTGTTAAAGCAATGGTGCAAAAAATAAGATGAGAACATCTTTGCGGAACTAATTCATACGCCAATTTGACCCGAGTAAAATTCTCAGCACATGATATAATTTTGTTCCTCGACTCAGACACACACAGACATAGGAGAGTGTGACAAAGGTGAAAATCCTATTACTTTATTTCCAATATCCTCCGAAGTGGAAAATAAAAATAATTCAATTGCCTCGTCAAAGAGTCTTTTTTTGCTGCAGTAAATCATGCTTGCTTTCACATTGGATCTTATGACGTACTACATAGCAAACACTAAGAATAAACAAGCGCAGCGTCAAACTGCGAAATATATCATCGGGCAACGTGCAACGCCCGCGCACGCTACGTCGACGTATCATTTTAACAGCGGCCGTCCATCGCTCTCGTAAATCCGGCTCGCGCGTGTCGCGAAACAAACTGTCGCACGTGAAACATTGTTTTCGGGGCATCAAATGGAGTTCAAGGAGATCAAAGAAAAAATGCATACACCCGTGACGAAATTACGCGACGCAATCGCCCCGGGTCGGTTTGCTATGCGCGATTTGCCCGTCGCCCATTAGCTCCCCGTTCTACCCCTCCTCCTCCTCTCCATTGCCGTCCCTACGTTTTCGCCCTGCTGGCCTCTAGCCTTCCGCCATGCCCCGTCAAAGCCCATTTTTTTCTCACTTAATTCCTCTCGGACGAAGCGAGCACCGAGGCTTTCGCGATCGTGCCCCGTGGTCGGCGTGAAAAACCGGGCGAATTTCCACGACGAAAAAGGGTTCCATTAATATCTATTAGCGAGCCGTGCTCGACATCGGCCGGATTTATACACCACCCTCCGACCCCGTCCTCTCTCTCTCTCTCTCTCTTCCCCTCTCTTTCTCTTTCTATACTCTCTGCTCACTCGAAATCTCTTCTCGAAGCTCCTCTTCGTCGGCATATCGTCGAAGAAGAGAAGGAAAGAGAAGGGTGAGCGTGAACGGCAAGGGAGTCGGGAGGAATTCTGAAATATGAGACGTCGTTTGTTTCCATTAATTAACGGCCGCACGCTGGTGAGTGTGCCAGATGCTGAAACCGATACATTTCCCGGATTATCAATATTCCGGCAACAAACGCGAGGCCTCGCGCGTTCACTGTGAACGGTTTTCACTTTCGAGCTCGTACACGCCACCAGCAGCTAGGTGAGAGGGATTTCGGTGCTTCGCGGTATACTACTCTCCGGCTTCTATTTCTGCACTTTTGGCCACAGATTGAGTGGAAAGGTTTACAAGGCACGCTCGAGAAATCCGTAATGGCGTTTTCATTACAATTACCGCGGGCGAGACGGGTCCCTTTTTAAATTCAAGAGCTTCGAACGAATAAAGATCGTCTAATTGCAATTTTATTTCAAGTACGGAGACACACCAGGTACTGTGACGTATTTATTATCAATTTGTCGCGCGTAATGATTAATATTTAAAGAAACGTCAAGGAGCGCGCGTTCAGTTCAAAAGTGTGCGACATTGTATATTTTTAATCCACCTTCGATGTGCGATCTCTTTTGTCCCCTCTCTCCTTTTTTCTCCCTTCATCTCGCTCGTTTCAAACGCTAGGTAAATGTGATCGCCATAGGTATTTCCACTGACGCGTCTTATTCACCGGCCGGGCAAAAAGGATTGTTTTCGTCGCTTTATTTCAATCCTCTTATCAAAGCGACTGCGCTTCCAATTTTCCCGGCGCTTTCATGCACTTTGAGCGATGCGCTTAATTCACCGAATAAACGCCTCCGCGTTTTTTCTTCCACACGGTCGCGCGCTCGTAATTTGTTCGGAAAAAAACGAGCCTACGAATCGACCGTGTAGAGACCAAAAAGCGACGGTGACTCGTGAAACGTGTTCGAATTCAAAGAGCTCGTAATTAGTCGACGCGAGCATGTTGTAACAATCGTCACCCAACTGAAGTTTCACTCTCACCCCCACCCTCTGCGCTCGTCCGCGCTCCGAAACCAGACGATCTCGAATTTCTTTCTGCTCGGCTCATGTCCAACAAGATGATGAGACTCGGGAAACAAACGCTAATTGACAAATATAATGGGCGTTGAGCCGACAAACCCTCGCGACATAATGATTATCTGTCAATGTTCCTCGTATGAAGTAGCGACGTTCGATAAGTATTCGAGTGCTTGTCAACTTGTCTTCTCGTGTTCACGCTAAAACCTTTGCATTCAGGATTAATATGCGCTAATATATGCTACCCCGTTAAAAGTTCCAACTGATATTTCCAATAGCGAAGTATAATATTTATATGTATGCACGTGTAAATATATGTAATATCTCAGAGAAAAAATGGCTTTAAATCAATGATGGTTATTCTCATATATAAGCAAGAATATTACAATATTTTTCGAAGATTTTTAATCTTGAATCGAATGCAAGTAATATTTGCAACAATACAAATTTAATGATATCAAGACTGAAAATCTTCAAAGAAGATTATAATATTCTTGCTTGTATATGAGAATATCTGTCATTGACGTAAGACTAATTATCCCGTGGACTTTCGGCGAATTAAAAATAAATGGCATGAAAAGGAATATTTTTAAGAAATTTATTTAATCCGTGTGTATGAAGAAATGTAAAGCACGAAATTTCAAATAGTATCGTACGTATTGTCAGCACTGTCGAAAAAGATCATAACATTTTCCGTCCATTTTCTACTCTGAAATATTATATTGTCTACGAGCGATCATTTTTCAGTGCATTTGCTGCGCGATGAAATAATACAAGAATAGAGTACACTGATATATTGATGTAAACTTTAATGCACACAGGCAACAAGCAGTGGAGTTGATAATCCTCTTGCGTAACATTTGTTCCCACGTAAACTAAGTTAACGTAGAAATTCGCGAATATCGTCGGGAAAACGTGGAAACATTTGTTGAGCTGTGAAGTGATAATCACATTATTATTACAACGGACAAAATAATAAAGTCTCAAATAAACTTTCCTCCGGTGGTTCGATTGATTGAAAATCGATTTGAAAAGACACAAAATTCTGTGCTGAATTTCACCACTTCATATCGACGATTGATACTTTATTTTATGATGAGCATTCTTATTAAAAGGTGTGTCCCATTAATTGAAAATCATATCAGCCGTGAAAGTGACTTGATCGACCAGCTGAGTGACAAAGAGGGAACGAGAAGTTCACACGACGTAGAAATTACTGTAGAGCTTCTCATTGTGACTAATGTGTTCTTAATTGCCTGTTTTACATTTTGCACGCGCCAGCGTGAGACTTCTTTTTTTTGCTAGTTGAAATTAATTTGTGATTAGCATACCAACTTCGCGCAACGCTCACGTACTTCATAATAACAGTAGAAGCAAAAATACTCGCGCTCGCGATCGTTACGTAACGCATGCTGTTTGCGTGTCACTGAATACGAGTAATTATACAGAACGTCATATCCGACCTATATCTTATAATAACGTTTCTCATATACGAAGATTTCACGAGAGGCAGCTTGATTGTGTCTGCGACATGGATATTTAATCGCAGAATTGACACGTAGTGAATTAACCGATAAAAAATATGCATTTATATTTTGGAAAGTAATTCTGGAAGAGAACACGCGAACACGGAGAAGAAGAGAGAGAAATCTTATTAAAGAAATTAATCTCTTTTTTTCAGACGCGCACACACATATATACACACGCACAATCGGACAAAAGTCGAAGCTGCGAGCCGTCGAGGCATGTATTATGCATTTCCTCAGCATCGAAAAGTCATTTATCTCCGTAGAATAATACATAATAATGAACGTCTTCGTTAAGATGTCATAACTGGTGCTTCTAAAAATCGCGATGCCGCATTCATTTCCGGACATGGGTTCCTTCGACGAGACGCTTCCGCGGCTCCCAATTCTACGAGTTTGCCTATCATCCGGTTGCATCTCTTAAACTTATTTAAGTTTCCGCCATATTTTACCCCAGGTCGGGCGATACCTCGAAGAACAGCGCTCGCGGTGAAATCTTACCGGCTATAGTTACCGCTCTCGTGGACCATCCGCGCCGAAAACCCGCGTAATCTTCGAAAGTGTCCGGGCGCTCGCGCGATCCTGGGAACGCGATGCAGGCAGCGATAAGGGAAACGACGCGGGAAATAAAAAGAGAAATTTTGTGTTTCGTCAAATCCCACCGTTAGGATCGATCCTCGAATAATCCAGCTCGAACGCAATTTCGTATACGATACGCGAATCCGATTTAATATCGGACACGGCCCTTCTCGCCCGCAAGTGTGAAATGTATAATCGGATATCGTACCTATAGCCGCACTACGATCAATTAATACGTTCTTCTTCTGCGATTCTTTTTCACGTATAGATTAAGATTATTCGGTCCGCGGTGTCCGATCTTCGCGATTTTAATAAAACTTTAATTTACCCGAGGTTATATATATACACGAAGGATCCCTCGACGTTCTCCGAGAATATCTGAATAATGAATGTCCTCTCACGAACTTGTCGATATTCCACGTCGAACATTAACGTATCACCGAATTAGGTTTTAAGGCTAAAAATGGATTATAACGGATTTCTCCTTTAAAAGGGTTGATTTGGCAAATCACCTAATGGCGGGATTTTGCGCTGAAACTTTACTCGAGATGAATAATGATCCCCTATTGAGCTCACGCGAAAATAGAACTTTTCAGGGGAAAATTTGTTATTGTCATTTCGTCGATAAACCGATACAATCGCGAATGCGAAAACCCACCGCGCGTTGCGCCTTGAATTTTTTGCGGCGCCATGGTTTCTTCACGCAGCGCGCACACGCGCGCGAGAGAGAGAGAGAGAGAGAGCGCGTACCGGTCGAGCGAGCTCACGAAGCTCGCGGGCTGTGAAAAGCGCAATCCCACGTCGGCGATCCTTCGTCAAATATCAAATAAATTTAGAGCAACAAATAATCAACACACGAAGCGCATATTTTGCCGCTATTCCGCGGGTAGGGCCATTCGAGCACCGATACTGTTTACCGCGAGTTCCGAGCGCGCGTCGGCAACGGTATACACGGCACCCAATCGTACTTCCGCTTTATACCGAGTGCTATTTTGGATGATTTATTGACGAGGCGCTTTCGTCGCTGCTAGCTCGATATCGACGTCCTCCCTTTTTTTTTTGCGTCCTCCCTACCGGGCGCTCGGAGAGCGAGGCTCTCGATCACCGGCAGCGTTTATCCTCGCTGCGCAGCCTTCGCCACACTCGCCTCTCCTCCCGTTTCCTCCTCCTCTTCTCTCGTTTCACTCTCTTTCTCTTTATTCCTCTGCCGCTTGGCAGAATCGTCTCTGTACCGTCACCCCGAGTGACAAGCCGTTGTCACTTCCTCCCCCTGCAGCCCGCTCGATCGGTCGGCTGCACATTTCGGCGTTCGGTCAGTTTTAAAAAGAGAGAAGAGGAGAGGAGGAAGCGAGAAAGGAAGCGAGAGGGAGGGAGATAGCGAGAGAGAACGGCGAAGAACGACAAATTCGCGGAGGGGCAGAGCAATGTAAAGCCGTATGATCGATAAACGACCCCTTTCGTTTTGTTTGTTTTGCAGATTCTACCGTGCCGGTGGCCCTTTGTCTGCTGATCGAGAAAGGACTGTCTGTGGTGAGTGAATTTTTCTTCCAAATATTTTGGTATACATATGTATAAGGTGTGTGCGAGCGGAAAGTGAGCAAATCCAATATCCGGGTAATCGACTGAACGATAGTCGCGCGATACCGCAGCTCGTCCGACAAGAGAGAGGTGTTACATTGTAATTTATTGCCCTTAATAGCATCGGCGCTTCCGTATCGTATCGATTGGAAATAAAAGAATCGCCGGAGTCGCATTAGTATACGGCTTTGTAAAATTTCGCGTGCGATTAATTTCGCGCTCTCTTTATGCATTCGGCGAAATATGCCGCGTAATCCTTCGCATATTTTTATTAATGCATGCTGATAGCGCGATTTTATGCTAAGCGGCGCGCGGACGCGTATCTTGCAAAGTTTTTATTGTTGACAAAAAACTACTGAGGGAGAAAATTTACCGTATCCAGGAGAAAGAGTGTTCCACTTTTCTTCTCTTATAATGTTTATCATCATAATGCTTTCTGTAATTGGAAATAATGTCCGCTAATGTTTTTAGTCCTTAGTATCTTTTAAAGTGTGCTATTTATTTTGCTGCGTATAGTACGTTACACCTCGCTATTATTTCGTGTAATAAATGAAGTCCCTGGGTGATTGAGGGCGAGAAAGAAAATTCTCACCTTGAAGAGAAGATACTCCCTCGTCTGTGTGCTTTTTCGCTTCTTGCCGTTCACGCGCGCGTCGAGACATCGAAGAGCAACCGTGTAAAAAATAAAGAGAAAGACAAAGTCAAAGAGAAATAAACACGAGGTACCGGGAGACACATCGCGCACTTTTCAACTCCGACTCTAACCGTTTTTCTCTCTCCTTTTCTCTCTATAAAAAAGAAAAACGAGGAACTAAACTAATAATGATATGGTGGACTCGCGGTGAGAGACTTTCTACAACTGCGGAGAAAAAGTGAAGAAAGACTATCGGGAGAAACGCTTTGTTTCTTCTCGTGATCTCGCTCAATCCTTTGTATCGATGAGCTGTCGAGTCTACCTCTGTAAAACATCCTAAAACGTTACATCGTTCCCCGGCTTATCTTCGCGACGATTAAGCGGATATATCCTGTTTCACGTGTTGTCCGGTTCTGTCATACGGGTTTAAGGAGATAAATTTTTAAAATATAGTAATCCTGTTTATTAGTAATCTGCGTCGATCCAATGCAGAAATAACACCGATTCGTCTATACGGATACCAGTGAGAAAGATTTGTGATAAAACGAAACGATACGAAAGACGATATATAAAACGAAACGACGTAAAAAAAACTGGTATCTCTGAATTATTATGAGATTTTACGTGCATGCGTATGTATTATTTGTTCATTAATAGGGCATTTTGCCTTCTCGGGCCACTAATCCCTTGTCTTTATTCAAAAAGGTCCTGTAGGAAAACTTTTAAAGCTATTGACATGAACTTTTTTTAAATATATTTAGATGTTATATATATATATAATCTTAGATATTATTAATATTTTTATAATGGTGCAGTATAATATCCCATGTTAATTATTGAGACGATTGTAGATGGTGATAGAGTAGAGACTGCCAATAAAAACACCCCCATCTCACGGAAGTGATTGAGAACCATCGCATGATTTGAATAAATAAACAATTTTCTCAATCAATACGAGTGTACCTATAAATGTACTCATAAAGTGGACTGTAACCAATAGTTTAACACAAACATGAACAAAATGGCGGTCTTTCAAAGATGAAACTTCAATTTTCAGTTAAAATTGCGACATTTATTTTGCAATAGCAAAACAATTATTACAGATATCGCTTTTATTGTAGCCGACCTTATGGAGAGACATGTTCTTTATGAGTATATCAAATTGGAAAATGATCTTTAATAGTTTAATAGTTTAATAAATTCTTTGCGCTATCACTTCGTCACGTTAGTTTGAAAAATGTTTCGAAAATAACGTGTTTCAAGTTTCAAGTTTAAAGTGCGTTTAAATATAGATTTTGATTACTTATACTTAGTAAGTTATCTCGGGGCCATAAAATAAATCTTCTATTTTCTCAAATAATTTCCCCAAATTTCCGTTAAGCTGGCTTTTCATCCTTCAACGTTATTTTCGCCTCCCGAAATTCGAAAAAGCATCGACGCTTGACAAACAGCTCTCAACCATTTGGCATCGCGTGTAATTATGAAAAATTTTATCTGCAGTCCGAGTTTTATCTATAGTATTTCCATAATCTTTAATAATGGTATCTTTCATTGAATATATAAACTGCTAAGCAGACAGCAATTTCAATTATGTTCGTTGCTGGAAAAATATGTTATGGAGAAAATGTCACATCGTAGCATCAAATCTCTCATTATTATTTAGAGTAGCCTTCGAGGCATCGTTCTGGTAAACCTTGAGAAGCTAGATCTTCGTAAATCGGTCGAAGGACGTTTTGCATCTTTTTGTTAAGAGATGAACGGTGATAATATTGATCTAAAGTTCTATCTGTGGTTTTCTGTCTGCGCACCGCTTCAATCTACGGTCTATAACTCTGACAATTTTTCGAATTTTCAATTAAAACTTCACAAAAGCATTCTCAAGGCTTCAGACTATCGAAATATGTAAAAACCAAAAAACCAATTTTTGGACCCGACAAAGTAAAATATCCCATTAAAAGTGGAATAAACTAGGTGTACGAATCAAATATCTGTGTGATCGAATCCAATCTTTGATAACATGTTCAAAGCTGAATCGAATCGAATATGAAATTTTTATGTCGATTATGGAATAGAATCTTTTTCATTTGAATGAGAATCGAATTCAAATTAGACTTTCCGGGATTTATATTACATGTTAATTTAAATATAATAAAATACTTTTCAATGATATTAAAAATCTTTCTTTAAATGGACTCAAACATTAATTCAAACGAAATGGAAGTGGAAATGAATTCATGGAAATGGGTTCAAAAATATTAATTATTTAGCAAAACAAACATTTTTACGCGCATCATTTTCTTAACAATAAAAAATAGCTGTGAGGAATTAATTTTGAATTTCAACGACCTATTCATTTATCATCTTCTGATACAAATGAAGCAATCGAAAGACGTGACCAATTTGAAATCGAACCGCCACTGACTCGAATTTATCGAACTACTCGAATTCGAGCCTCTTAGATTCGAGAACGAATTCGCATCAAGAGTGGTTCGACTCAGACGATTCGCATACCTCTGTAATAGACCTACATACGACGCTTTTGCGCGATAATTACGTCATCGAACAGCTCGATTCGGCGATAACGCCTTTATTACCACCCCGAAAGCCGCCGTGACGTCGTGAAACACCACTTAGCATCGATATAACGCGAATCATTGGCCGTAACACGACCGAAGTTCGCGGACAAATCAATTCGATCGCTTTGACGACTCCGCACGAGCGGCAGATAAGGGCGGCGATATTTTTGCCGGGTCGACGCGGCGGAAGTCGACGCGCGTGTGGTCGCCCATACATAGTGCTTTATCTGCACCGATAATACCGCACGGACCGACCGACCGATCGGGGAGGGTTTTAACGTCGAATCTCTCGCGCTGGCGCTCCCTTATCGCCGTGTCGTAAAGGTGATCGCTGGTCACGACGAAATGCCGCGGTCATCGTCGCAGCGTGACGTCGCCGGCCATCACGCGAATTAGCGGCGCTTTAACGGCGCCCGACCGCGCGTCGTGTCGTGTATTCCCTTACGGGAGAGACGTGTCCGCCAGTTTCCTCCGTGTCACGCAGTTACCTCGCCATGTAAATGCGCCGCCGACGGCGTCACGCCGCCCACGGCAATTCCGCGATCGAGCGTGTATCGAGAGATTGCCATGGATCAAGAAGCACGCGGCCGAATACGCCGGTTGTTTTATCATTCCGCACAATGGCACTCTCTCGACGGGGGGGGNGGGGGGGGGCAGAGAGAAAAGAGACGCGGAGAAGCATGAGAGATATCGCGATTTTCGCTCGGCAACCGCGCGCGGTTTTCCATACGTCGACGAAGGTAGCGCATTTTTTTCCTTCTTTCCGCCCAATTCCGCCACGTTTCCGAGCGCGCGCGACCACCACAAAATAAAAATCCCTGAATAGAAACTAGACGGCGAAATTAGAGATGAATAATTGGGACGAATGCGGCGCACACGCACGTTAATGCATCAGTTCGCGCTCACGCGTTAATATTCCATATGGAGGAATATGTATTCGCGTGGGGTCCGCGCATACGTGGACTACTTAACACGATGTATAATCAGCTTGATACGAGCCACGATGCCTGGTCAAGCGCCCAACTCGATTTGCCCGGCTTCCTTTTCTGAAATGAAAACCACCACCCTCGTTGACGCGAACGCCGATGATACCGGCGCACGTAATAATTACCACTCGCTGATTAATCGCTGGCCGCTAATCGACTAATAATTCGGCTAATGACGAGCGCATAATTACAACGCTGTATGGATAATCCGACCGACGCGAGGCACACGGGTCTCGTATGAATAATATGTAACAAATTAATACTCTCACCGAGCAAACCGCGCGCGCGGGTAACTTATGCTCGCATTTTCGTATGCATTTGCCGGCCATTTACGCGATCCCGCTTACGTCCGGATGAAATTGTCGGGTTTTATTATGCGACCCGCTCTCTCTCTCTCTCTCTCTCTCTCGTGCAATTCATCCCGCTCGATAATTTAGCGCGCGCGGGACTATCTGGTGCCGTGAAAACTTATCGGACACGTTCGCAAGTTGAATTTTTTAACCGTCATGTCAACCGTGAGGACGATATGCGGCGCGCTGCTGGCGAAGATACGGCGATGACTTCGATGATAAACGTATCCATTTTCGGGATATAATGTCCCGACTTTATTCCGCGTTCACGCGTTTCCCCGCTTATCTCCGGCAAGGAAGATAACGCGGGCAAACATTCCGTACAGCCGTACTAGAGGAAATCATTTTTGTTTATCAATTTAACGCGCGCGGTGGCATTGCGCAAAGTGGACAATTTCAACGGCGCTTTAATAATACGGACGTTGGTAAAGTGCGATTAACGTTATCAATTCGTGGCAAAGGTTCCGCCGTTATCCGTTAAGTTTCGTCTCTGTGAGACGCACGTTGATGAATTCTCGTCTCTAATCCCGCCGGTATTAATTCCCACGTCGCTACATCCGCTTTAGACATTATCAAAGAATCGGAAGAATTACGCGTTAATCTTGTTCCACCGCTGCACGGGTATCCTTTGTGCGCAGAATCGTGTGACGTACGTTTCATAAATATTTAAGCGTGCAATTTGTCAGACTCCTCGTACCAAATTCACAATATTCTTTTGAACTTCATAATTAGGTCAAGCGCTCTGTAAATATTTGATCTGGCCGAAAAGTATTGCGTTCTTTCCACTTCCCAGCAGTTATAAAAGTGTTGCTGAGTGACCTCTAATTGTAAATAAATTTTCACACTTAACTGCATTTTCTCAACCATATATTTTATTAAAAAAAAAAGTTGTATAATTATATTATATGATTATAAATAATTGTTTCTATTTTTGTTCTAGATTTTATTTTCTTTAAATTACACTGTCACGAATCATATGTTTTGTTCATAAATAATATTTTTATTTGCATTTTATTTTATTTGTATTTTATTATGTCGTACAGACATTATAATAACAAATTATATAAAAAGTTCGTGAAAGTTACTTTCCGTAAAACAATTTATTTTTAACCTTGATCATCTTACCCACACATAAGGGCAAGATGACGAAGTTGACACGTTCCTAAAAAATTTAAATTAATCAAAATTCCAATTTATTTATAAACTTTTCAATTTTTCACGCAGATGATAAGCAAGGCTTTAGCCACTCAGAACAAAAATTGACCATTATTTTTATGTTACTACGGAAATGAAGAAAAATCGACAAACCTTAAGGTTGTCATCTTATCACTCTTTCTCCTATATATCTGGTAATTATATGTTATGACTAGGGGGAGCATTGTAAATTGTGGGCTTTCTTCATTTTCCCCCGCATTTTCTAGAAGAAGAAAAAGAAGAAAAAAAAATAAGATCGCGTAGCTCATTAATTACTGCAGGTTTCGGCAGACAACGCTCTTTCGACGGAGGAATTTCTTCTTAACGATCCCCCCGAAGATCTCGCGCATTCTTCACCGGCTGAATTTCCGGAAAGCCGTAAAACTGCATTCTTTATGAAATCTACCGTTCGCCTTGAGCTAATTAATTCAAGTACAAAACTTGGCGAAGTGCGAGGAAGCAAACGAAGGGAGAGAGAGAGAGAGAGAGAGAAAGAGCTCGTTTTTGCAATCGAGGCTGTACAGTACGTGACGCAGAAGCGAAATATTTTCCGGACGAACGAATGTTTCACCGCGAACATCGGCGTTTGTTTCCGCGCCATAATAACTCGCCGGTGATAAATCACGCTCATGCGATACTTTGTCAAACCGGCCCGACAGCGCGTTTAAATAATTAACCTTTTGTCCCGGACGGGTGTGTAATTTTTTATTGAATCCTATAACAGGCGCGGCCGACTGCGCGATCTCACGAATGAAATACCGCGATTCAATTTTGTGAGCGCTGTGTGACGACGACCGTGATTTATACGCTTCTTTGTAACGCACTTTGTTCGGGTAATTAATCTCGTAGTAAGCTCGCGTTTCGAATATTCGCAGCAATTTCATTCAGGCTCCTGATTTATTCCATCCTTTGCTGAGCTAACGCATTTTTAGACGCGCCGTGCACGTTCAGATTGGACCGGAAAGTAATTTCAAGCGAAAACACGCCTCCATATACTCGCGACAATTTGCTAAAAGCTCCGCCGTTGCAATAAAAACTCAAGAATACATTTCGTTTCATTCGTATTGTCGTTTTCGTAATGAGAGAACGGAACACGTTTGTCATTAGCGATCGCCTCGTTGGATTTCGCTCAATTTCGTCAATCAGCGCTCTAAATCGAAACGAGATACGCAAATTTAAATAATCAACTACCGTTGCCGTAACGTTTAACTTTTCGTAAATCTCACCGCAGGCGTAGCGGATTACATGTCGTTTCCGATACATCACGCATACCAACGTGGCAGTAATTTACACGCATCAGAATTCCGTAGGTTTTCAACCCAGCACGTCGCGAGCGCAAACAGAGAAAAACTGTTGTTTGCTCTCGACGAAATACACAATTATAAATATCTCGACGCAGAACTCATTTAATCGTGATAATTTTCCGCTGTTCCTGCGCGTTTCATGACATTTACACTGTTTCCCCCGTTGCGTTCAATTATTTGCCTCGAAACTTATCGAACGAGTAATCTTCCGCAGTTATACGCATGAATCGTTTCATACGTCATGTTAGGTAATACAAATAATGCTGCCTTTTTGCGCTGATGTTTACAGTTATGGATAATTATAAAATTGTTTCAGCGGCTGTCAGTGAGCGATCCGCTTTTATTAAAAAGAGGGAAAAAAATAACAGAGAAAAGAATCCGCAACGCACAAAGCAGAAAATGTCGATCGATTACATGGCCGCGCAAGAAGAATCCAACATGGAATATGGTTCGAAAAAAGGAATGAAAAAACGAAAATAAAAATTTGATACATACTTCAAAAAGCACAAATAGCACTGAGGCTTTTCACAATCGTCCAAGAAGTCAAGCATCGTCCGCTTTCTTCTCTCTTAATTATTAACGTTTTCAATTAATTTTAGACGCCCATAAGGCTCGAGTCTCTTTGTTTTGTGGTGTGGGGAAAGGTATATAGAGATTATACCCGCATTGGTACAACAAAACCTCGAAAATCATAACTTTGCGGGTTGGATCCTTCCTGCATAACCGTATTCGCTCGTGTTAAACGGACTCGCACGCGCGTGTATTTACATAGAGAGGCGACACTCGAAGGGGACCGCCCCCGTAACAACGTCCGTCATTTCAGCTCCTCCGTCGGCGACCTCGACGGACGTTAGTCCAGCCACGCGCGCTGTACGCGAACCACTTCCGGTCGTAACTTGTATCTCTTTATTTTGTGCCGCAGGATATCATAGCTCACGGGCCGGGAATGGTGTTCCACATCGTAAACCTCGTAGTGATGGTTCTGATGCCGATGGTGGTCATCCACGTGAAGGATTCCGGATTCAGTCTGTGTAAGAGCCATTTTACGTATCGTTTCACTCGCGAATTTCGTGCCCGCATCCACGCGATATTACTTACGTGCCGGCATGGCGGTCGGGATCGATAGGGGTAACGTACGGATGTACGTAAGTAATGTTCTCGAGTTACCCTCGCCTCGCGCGATTGGAATAATACCGCGCCCATGCAGCGGCGGTAAGTGCGAGTTTATGCAGTCACTCACCGCGATTCGAAACCGTTTGGGTATTCGCCAGGGCCCGGCTTATCGCGCGGATCCATTCTTTTCCATGACATCTAATTAATTCCTAAGCGGCCCGCGCATGCGATGTTTCTTTGTCGCTCCCTCTCGTGTACCATCTGTACGTGTCCACGAGCGCATGTAAAACCATCATTCACGAAAGTGCGTTCACGTGGGCGGAAGCTTAGAGCTCGCTCCCGGACTACGCGCGGATTGCTCCGCGTTTTTTTTTGTTTTTTCCTAATTGCGTACCGCCTGCAATTTGTCGAGACACTTGACGAGCGCCATTATTTGCAGTGGATTATATACATTTTCTCCATTATGCGCGAAATTAAAGTGCGCGCCGAGGTATCGCCGAGTTATAAAATAACTGATTTTTAATTGTTCGCCATTCCCACCGTCCGTGGGCACGGTGTCGGACACGTTTTTCACGGCAGAGACCGTGCGCGCCGGCCGTCGTATCAAAAATTCTATTTAAATGCAATACCTATGGTCATCCGCGCAAATCGATGCACCGGCGGCGGGAGAGCGGAGGATCGCGGGGCTCTCACGTTCACATGCAAATGCAATTACTTCGTGCTCTCTTTCGTCCGCACAACTTCATGGATGCCCGGACCATCCGTCTCGCGTTGGCCCGTCAAGACAGCCGGGTTATACCCGATTTTTAATCCGGGATTTCCGCAACGATATGCCGCGAAACGCCGTGCAGCGTCGCGTGTTGTTATCAATGAAATCAGATCTAATCGCAAGACGCCTTGTTTCCCTTTCAGCATACCGGCCGTCATAACGCGCCGCCGTCTGACGAAGAAATGTAATTAAACGGTAACTACGGTCCGCGAGAGCGGCAAAGCGCGGCGCTTGTCTAATTAAAAGAATTTAAATTAATTCCCGGAGCAAACGTACTGGTGGACGTGTGCGGGCGATCGATTCGATAGCCGTGTATTGTCGCGCGCGCGCGCGCGAACGGCGATCTAATTTAGTTTTTCAATCCGAACGATGAATTATCGCAAAGGAAAGTCGGAACTTTATGGAAAATCGCCGGACTTTAATTAAAGGATCTTTAATCGCGCTCGACGGCAGGCGCCGGGCGTAATAAACCGGTGTCCTCCCGCTAATTCCGCCCGATACTGCATTTTTAATGTTCTTTGTCATTTACATACTCCGCGAAACTGCGAGTAAATACTCGTGAAAGTTCCCGCCGATCCCGGCGGGAACCGAGGCCGGGATCGGGTGGGCTCTTTTTGGCATTCGCAAGAACACTCCGGGAGTGAATCCCGCGCATCGGGAACTTTATACGGTTATCGGGGAACGCACCTTCCCCCTGTCGTTCGTCTTCTTTTACGGCGTTCCGTTTCGGCGCAAGCTGCAGGAGCTTTTGATTTCGTCGCGATATTCGACCGTCAGTCGTCTCCGATATAGTCGACGGTAGGCGGGACAGGACTTGCGGATCGATTGTAGCATGGATAAAACGGGGAAATCACGAGCTTGCGAAGAACTCGAATCGTTAGAACTCGAAACGTCGACAAAGGAAGATCTTTTAGTTTCACGGGAGATACAACGGTCTCGTAATATTTAGCTCTCTCTCTCTCTCTCTCTCTGTGTATGTGTGTGTGTGTGTGTGTTTGCGACGAAGTTGAACCAGATGCTTTTTAACCTTCAGCTTCAGTTCTCGATAAATTGCTCGCAGTGAACGTTTAAAAACGTAATACATAGTAAAATATTTTATGTTAATTTTAATGTATTTCACATGTCGTTCACTTTAACTCTGTGTTAATTTCACACAAGGTAAATATGTTCAAAAATAATACAAATACTATAATATAATGTCAAAAATGAATGCAAAATATTATAATGTTTAATTTTGATACTATTTGGAAGCAAATTTTATGTTAAATTGACATATTTATAATATCAGATATAACAAATGTTATTTTCACATTAAAAGAAAGGTTATTTATCATTTCTTTTCTATCGCATTGTTTTTAGAATATTGTCAATGATTTTGGTCGAATTCTTCTTTTATGTACCATATAATTGGTGCAATCAATATCATATTAGAGAAACATGTTTACCACTGATGAGATTCGAACTCCGGGTCTTAAGTCGCCTACCTTACACACTACACTGCTACACGTTAAAAAATTATGTTGAAAGTAGTCCACTGAAATTTTGTTTCACTCTTTGAATGTGTTAATTTAACATAATATTGTATTTGTTAACACATATTTGCATACTTTTTAACATAATTCCCATGTAAATATTCACACATGTTGAACATCGACTCAACACAAAATATTGAAATAACATAAATACGATATGTTAAATTAATACACGTATATTAAATTAATACGCGGGTGTATTGAAAATTTCTGTGTAGAAAAATGTTAACAAGGATCGATTTTAACACAATACAAAATTTTTTCACTGTGTACAAGATGTAGGGCAAACTCGACTGAAATTGAAGACGCACACTGTCGCGTGTTTTTCGATAACGAGCGAAAAAATGTGGGTTCGATCCATCGTTGCTGTTTTTAATCCCGTAACTGTCGAAATTCCCGATACAGATGTTAGAAGCGAATCGTGTTAACGAGTGCTCTGTTAATACACGAGCGTTCGCGAGAGAGAGTGTTGGTATATTAAATCGCGAGTAATTTGTAGTTCGCGATCGGGGAAAGTTTTCTTCTTAGCTCGCAGCCACTATTTCACGCGGCGGAGAACTCTCAGATTGAACAGTAACGGATGACAATGAAACTTCAAAGTTGGATCGAAGCTTTTGAACTTTGACAGGAGAACATATGACCTCCTATCATCGGGGATGCAGTGTAGTCGAAGGTGAAGGATTGTCGTGCTTCAAATTCCGCGAGATTTACTCCGCCGTTGCGCAAAATTGCAAGTGCTACTGTTCTTGCGAACGTTGGAAACATTCGGAAACTCGTTAGCCCAAATAAAAGTAATTAAACGAGTTATCGGATTTCTCCAGGCAACCGTGATAGCTCTCTTACAGCGTGAGCGTCCATAAATGGATTAAATGAGTATATAATAATTTATTGAACGTTACATATAATTATATATAACAATATTCTCATTCGAGAGATAACATGCCGAAGTGTCTAAAGGGAATTAATTACGTCTCATCTCGAAATATTAACACAGAGATGAAAGGCCGGAAAAGTGCCGTTATGCGTTTTACGCAACATCAAATAATTTCAACCGGTGTGAGTTACGATCGAGCGTACGAGCGACGAGAGAGCAAACGTGCAAAAAGTAACGGGCCACCGAGGCCACTGATTGTCTCTGCTGAATGCGTGGAGTGCGACGGGAGGAAGCGGCTTTCGGCCGGGAAAATCGAGAAATCTTTGACGGTGGCCCGAGAAGAACCTTAAGAACCTTATTCCCCTTTTATTTTCCTCCGTAAATCGTCCGGCGGGCATCCTGGGAGAATCGTTGTTGGTGCGAACGCGTCTTTACGCCCCGGCTCGCGTAAAGGCATCAAAACCCCGGTGTCTACGTGAGTGAATACACTTTTGAGTGCACACTCTCGTATACGTCGACTCGCATGTTGAAGGGTCGAGCATCCCGGGTGAAAGAGTGACGAGGAGTGGTACTACTACGGCGGTGCTGAGAGAGGAGAGACTTCCAGTTACATGGGAGAGAGAGAGAGAGAGAGAGCTCGGGTCGTCCGGGCACTTGAACCAAAGCCACCGCTGCACTACTCCTCACTTGCTCGCGAAGCGCGCTGGTCTACGACTACGGAAGTTTTAAGAAGCGCTTAGGCGGCCCAAACTCGTGCGAATCTTTGCCTTTCGCGCTGCTGCGGCTCCCAGCTTCCTCCTACACCCTCTCACACGTCGCCGATATATAAAAGGATCTAGTCGCGCGGTAGCTCCCCCTTAAGCGCCGACATGTACATTGTTCTCGCCGGGACGGAGAGTATCTCTTGATTGATCGTACACTGCGATCTCTTCTTATCTCTCTCGGCCGTTCTAGCTGGGGGTTTTCAGCCCCCGTTCGCGCGCGACGAGAAATACGCACCCCGACGCCGGGAATAATAAACACCCGCCGTGCCGCGCCAGTCGTCGCGGCTAATAATTCCGTTTCAGTCGGAGAATTAATTACACGCCTTCCTACGCTTAACGAGCGCGGCCGATAATTAGAGACGCCGTTTCACAGCCTTCCGTCGATATGGCCGCTAAACGGCTCGTTAAATCTCCCCCCGATTTTGCCCGTCCGTTGTTTCGACATTACGTCGTTTCGCGCACGGCCCCTCCCCCCCCCCCCCCCNCCCCCCCCGCCGATAATCGCCCTTGCCACGCGCACGCTCCGTGGTGCAACGCGGCGTTCTTTTTACTTTGCCCTTTATTTTCTCGGTTTTTTTCCCCCTTCTTTTCCGAGCTCGCGCGCGTCGGACGATTTAATTCTCCCGCTCGGGCTCCTCGTCCGGCCGAATGACGGGGTTAAAACACGCGAGATACTCACGAAAAACAGCGCGAGAACGAGGGGGCACGGCGCGACACGTAGAGCGCAGTGCCATCGACTGCCGTAATTACGAGCGCGATGCGAAAGCATCGACGACCATCGGACGTCGAATTCCGCTCATTCGGAAGCGTTCCTACATCGTTCGACGAGCGTGTCACGAGCTTTTTTTTTCTGTTGATACTGCGAAACGTGACACCCGATAGAAACGTGACATGGACGACCCACGGCCTCTCGATCGCGTCTCTTTCTCTCTGTCTCTCCCTCTCCCCCCCCCCC